>NW_026591086.1:919477-970131 GCF_907164565.1 Psammomys obesus
TGTGTGTGTGTGTGTGTGTGTGTGTGTGTGTGTGTGTGTGTGTGTGTCTAGCCTATTACATTCATCCCATAATAATTTACCCTGACAGCTAGATCTTCAAATCACTGCATTTTGATTCACTTCTATCTCCAGTCGGCAGTAAAACCAACCCAGAGGCTCTGGACTCATAAGACCAGCTCTTTCCTTAGGACTTTGATACTAGGAACTGAACACATAGCCTCCCACTAGCCCAGCATTACCCCCCCAACACTCCTTCACCCCTCCCCCGATGCCTCCAACCTCTTTGCTCGGCTGGAACTCCACGCTTATTTGACTCTGGATCCTAGACACACTCAGAGTTGCCCTCATTCAGTCAGAAGCCTGGGGACACTTCTACTACAGGCGCTGAAGTTTTGGTAGGTTTGTGCTGCTCAGCCCTGGCAGCTTCCAGGGTTTCACACGGTACCCTGGGAGCCAGGACCTACGGGACTTCTCTTTCTCTGCAGAGCTCCCCTGCCACGCGCTTCCTCTCCTGAGTGTTTTTCTGCCCACACCTTGCCTGAGCTGGTTCCAGAGAGCACCAGACATGCACTCCCCGCAATCCAAGAGACAGGGCAAAGTTAACTACCGCCTGTGAGGGTCTGGTCTTATTCCGTGAGTATCGTTGTGCCTGAGAGAACGCAATGTGAAACAGGACATCAAAAACCCTCACAAGGCCAGGCAAGACCATAGGAAGGGGGAGAAGCTTTTCTCCAGCCTTCTTGTATTTACAGTGAAAGTCCACAGAATGAAGAGAGGCTCTCTAAACCGTCTTAAGTATCTGGGAGTAGGAAGTGTACTCTCCCTGCGCAGCCATGACTTTTTTCCTCTAGTAACCTGCATTATCACCTTCTGGAGCAACGGAAGTTAGGTAGTATAGACGACGCTTCCATCTCGGCTTCAGCTGGATTTCTCCATCACTCAAGACCAAAAGGCCTGTACCTGCGGAATAATAAATTCCCATTTCTCCTCCTTCCTGCCTCCATGAATCTTAGAACTCTAGGCGCCTCAGATGTGTGAGATCATACAGAATTGCTATTTCTACAGTTTATTTCACCTAATAGAATGGCCTGGAGGCTCATCCATGCCACAGCATGGATCAGAGTTTCCTTTCCTTTCCCATGGTGTGTGAATGTCACATACTGCTTACCCTTTCACCACAAAAATGGCTGCTGTGAGCCTCTGTGCTGTATCTCTCTGAGACACTCATTTCACTTCCTTTGGGAACATGCCCAGAAGTGGAGTGGCTAGGTTAGATGAACCCCTGTTTTCTGAGCAGATACTAACAGTCTGAGCTGGCTTGTGAACATTCTGCATCTGTTGCTACCTCCACAGCCAGAGTATGTATGAGTTATTGCCTCAGAGGACCACTTGGCACCAACTGTAAGGAAAGTAAAAACATAAAAGATGCATGATTGTCACCTATTGTTTAGTCTGGAACTGGTCTCCTCTTACCAATACATTCATGCCTTCAATACAGATGAACTGAACACCTACTAGACAGCAGCTCAATTTGAGTCACCAAGGAGAGAGCAGTAAGCAGAGCAGCCAAGGATCTTGCCTGCAAATAATGACACCAATGTCAGTTGAACATGAGATTTTACTGTAAAGGACAACTGTTGGGCTCTGAGCTGGAGACGAAAGGCTGGCATGAGTCACTGCCTCTGTCGGCAAGGAGCTTGTAGGCTAGAATAGATACCGCTTTGTGATTTCAGGTACTACATGAGTATCTTTTACCTTTACTAGTGTCCTAACCAGTTAGCTTTCACGGCTGCTGTGATAAAACACTCACCAAAACCAATACGGGGAGGAAAGAACCGATTTGTCCTACAGGTTCTAGAGCATCATTGAAGGAAGCCAAGGCAGGAACTCAAGGCAGGAATCTGAAGGCAGGAGCTGAAGCAGAGGCCCTGGAAGAACACTGTGTGCTGCTTGCTCCCCACTGGTTGCTCAGTCTACTTTCTTACAGAGCCCAGGACACCTGCCCAGGAGTGCCACTTCCCATGGTAAGCTGGCCCCTCTCACACCCATCATTAAGCAAGAAAATGCCACACAGACATATCTACAGGCCAATATGATGGAGGCATATCCTTGGCTAAGGTTCTTTCTTTCCAGATAACTCTAATTTGTGTCAAGTTGACAAAAACCAACCAGAACAAATAGCAATGTATGCACGTTGGAATACATTTAGAAATAGGTGTATTTGTTCACTAGCTTCTTAATTTCTGAATATTACCTTGATGACACTCATTTTATATATTTTTGTTTGTTTGTTTTCATTTTTGTTTTGTTTTGTTTTGTTTTGTTTTGAGACAGGGTTTCTCTGTGTAGCCTTGGCTGTCCTGGACTTGCTTTGTAGACCAGGCTGACGTCAAACTCACAGAGATCCACCTGCCTCTGCCTCCTGAGTGCTGGGACTACAGGCGAGTGCTGCCACCCCCAGCTGACACTCATTTTAAAGGGGGCCCACAGAAACAGAAACACCAACTCTCAAGGAAATGTTCAAATAGAAATAAGTCAGGCAATACTTTAAATACAAGCAACTTAAAATTTAGGGAGATGAGGGGAATGAGACTAAGATACAGTAAATAACATGGGGTGCAATGAGCACTGGGTAAAAAAAAAAAAAAAAGTTACTCCCTGAAGGAGTAGGGGCTCTGGAAAGGTGTTCCTCCCCTCCCCCCCAGCCCCGTAGACTGTATTAGTGACTTGAGTGTATTTGTGTGAACTCCTCAGGTAGCAGTGGTGGAGAACCACTTCACCCAGCTCAAGCGGGAGGGATCATTTCAATTTCAATATGGCCTCAGTGTGGCCTCTGGCCCCATGGTAACAGCTTCTTCCAGGCTATGTCCCCTTTCCCCGCTATTGTCTGAGCATTTGTGCTATGATTTGACTGAAATCTCACAACAGTCTGATTGTGAAATCTCACAACAGGTTGTAGAACCTTTAGGAAATGCTACCTTGCCAGAGGACATGGCTCACTGGGTGGGGCTGGGGGCTTAATATTTATAGCCTGCCCCACTTCCTGTCTACGATCTGGTTCCTGATGGTAGACGGGATGTGAGCAGCCCCCTCTCATCTCTGCCACCATGCCTTCTCCCCTCTCACCCCCATAATGGACAGTAACCGCCTTAGACAGTGAGCCAAAATAAACCCTCTCTTCCTAGGCAGCTTTAGTCACAGCAGCAAACACATGCTGTTCTTGTATTCCTTCAACACATTCCCAGTGGACTCGACAGAACATGTCTGCCCACACTCTGGCTACATTTCTCCACCCAAGCTCCAGCCCTACTAAGTGTTAACATGTCTTACTTCCAAGATCAGGAAGTGATTCTGCACAAGTGACTTTAGAAGGGGGGCATCCATTCTAGGGGACCAGGAAGGGGCAGTTGCTTGAGCCCAGTTGGGAACGGGGCTCACTCCATAAGGTTTCCAGTTCCTGTATGTCTGACAAGATGTAGAACCTACCACCAGAACCAGAAAAGCTTTTTCCTTTTTTTTGTGGCACTTTGTGATTTAAAAAAAAAAAAAAAAAAAAAAAAAAGATAAAAATAGCTCTTGCATTTTAAGAGACTGGAAATTTTGCTAGACCTCCCCGCCAGAACTAATAATACACCGTGAGGCCACTTAAGACTTAAGACTGCAAGGCTACTGTGTCCTCGGCCTGTTTATTTTACTGTCTTTAAGAGAAAAACGTAACAACAAACCTTACTTGCTTTGGATTTCCCATGTAATCCTCTTTACATCCTAAGCTATTGTGCCCTCCTATGCCCCTGACTCACAAATAAGAGGGTGTGTGTGTGTGTGTGTGTGTGTGTGTGTGTGTGTGTGTGTAATAAATGCTGAAAATGGCAAACAGGCTACAAGTGGCTTTACACAATAAATATCCACCATAAATGCTGGAAGCAGAATTCGTATGTTGCTTGATAGTGTTTGTTAACTGTTGGAGTCAGAGACTTAATCCTGTGTGAACTCTGTTAAAGATTTCGGTGAACTATCACCCATTATCTCCCCATGTGATGCTTTTGGGGTTTTGATGCTCTTTGTCAGGGATGTACACCGAGATACAGACAAAGGGACAGACTAGAAAGACAGAAGTCAGGCAGCCACAGATCAGACTCATAGGACAGACAGCCAGGGAGGACAGAAGACATGAGACAAAAGAAATAGAAAATACAAATTCTGGTTCACTCTTCGTCAAATGGTACCAAGGGAAAGTGTGCTTTATAATTTC
This sequence comes from Psammomys obesus, assembly GCF_907164565.1. Taxonomy (NCBI): domain Eukaryota; kingdom Metazoa; phylum Chordata; class Mammalia; order Rodentia; family Muridae; genus Psammomys; species Psammomys obesus. The sequence goes on from NW_026591086.1 coordinate 923,730, forward strand.
TTTTTCTTAATGTGACACTGGTGCTCTGTTGGTGACTCTGGGTTTGTAGTTAACTTGTTCAAATCAACGTACTCTTTGCTCACTTGAGGACAATGGTGGTGTGATCAGAGATCTGAAGGAATAACGTATCTCAGCCCCTCTGCCTGGCCTGAAACCAGCTTCCTTTCCACAGAGGACGCAAACTAGACCCATGAGCCTTCCAGGCACTGGGAATTTGGTCTCCCTTATCTATAGGCCAAGACAAAGATGGTTTGGCTGGGCTAGAGAGTTTACTTTATATCTCAAAAGATGACACCTGAGAGTCTATGTGTGTCATTTAGGGGCGTAACTCCTGGTAAGCTATCAGTCCTTCCTGCAGGCCAATATGTACACAGATAAGCCCAAAATGCCTCTGAGAGAGTTGCCATCATTCTCATTTCTGAACAGGAGGAAATTAAGGCTGAGAGTCAAGAAACTCTTGCTGAGTTTACACAGCAAGAAAATGAGAAGCCAGAACTTGGAGAAGCTGGAACTTGAGAGCCTGTGTCCGAAAGACCAGGATTATGATCTTGCTCCCCACATGCTTATAAAACCACTTTACCTTACAGATTCAATGGCAAAAATGAAACAAAAGACCCCTACATTACAAGAACACTGCAAAGATTAGAGAGGAAATATCTGCATCCAGGAAGCCCTCGGAGCAAGAAGGCAGTGGCGACTGGGAGCCAGGACTACCGTGACACCCATCTGGTGCTCATCTGGAAATGGAGTGAATCTCTGTTTTTCACAGTGGAGCTGCTGCCAGGGCCACTGCTTATTTAATCTGTTCCACAGGATTGTCAGGGAGACGTCAGTGCCATTGTGTCTAGGACCACAGGTGAATGAGGACAGTTTGACCCACCATGGCCCATGTCTGCACTCTTGCTGAGAGGCCCCAGGGACAATGGTTTGTTTGTTTGTTTGTTTGTTTGTTTTATGATTAGGAACAGTAGCTGCCCTTCCAGAGGATCTGAGTTTGGTTCCCAGAACCCACACGGCTGCACACAACCACCTGTAACTTGAGTTCCACAGGCACTGCACACGGGTGGCACACAGGCTTACATGCAGGCAACACACCTATAAAAAATAAATGAATAAACAAATACAACTAAATTAAAAAATCTGGCTTTTCCACGCTTACGCTGTCTATGGCCTCATAAGGTTGACTTTGTACAAAGTATCCCGATGAAGAGGAATTAGCTTTACTCTCCCGGTGGGAAAACTGAAACCAGAAGCAGCTGGATGAGTTGCCCGAGGTCGCATGGTAAGCAGGTGTGCCAGTATTCACCATCCCTTTGAATCGCTGCAGGTGGCTGGAGAACAGGGTATCTTGGGAGGGCTTGGGCCTTGGCAATTGTATTATGGTTCTCTAGCTGAACAGAACCAAGATGGGATGAGTGAATACTAAAGGGACCTGATTAGTTTGGCTCACAGGATACAGTCTGGGTGGTCCAGCCACGTCTATCTTCAGACCATAGAGGCTGAGAACATAGTCATTCTCGGTCCATAAGACCTAGTGTCTTAGCAGTCTCAACCTGGCATTGAAGGCACAGGGGATTTCCAGAAGGCCACAAGTCTTCAGTTCACATTGGAAGCCCAGTTTCAGCGGAGGGGTGTAGCAACAGCTAAAGAGCAGATGAACTCAACGGCATGATGGGAAGCTGAGCAGACAAAATGCACAATCTCTCCTCTAACCCTCTTGCTGAAAAGTGGGTCTTCGAGCATTAAATAACATGGCTGAGAAGCTCCCTTACAGGTGTGTCCAGATGCAGACAAGTTGACGGCTGAGACCAGCCATCACAGCAATGACCAGAGGGCCCCTAACCCTGCTTCCCATTACCAGTAACAGAATGAGCAGTTTCTCTTCATTCTTCTAGTGAGGGGAGGGAGGAAGAGCAACGTCCACCTTGCTGGCTTACCGGGAAGTAATGATAATGTATGACGTGTCTATCCTGCTTGATGCTCAGCTCCTGGCAGTTGGTGACCACAGCCACCCAGGGCTCTCCAGGGGCCACGGCAGGCCACAAGGACAATGCCTGTGTCACAGAGTGAGCCCCTGAGTAGTAATACCAGCCTCAGTAAGCCTGCTATCCCGATTTTCACACAGTGTGCTTTGCCCAGGGCCAGTCTTTGGCCTCTAAGTCCTCACAGCACTTCAAAGACTTGGCAGCGACTGAACACACAAGTCTGCCAATAGACCCATCCATTCAGGGAAGCCACGGTTATCGATTTCTGGGTTTTTCCTCCCCGCTGCTTGTTTAACTGGATTGATGTGTGCTCCGTGGAATCGACCGCGCCAGCCGGTTCTTTCAGTGTGATAGAGAAAAAATGGCAGTGTGCCCCCAGACAGCGAGTGAAGCTGCTCATTAGAGAGAGAGATTATGGCAGGTATCTTTTCCAATGACAATCTTTGCCCATCTCCACTCCTGCATAGGCGATTGGAAAGCATTTAGAGGCGTTTAACAGCACGTCAATAAGCCGGTGGTCTGATGCCCTTTCAGTTTCCTGGCAGTTCTGGGGTGCCTGTTAGATGCCAAAATGAGTTCACCCAATCTCTCCTCCCCCCTCCTCACATAGGCATTGCCTAGTTCTGAACCACTGAAACGGAGATGTTCTGTATGGGCCCCCCTCCAACTGCAATCACACACATCCGAGCGCATCATTAGTGTCAAATGAAAGTGCAGAGAGGCAAGCCAACAGAGCACCGACCCAAGGGTAACTCACAACCCCGTGCACTGCGTCTTCTTCCGTGCACGTGGCTTTTGTGGATTCTGGAGAGCGCCACACTTGCTGTCACTGACAATGGTGAGCAAACCCAAGTCATGGCAGGGCTAGGGGAAGGAGGACTCAAGGGCAAGAAGGTAAAATGGCCCCAAAGCCTCTCTTTGAGCCACTGTGCCCTGGTGTTTCCTTCGGCCTCCAGGAGACGTTGGCTTGCTGACCAAACAAGCCTCGCCCCTCATCCGCAGGAGACTGGCCCATTGGACTTTACCAATGAGATTTCTGACTTTACTTTGTGCTCTGTATGTGGGCACGTTATCAAGATATGGACAAGTAAGAGCAGAGACTATGCAGCAGCAGGTCTGTGGAGATCCACCCTGCCGAGCACTCTGTTTGAGTCAGTTCCCAGGCAGTGGCTGACACAAATCTGCTACCCTCTCTGGGTTCCAGTAACTACCCACTGCTTCCAACACCAGAAGGCAGATGGTCCCTAACTTAAAGGTTATTCAACCATTTAATACAATTTTTGATTTTATATCATCATTAAAAGTGGTATACAAAACAATGTGAATCTTAACTTTTGAGCATTCCTGGTACAGGACTGGCATGGTAGACATTCCCTCGGTACAGTGGGAAGTGGCAGAAGGGGGAACAAGCCTGCGCTCTGAGTGCTGTGCTGCTGATCTATCATGTCCCCACGGCAGACATACTCAATCCGTGTTCCACCAACATTATTTTCAGCAATGGGTTTATTGGGAGCGTAAGTGCTAAAGCTCTGTATTCTTTACCTGCTGTTACTTCTCTAAACGATGCTTGTTAAAATGGTATTATCAAACTCTTCTCGAGTTTCTCAGTTGCTTCCTATCAGGACACCAACTAATGCAGAAAGAAACAGACACAGCTTCCAGGTAGGGGCCTGTGGCCGTCAACTTGAGAGGCTGAAAAGCCTGGGGGAAGGTGATGGGAGCTCAAAAGGAGACTCCAGGGAGGAGGCAGAAAGCTCAACAGCGTGAGAGCATCCTGGACATTGAGCAAGGCATGAACCTCAGGACAGATCTCCAACTGGATCTGCGAGTACACGGGGCTCAGGAGACAGGGGATGACTCACCAATGAACTTGATAAACACAGTTTTGGTGGGCCCTAGTGAACTATGGAAACTTCCATGTGCAGAAGTCAAAAGAACAAAGTAAGAGGACGTGGCTTCTGGGAAATTGGCTATAATGGCCCCTGGGGCTGTGGCTCTGTGGGATAGCTCTTGTATACCATGCGCAAAGCCCTGGATTTGAGCCAAAATATCATAAAATATTGGATGAAAGACTATATTTAACCCATATTTTTAGTCACCTAACACTATAAACACATACAGAATCATAAAATGTTGAGTCACATGAAACAAACCTAGCCTGGATTTGGCAGTGCTGTCTTACTCAGTCTCTGTAATTGCCCCCACGAGACAGAATTACTATTTTCACTCGATTGATTTATTCAACTGCTATTTATTGAATGTCATGAGGAAAGCGCGTTCTATTTATAGGGGTATGGCAGTAAAGAGAAGGATGTCTGCTTCAAAGAACATACATTCCGGGAGTAACACTCAAACATGGAACAGCACCGAGAGAAGTTATGTCATTTTTCCAAATTCAGGAAACTAGAAAGCAGTGGGGATAGAGCTCAGCTAAGTCACTATTCTGCTGCAGGGATTTTGACTTGGAACTAGTACACAAATGAATTTACCACTTGAAGGTCTGCCTTTTAAAAATCAGGAATCACTTTCAGCTTCTAGTAGAATGAGTTCACTTGGCTCAACCAACCTTAATTTCATATGCAAATATCTGCCGTAGACTAAGGCAAAGAACTCACACATACACTCACACACATACATATAAACACGAATACACGTTTTTTCACACCCACTTTTATGTATACCTTTCTGGGGAGGGCTGGAAAGAGAGACTTGGACATTGTCTGAGTGAAACAGGAAGGAGTGGATTTCTAGACAACAGTACACAGTGCACTAGATCGTCTTGAGAATAGCCTTTGTGGGCATCTGTCCAGAAGCATCCGTCATAAAACCCCTAGGGTGGCTTGAGTCTGAAAAGTGCTTCACAGTCTCTTGTTTTCTGCTCTCTCCCCTCACTTGTGGCACTACATTTTGAAATGTGTGCAGCTTTACAAGAAAGAGCTAGGCTTCCAATGTCCATCCCATTTGTCTTTCTGAGTGAGGGTTGAGCATCTTACCCAGGGTCCTCCTTCCTACTTAGCTTCTTTAGGTGTACAGATTTTAATATGTTTATCCTTTATTATATGTCTAATATCCACTTATAAGTGAGTATATACCATGTGTGTCTTTCTGCATCAGGGACACCTCACTCAGGATGATCTCTTCTAGATCCCACCATTTGCCTGCAAATTTCATGATTTCATTGTTTTTAATTGCTGAATAATATTCCATTGTGTAAATGTATCAAAGCAGAGGCTGAGACTCATAACAAACTTTGGGCAGAGTGCAGGGAATCTTAGGAAAGAAGGGGGAGATAGAAAGACCTGGAGAGGACAGGCGCTCCACAAGGAGACCAACAGAATCAAAAAATCTGGGCACAGGAGTCTTTTCTGAGACTAATGCTCCAACCAAGGACCATTCATGGATATAACCTAGAACCCCTGCACAGATGTAGCCCGTGGCAGCTCAGGCTCCAAGTGGGTTCCCTAGTAATGGGAACAGAAACTGTCTCTGACATGATCTCAGTGGCTGGCTCTTTGATCACCTCCCCCTGAGGTGGTCCCCCTAAGGTGGCCTCTGCCAGGCCACCTCACAAGACAATGCAGCCAGTCCTGATGAGACCTGATAAGCTAGGGTCAGAGGGAAGGGGAGGAGGACCTCCCCTATCAGTAGGCTTGGGAGGGGCATGGGAGGAGTTGAAGGAGGGAAGGTAGGATTCGGAGGGAATGAAGGAGGGGGCTACAGCTGGGATACAAAGTGAATAAACTGTAATTAATCTAAAAAATGTAATAAAAAGTAAAAACAAGAAAAAAAGATCTAAGCTGATAGAAATAACTCACATTAAATGGTAAACCCACATCCATCCTTCCAGATTCCTACAGCTCTTGGCCCCCACGTGAGGCGTTCCCACCACACAATCCTACATCATGAACTAAGCTACAAGGATCCACAATCCCTCTGCACCCTGAGCCACAGCAAACCCTCCTGCCATCAGTCGTTTCTGTCAGTTATTTTGGTTTAAAAAAAAATGCAAAAGTAACTAACACAGCTCATGAGAACAGGGGTCTCCAGATTCTTCTCAGCAAAGGGACCGTGAAGACCCAGGACCCCTTGCCATGAAATTGACATGTTTAATGATATTTGGGCACGAGGCTTTGTGGAAGTGTTATTAGGGTCAGGTGAGGTCATAAGAGTAGGACCCTGAGGATGACACTAATGACTGAGGAAGAAGAAGAGATTTCCCCGTTTTCTCTGTCTTGCCAGGTTGTAATACAGTAACAAGGCCTGAACTCCTGTATTTTCCAGTCTGAAAACCTGGCAGCTAAACAAACTCATGAACCAGTGTCTCAAGTACCTTGTGCCTTAGCATCTTTTCCTCTTGTACAAGAAAACACCATGGCAGAAGCAACTCATGGAAGGAAGCGTTTAATTATAGTCACAGTTCAAGGGATAGTCCATCACAGCCGGGAAGTCAAGGCAGCTGGAGCTGATCACATCTCGCCAGCAATCAGGTGGATCCTAGGTTATACTATCTACATGTATAAAAGCCAAAGGAAAGAGTGGGTATAGACATGAAATGAGAAAGGAGACTAAAACAGAGGTTGGGATTGCTGTTGTGGAAAGGGGGCTACAGAACAGGTGTAAAAGCAGAAAGGATGCTCTGGGGGAGTGTCAGGATGCCAGGGTTGTGGGGCGGGGGAGGGGAGTGGGCCGTGGGAATGGGGAGAAGTGAATCACCAAAAGAAATTTTGTTTGAATGCCATGATGACACCAAATAACAATGAATGCCCTTGTTCTTTTTATATGTTCTGCTCCCAGAAATGATAAAAACTATTACTGCTATTTTCATTTGAATTTGATGCTTCAGTCAATGGCCCTGACACTGGATAGCTCAACATTCTCTGGCTCAGCTGATCCCTTGACAAAACACATGCTCGGAATAATCATGCCTTATATAATTTCATGTTTAATTTTGAATCAAAGATGTCACGTCACTCTGAACTATCCCTCGTCTTCCCCCAACCCCCCAGAGATAGGGTTTCTCTGTGTAGCCTTGGCTGTCCTGGACTCGATTTGTAGACCAGTCTGGCCTTGAACTCACAGAGATCCACCTGCCTCTGCCTACCAGAGTGCTGGGATTACAGTCATGTGCCACTGTGCCCAGCTACTCTCCCTGCTCTTAAGAGTAAAAGTGTGTTTATTAGGTGTCCTAGGATGCTTCTAAATCCAATTTCCTTGTTCTTTATTTCAGGTCATGATGACCATGATTCCCATAAGTCTGTGATGGCTGGTTTTAGCTCTACTTTACATAAGCTAAATTAATATGAGAAAAGGGAACCTCAATTGAGAAAAAGCTTGTAGAACATTTTTCTTAAGTAGTGATTGATGTGGGAGGGCCCAGCCCATTGTGGGTGGTGGCATCCTGGGCTGGTTTGGTTTCTATAAGAAAGCAGTCTAAGCAAACCATGAGGAACAAGTCAGGAAGCAGCATTCCTCTGTGGATTTTGCATCAGCTCCTGCCTCCAGATTCCCACCCTGTTTGAGTTCCTACCTTGGCTCCCCTCAGTGGACTGTGGTAGGAAAGCCCAATAAACCCTCTCTCCTCTCCCCTGGAACATGCTTTTGGCTATGGTGTTTTCATTATAGCAAATCCTAACCAAAACAATGTCTCCTTTACTCCAAGATTTCAGGAATACAAAACAAGAAAATATGTTAGTAAAGGACACAGCCAACAGCCAAACAATGGAAAAGCTCAAAGAAAAGGAGTCTGCTTGACACCAACACACAGAAAAAGTTTTAACTCGCCGTGGCCTTTATTTCAGTATTACTGATCCTCCATCAACCATTATATTTAATCACCAGGAAATTGTAGCCTTTCTATGAGCAGATCTGTCCATCAAGCCTTACAATGCAGCTCCAAGGCTCTAAAATTTGTTTCTTTGTTATTCTTAAACAAGTTACTTTGTGCATATATGATAAGCGGAGTTAATAAATATGGAATATTTCGTGCCCATTGCTTAGCACAGAACCTTCCCAAAGTAAGCATTGAATGTGTTTTAACTACAGCGAGGCTCAAGCTTAGTGCTGGTCATAGACCTTCATCCAAAGGGCTCTCATTTAAAGCATCACTTGATATTGACATGTGTGTGTCTGTGGGTGCACATGGACACACTAATGCACATGCGCATGCTCGCACTCATGAGTATGAAGAGTTAAGCTGAAGAAAGATACAGATTAAAGCAGAGGTAGAGTGGACCAGTAGACTTTATACGAAATCACAACACTTAATGGAAAGGCATATAATTCCTCTGCTCTGTTAAACTATTACAAAAATAAACCCTGAAACAAAATCAATGATGCCAAGAAAAATGAAAAGCCATTTACCTACTTTCCTGCCTTCCTCAAAGCCACATTCAACCACCCTCTGAATGACAATGATAGATTTTATTTTCAAAAAGCTAGTAACATAAATTGGATATTCTTTTTGAGTAACCAAGCCCATTATCTCTATGACAAACGATGAAAAGTTCTGCTTACACTCTGTAAGTGGATGTACTTGCAGAAATGAAACTGAGTGATGAGATACAGACACAAAGGGATGCAGATGTATCTTTCTTACTGTCCCCAAACTGTCAAATGCCAAATGCAATTTGTAATAAATAAGAAATCATAGCCAAAAAGATACACTTTCATTTCCATATTTTCAAAAAAACTTTGCATTTTCCTTAAGCTATAAAACCTTTGTTTGAGAGAAAACACTTTCACATGATAAAACTGATGGGGGATAATGGTCAAAATATGTAAGGAACTCAAACAATGCAGTGGAAAGGTTGGTGGTTCATCTTCATCATCTTGGTTCTGAGAAGCATCTAGGAAACAGAACTCTAGCTGAGAGTGTGTCTAGAGCATTTCATCCAAGGGGAATGCATCCACTATGGAAATGGATGTGTTCCCATAAGCAGGGAACCTTGGGAGACTGAAGTGGAAGAAAGAAGAGAGACTTCTCACAAAGGCATCTCACTCAGCTTCCTGACCACCACCATGTGAACTGTGTTACCCCTCAATACACTCTTTACCATAGGAATTCAAACTTCTGAAACTGTGAGCCAAAAGAATTCCTCCCTTGCACTATTTCAGATACTTTTTTCCAGTGATAAAGAGCCTAACGCAGTGAGAAAACGGATAACCTGATTTAAAAGAAGCAGGTGATCTTTCACGGTTTAAATATGAAAATGTCCTCCTAGGCTGTGTTTGCACAGTTGTTCTCCAAGCTGGTGGCACCGCTTTGGGGGTATATGAAACCATTACAAGGTAGGGGCGACCAGTGGAGGTAAGTCACAGGAGGCAGGTGTTGAGGGTTACGGCCAAGCCCTGCTTCCAATTCTGTCTCTGTTTCTTTTTCCCACCGTGGAGCTGTGTCTCGTGTTCCCACAGATATAGAGTCATACTACCATCCCTTTCCTCCATGACGGACTGAAACTATGAACAAAAGAAAACCTTGTTGTTTCTCTTTGGGTCTTTGTTGTAGTGGGGAGGAAGTAGCTAACACAGAAAACTGGTGCCAGGAGTGGGGTTGTTCCTGTGATAAAGCTGATCATGCGGGTCTTAGACATTTGAAGCTGGTTTGTGGAAGAATGCTGGGAGCTTCAGGCTTGAAGAATAGTATAGAATTCTGTCAGCAGAATTCTGCTTAAAACTCTGTTGGAAGTTTGGAAGACCAGAATGCGAACAGGCACACAGGCTGTACAGCCTGCCCTCATGAGATTTAAAGAACAGGGACTCCATCAGAAACAGGATTAGCGATTGTTCCTGTTTCGTTCTGGTAAAGAATCTGGACACGTCTATGCATGTTCTAAATATGTAAATGAGGTTGAATTTAACAGTAATGCACTCATCTATGTTGTGTTTAGGGTTTCTATTGCTGTGATGAGACACTACGGCCAAAAGCAAGCTGGTGAGGAAAAGGTTTATTTGTCTTACACTTCAGCATTGTAGTCCATCATTGAAGGAAGTCAGAACAGGGACCCAAACAGAGCTGGAATTTGGGGCTGGAGCTGATGCAGAGGCCATGGAGAGTGCTGCTTACTGGTTTGCTCCCCCATGGCTTGCTCAGCCTATTTTCTTATAGAACCCAGGACAAGCAGCCCAGGGAGGGTACCACCTGTACTGGGCTGGACCCTTCCCCCATCAGTCACTAATTAAGGATATGCCTTACAGATTGATTTAATGGAGACATTTTCTTAATTGAAGTTCCCTCCTCTCTGATAACTCTAGTTTGTGTTCAGTTGACATAAAACCAGCCAGCACAATCTATTTAGGGGAGGAAAGTTCAAGCAGAATAACATCCAGGCTATGGCATGGCTAAGGGTCACTGTTCTTAACCAGATTTACACTGAGAAATAGGGATGAAGTGGATCCAAAGAAATACCCTAACACATTCTTTCCATGCTTGCCTGTTCCTTTGTTTTAGAAATACTACCGCTAACCCTCCAGTCAACATACACAGATTCTCAAGGGTTTATCTCACCTGAGAAAGTAGTCTTTCCACCCTCAGTAGAAGGTGCTCTCACACCCCACCCCCTGAAATATTGTCTTTTCCACCTTTGCCTGACAAAAATCAATCCTTCATTATGTGCTAAACCAGCAGAGACTTTCCCTGAAGGAGATAGCAGGCATGAAGATATTGATGTTCCTCGGGGTTCATCAATAGCTGCCTCTAGACCTATAACCTACACCACTAAAGTGTGTAATGAGTTTACTAACTCATTCAAGCAGAAGTCTGGGGAATATGTGTGGGAATGGAATTCAAGGGTGTGAGATAATGGCTGAAGAAACATAAAACTGCATCAGGCTGAGTTTATTGATATGAGCCCAGGGAATGGAGATTCTAGGTTTAATATGAAAGCTCTCAGAGTTTTAGAAAAAAAAAAAAAAAAAAAAAAAAAAAAAAAGATGTCAATACTTTTGGTTGGTTAGCTAGAGCATATTGAAAGGGAGTTAGAGATACCTGGTATCCCTTGTCTTGGTGTTGATGAAAGGGTTTTAGGGCTCAAGGAAAGTGCAGTGCCAGAGTGGGTATGCTATGTAAAACCTGATCCTCTACAATGGGAAGGCACAGAAGACACACCCTTCACTCATCCTGTATGACACAAAATGGTGAGAGGGGCACCAGCACATTTGGAAAGCTTTGTTGTCACTCTTTTTCTTATGCCAGGCAAGGTTGGAGATGCTGCTGCTCAGTTGGATAATCTCATGCGGTAGACAGAGCAATATCTATAATAACCCGTCCCATACTAAGCAGCACAGGCAAAGTGAATGTTATGGTTGGCGTGACTCATGTGGCCCTTTGGTACTAGCTGATAAGTCATAGTGTTTCCCAGCATGAAATAGATGAGACGCCTACAGTATTTGTCTTTGATCTCTATAAAAATTCTCAAATGAAATAAAGCCTATTTTGCATTATGGCAAAAGAAAATCTTGGCCTATGAACCAATATCCGGACTTGGGCCAGCTTGTAGACTCAGAACCCACTGAATGAAGGAAAAGCCAGGTCTTCCTGAAGAAAGACTTCGCTAAAATACCTAACAGTTCTCCAGTCCTTCCCCAGAGGGTCTAATGGCCTTTTCCAAGGGTAATTGTACACTAGAGGAAAGGAAACAACCAGATTTCCTGGGGTTTATTGAATGCCAGTTCCAAAGTGACACTGCTTCCCGGAGACCCCAACAAGCATTCGGCCCTCCAGTTCAATTAGGGGCCTACGAAAGTCAGGTGATTTATGGAGTACTGAGTGAAGTCTGACCCACAGTAGGTTCAGTGGCCCCCAAACTCATCTTGTAGTTATTTCCCCAGTTCCAGGGTGTATAATTGGGATAGAGAGTCTTAGAAGTTGGCAGAATTCCCACATTGGCTCGCTGACCTGTGGGACGAGGGCTGGTATGACTGCGAAGACCAATGATTAATGACAAATGTGTTGGTCTTTCCAGCCACAACAGAAAGACTGGTGCCTGGGTTACTGATGGTCCCTCACGGTATGCAGGCATCATCCAGAAAATGCCATTGCAGTTTCTGCTACCAGGGAAAACAGTGAACAAAAGCCAATATCACATCCAAAGAGGAATTTCAGAAGTTAGTAGCACCACGAAGGACTTGAAAGATATGGTGGTTCTTACCAGATCTCCCTTTATTGCTATCATCTGGTCAGGGCAGAAGACAGACGGGTCACAGAGAACGACGGCTGACTATCAAAAACCTCATCAAGTAGTGACTAAGATTGCAGTACCTGATACAGTGTCCTTCCTTGAGAAGATCAACACATCTTCTGGTACATAGTATGCAACTGTCAATCTAGCCAATGACGTTTTCTCTGTATCTGTCCATAATGACAACCAAAAGCAAGCTGTTTTCAGTTGACAAGGCCAGCAGTATACCTTTACCGGTTTTTTTTTTTATTTTTATTAATTACAGTTTATTCACTTTGTATCCCAGCTGTAGCTCCTTCCCTCATTCCCTCCCAATCCCACCCTTCCTCCCTCTTCTTTTCCTATGCCCCTCCTCCAGTCCAATGGTAGGGGAGGTCCTCCTCCCCTTCCATTTGACCCTAGTCTATCATGTCTCATCAGGACTGGCTTCTTTATCTTCCTCTGCGGACTGGTAAAACTCCTCCCCCCTCAGGGGGAGGTGATCAAAGAGCCAGCCACTGAGTTCATGTCAGAGATGGTCCTAGTTCCTATTATTGAGGAACCCTCTTGGACACTGAGCTGCCATCAGCTACTTCTGTGCAGGGGTTCTAAGTTATCTCCATGCATGGTCCTTGTTTGGAGTATCAATCTCAGAAAAGACCCCTGTGCCCAGATTTTTTGATTCTGTTGCTCTCCTTGTGGAGCTCCTGTACTCTCCAGGTCTTTCTATCTCCCCTTTCTTTCATAAGATTCCCTGCACTTTGTCCAAAGTTTGGCTATGAATCTCAGCATATGGTTTGATACCCTGCTGGGTGGAGTCTTTCAGAGGCCCCCTGTGATAGGCTCCTGTCCTGTTCCCTGTTTTCTCCCTCTTCTGATGTCTGTCTCATTTGCCTTTCTGAATGAAGTTTGAGCATCTTACCAGGGGTCCTCCTTCTGGTGGTACATTTACACAATGGAATACTACTCAGCAATTAAAAACAAGAAAATCATGAAATTTGCAGGCAAATGGAGGGAACTAGAAAAGATCATCCTGAGTGAGGTATCCCAGAAGCAGAAAGACACACATGGTATATACTCACTTATAAGTGGATATTAAACACATAATATAGAATAATCATAATAAAATCTGTACCTTTACAGTTTTATCTCAAGAATAGATTAACTCTCCATTCCTGTGTCATAATTTATTTCAAAGTGATCTTTGATCATCTGTCTCTTCACAAATGACATTATGCTGATTGGACCAAGCGAACAGGAGGTAGCAACCACTTTGGACTTGATAACATATATGCACATTAGAGGAAGAAAGCAAATCCAACGAAAATTCAAGAGCCTTATTCCTTGATGAAATTTTTAGGAGTTCAGTGGTCTTGGGTTTGCAGAGATATGCGTCCTAAAGAGAAGAATAAGTTATTATACTGGCTCCTCCACACCAAGAAAGAAACACAGTGTTTAGTGGGACTATTCGGATTCCATACACAGTACATTCCTACCTTGGGTGTGTTATTTCAGCCTTATATACCAAGTGACTGAGAGAGCTGCTAGTTTTGTGTGGCTCCTGGAACAGAAGAAGGCTCTTCATCAGATCCACGCTGTTGTGCAGGCTGCTCTACTGCTTGGACCATCTAATCCAACAGACATGAGGGTACCTGAGGTGTCAGTGGAAGATCGGGATACAGTTTGGAGCCTTTGGCAAGTGGGTCCCTGTAGAAGAATCACAAAGGAGATTTTGAGATTTTGGAGCAAGGCTCTATCGTCATCTGCAGACAACTACTCTCCCTTTGAGAGACGGCTCTTGGTCTTCTCTTGGGCCTTAGTAGAAACTGAACTTTTGTCTTAGGACACCAAGTTACCGTGTGACCTGTGCTGCCCATCACGAGCTGGATATTATCTGACCCACCAAGCCACAAAGTCATCAAATGTACATCAAAAAGTATGACGTGCACAGTACATTATCAAATGGAAATGGATTATACATGATAGGCCCAAGCAGGTCCTAAAGGCATAAGCAAGTTATATGAAAAAGTTGACCCAACACATATGGTTTCTACTCTTGTTACAATGCTGTCTTCACCCAAGATTACCCCTATAGGCTCATGGGGTGTGCCCTATAATCTACTGACTGAGGAAGAAAGACGAGGGCCTGGTTTACTGCCGGTTATGCACTGTGTGCAGGTGCCATCCAGAAGTGGACAGCCATAGGTTGTCTCTTTCAGGGGCGATCTGGAAAGAAACTGTCAAAGGATAATCTTCACAGTGGGCATTACTTTGGACAGCACACATGGTCATATATTCTGTTTGGAAGGAGAACTAGCCAGATGCATGGTTGTTTATGGGCGATAGCCAATAGACTGGGTAGATGGTAAGGGACTTCGAAAGAGCATGATGGGAAAAGTGGAGAAAGAAAAGACACCTTGGGAAAATATGCAGATAGCTCCTTCCAAATGGATGAAGGATGTGAAGACATCTGTGTCCCGTGCAAATGTACATCAAAAAGTGACTTTGGTAGAGGAGTTAAAAACTCAAGTAGCTAGGATGAGCAGTTCTATGGACAGTCAGCACCTTTCCCCAGCCATCCTGGTCATTGCCCAATGGGCTCAGGAACAGAGTGTAGCGGGTAAGATATGGGCTTGACAATATGGACTTCCACTCACCAAGGCTTACCTGGCTATGGTTGGCACTGAGTGCCAGACCTGTCCACAGCAGAGACCAACACTGAGGCCCCAGTATGGCATCATTCCGTGGGATGACTTGCCAGTGACCTGGTGACCCTTCATTTGTGGAAAAGACAACACTCTCTCCTTACTGGAGTAGATACTTATTCTGGCTGTAAATTTGCCTTTCCTTTTTAAAATGTTTCTGCAAAAACTACCATCCATGAACCAAGCCACTCTAATAAATCCCATTATGTATGTGTGTATGTGTGTATGTATGCTGAATTATTGTATAAAGGTTTTTATTTCCCTTTCTAAGCTCCCAAAAATAATGACACAGAGACCCATTAGATTGATTCAACAAGCTCTGAGGCACTGTAATGGGGCATACAGTCATTTATCCTAACCCAATTATGCTAGACTGGCTACCTCCCAGCCACGTCCTCTCCATCTCAGTCTCCCCTTCGCTTTCTGCTGTAACTCTCTGTCCTCATGGCAAACCCTCCCGGTCCCCCTCATGGCAACTTCTCCCTTCTGCTTCTTCTCTCTTTCTTCTCTCTCTGGTCTTATCTGAGACAACACACACACACCGGGAACAGAAATCCTGCCTTCTTTCTCCTCTGCCTTGCTATTGACTAATCAGCTTCTTTATTAACCATCAGGGATATTTGGGGAGTAATTTTTACACGACATTGAGAAAGGAGATTCTTCATAGAAGTGGCAGTGCCCATGTCTGGAATGCGGCCAGATCCTGAGACACAGAAATCAGTTTCTGAATACACAGTGCACAAGACCACCCCCAGCATATGTATGTGTATTATGTATATCATTCTATCTTTTCCATTTCTCTAGAGAATGCTGATGTTGAAGATGTATTTTCATGTCTCAATTACTTTTTTTTTTTTTTTTTGCTCTATTGAAAAGAAAAAAATTAAGAAGCAGAATTAGCACTTTTTAATTCTAGGCTTCTTTAATGGGCATTTTTCAAGGTCATACATAAGCCTAAGGACTGAAGTTTGGCCCACTCTATTCTAGAATTATCTGCAAGAACTTCTCCAAGGCCTAGTCCATCCCCATTGTGTCCCTGGCAGTGCTTATCAGGGGAAGTGTTCCAGGCCCAGGTGTTCTGGGGAAGCTAAATGCCCCAAGATTCTCCAGGAAAAAGAGATTTCACTTTCATCGCATAATTTGTGTTTGTAGAAAGCTCCTGTTGCCCACAGCTGCTCCACAGGCTGAGCCCTGTTGCTGGTCTCAAGGCGAGGCAGAGCAGGCACCTCATGTTCCTCTCTGTAGTGGCTGAAAGCCTCTTACGAGACTAAGATGCTCTCTAGAGGACGAATCAGGCCTTCAGATCAAGCCTCCCATAAAAGCAGGTGGAATTGAATTATCAAGCCAGTCTCCTGGTGTGTAAGAGGTACTTTCTGATACATGCTTTAATAAATTACATCCTCAGTGTATTATTTGCATAGCTGTTAAATACCCTTATTATGAGGGTAGGAAATTGGGAAGTAAGAGCTAAAGGCTCCAGCCGTGTGTGTGTCTATTTCAGTGGGAATGCCAGAAGTGAAGCCAGCTCTCTATTCGCCTAGTGTTGGAGGAAGAAGCGTTTTAGCCTCACAACAGCACCCCTGCTTCTAACTATTTATTCTACAGATGTATTTCACACGGTCCATTTAACAAGCCATTTTGTAAGAGTGTTCATGAGGGATTACTTGAGTACCTAAACAGATTACTGGGTAAATCCAGATGTACACACGATGAAATCCTTAAAGCTTTTTAAAGAGAGAGACAAAGTGAATTCTCCGTATTACCACCACAAAACAGGCATTTGATGTGATAAACCAATCAATTAATTTTATTTAATTAGTTACACACACAAACATACACATGCACCTCACAATGTACTCCACGGATACGTAATTATATTTTGTCAATATACAAAAAAAAATTACAAAGGAATCAGACCTTCTTTACCCTGTATTGATATTTTAAGCTTAACAAGTTACAATGCAAACTCACTAGCAATCCAATATAACACGGTAAGAACAGTTGAGGTGTGTCGAGATGCCTGCATCTTTCCCGTTCGCTCGGTTCTCTTTACTTCTCTTGTGCCTGGGAAGATTCCTGGTTGCACCTGAGCAAAATTTTGGAGACTCACTCCCACCCCATGCTGTGAGCACAAGGGCATTTTTTTTTTTTTTCAAAAAGGTTAGGCCTGAGCAGTCCCAGGTGCAGTTTGGGTAAACAAATAAACAAGCATGTCAGATGGGGACTGACCTATAAAGAAAATGCAGCAGGGAGGGGCTAGAGTGAGATGCAATCTTAAGAGGTTAGAAGGGAAAGGCTTGCTAAACAGATATTTGAGCGAAGACTGAAAGGATTTAGTAAATCAGCATGAGACCATCCAGTGGAAGTAAAGTCCAGACAGATGCGTCGTTTAAGTGTAGAGCTCTGGCGTAGAATGTGCCTAACCAAACAATATGATCAATTCCTTTAAAATTTTCACTTCAGGTGTACACAGATCATGCGTGGACTTAACACATACATCAGAATGATAGATTTTATCTACTTTCTGTTTCTTTCATTCCTAGAGTCAAAAGATATTGACCAAGACAACCCCTTTATTCTCTCAAGCAAATGAGAGTTGCTGAACTAATGAAGCAAGAAAAGACTTAAGTTGGTAGCCTGACAGCATTGGGGTGACCCTGCATTACAGAACAAAGTCGTGAGAACAAATGTTGCTTATTAACTGCTTTCCAGCATTCAGGGTGATTTTGCCTGTGACCCTGAGAAACAAGACTTGACCCTCCCTTTTATAGACACTGTTGAAAGATTATTATTTAATATTGATTTACATTTTAGTAAAGCAGCAGTTACTCCCTAACCAGCTATATACCCAAATAACCACAGAGAGAAACTAGGATTTATTTAATTAGCCTAGAGCACAATGCTGTGCAATAATTACTCCCATCCCAAACCCCCAAGCTAGTATAGCTTCCTCCCACCACATTATACTTGTGTTTAATCATATTCTGGGCCCGTTTCATTTCTCCTGGTGTTTCCCGGTCCTCTCCTCATGGATCTAGCCTTCACTTCCTCTCTTTTCTTCTCCCCTCACCAAACCGGGATGTCTCAGCTTATTCTCTGTATTTTTCAGCAGTGGCTAGTTGGCTTTTATTGGGAATAGAGAGAACAAATGGTGGCATCTTTCCACAAACTTGAGACAGGAGATGCTTAGAATAAACATCACAATGCACTATCTGGATTGAAACCAGATAGTGGGGGTAGAGAAATCAGCATTTGAATAAACAAGGGTAAAGTGTACACAGACCACAAGAACATTACACCAAAGACACTATCCCAAGAAAGATATTGAGATGGTTAGCTTTAATTGCCAACTTGACACAAGCTAGGATCATCTGAAAAGAGTCTCGATGAGGGGTTGTTTACACTGGGTTTACCTATGAGATGTCTGTAGGAGCGTGTCTTAACTAAGCTAACAGGTATGTGAAGACCTAAGCTAATGTGAGAGGCATTACTCCTAGGCAGGAGGTTCTGAAATGTATAAGGGCAGAGAAATTGAGCTGAGCCCAAACAAACCAGAATGCATGCATCCATTTCTCTATGCTTTTGACTATGACTGTGACATCACTAGCTGTTTGAAGTTTCAGCCTTGACTTCCTCATATGTGTGGATTGTAACCTGCATCATAAGTTGAAACAAATCTTTCTCCCCTAAGTTGCTTTTTGTCAGGGTATCACAGTGACCGAAATGAAACAAAAACAAACAACCAATCCACTTCTGCCTAGTGTATTACTCACCAGGGTTGGATCCAAGTCTGCTGATCCTTGGACTGGAATCAACAGCCTTGGACTGGTTCTCTTCATCTCAAGTTATAGGCCCATGCCTCAGCAGCCACTGTGATGACTCTTTTGTTTCCCTCGTAGTGGAGGCCTTTTCCGAGGTTTCGTGGTAATTGACCTCCTACCTTATATCTGACACTAGCTGACCAACCTCTTTCCCAAACCGTCACTCCTCTAAACCATGACATAGTTTCCTACTAATCTTGAATGTCATTTCCTGGTGTCCTCCTCTCCATGTGCCTCCTTTAAGTGGCCATATTCCCACGTGTTGGAACATGATCAAAAATGGAATCATGTGAGGCGAATTCTGAGCGCTTTTGAGAAAACTCCAAGAAAACAAAATGAGAGTCTTGTGACCTCAGTTTCTTCAAAACATAGAATTGCTCTTAAAATGCGTGTTTGTGCTCCTCCCAGGTGTAGTGGGTAGAAGGGACTATTTCAGC
This sequence comes from Psammomys obesus, assembly GCF_907164565.1. Lineage (NCBI taxonomy): Eukaryota > Metazoa > Chordata > Mammalia > Rodentia > Muridae > Psammomys > Psammomys obesus. The sequence continues at coordinate 942,832 of NW_026591086.1, forward strand.
AGTTGCTATTCATATCCTTCTATGGAAAAGCATGTTTTTGCCATGTGTGGTTTGCCCTTGCAATTGGACACTTTATTCATGTGACTCCTCTTAACCCTAAAAATATAAGTTGTCTGAAGCTCTGAATAATGTTGGCTATTGCTTGAGTCAGTCTGCCTCATTAATCAATCAGCTCCACTCTCCCAGATCCCAACATCTGTAGAGAGGTGACATCAGGGTCTGTCTTTACTATTTTCTGTCAATGAAGACATCCCATTTAGGGCTGAGTATTCCAAGATCTCTCACTCTCTGTACATTGCTCACGTGTGGGTTTCTGTATTAGTTCTCATCTACTGCAGGAGAAAGAAGAATGTCTTTGTGAGTCATTTTATTGCTGCATTCCTCTAGCAGAACCATAGAATTTGGTTTTCCCCTAGATCATGGCTGATCTAGTCTCAGGTTCATAGACACCGAAGCATCGTCAAGCATGGGCTTCCTCTCGTGGAGTGGGCCTTAAGTCCAGCCAGATAGTGGTTGGTTACTCCAGATTTGTAGCTGGGATTGTGTTTACCTTTCTTCTCTGGTAGTGTGCACAGTAATGCCCAATGCCATGAACACTGGTTAGTAGGAGTAGAGGCTCTCATTAGGCACCAGCTCAACTTCTCCATGTTCAATAAGATATGTAGGTGTTGTCTTCAACAAGGGGCCCTAACTCGAGTTTATCCAGAGCAAACAGTAGTGTTGGCCATTGCCCGAGTTGTTTGAGGGATCCCACATGACCCCTTTGGTGGAAACCTCAATTAGATGTAATCTGTTTCTGTCACTGCATGTTTTACCTGGTGGCAAGAGATGAGAACTCTGCTTAGTTTCGTGCCCCATTTTTATTTATGTTATTTGTTTTGTTATGCCCAGTTATTTTTAGTCTTTTATATGTTTAAATTATTAACCCTCTATAGAATGTGTAATTAGCAAAGATATTTTCCCATTCTGTAGGTTGCTGCTTTGTCTGAATAATGGTGTCCTTTACTGTCCAGGCAGAAGCTTTTTAGTTTCATGAGGTCCCATTTATTAATTCTTGATCTTAGTATCTGTGCTATAGGTATCCTGTTCTTAAAGTCTTTTCCTGTGCCAATGAGTTGAAGACTATACCCCACTTTCTCTTCTATCAGACTCAGGATACCTGGACTTATATTAAGGTCCGTGATCCTTTTGGAGTTGATTTTTGTGCAGGGTGATAAGTAAGGATCTATTTGGAATCGTCCACATGCAGCCATCCAGTTTGGCCAGCACCGTTTGTTGAACATGTCTTCTTTGCAGTCTGTATTTCTGGCTTCTTTCAAAATTCAGGTATCTATAAGTGTGTGGAATTATGTCTGCATCTTGAATTTAATTCTAATGATCAAAATGTCTGTTTTTATTCCAAATACCATCCTGTTTTTATTGCTATAGCTCTTTAGTACAGCTTGAGATCAGAGATGGCAATACTTCCAGCGGTTCTTTTATTATTTGGGATTTTTTTTTAGCTACAGGGATTTTTGTCTTTCCATATGAAGCTGAAAATTGTCATTTCAATTTGTGAAGAATTGTGTTGGAATTTTGACAGGGATTGAGTTGAATCTTCAGACTGCTTTTGGTAGGATGGCCATTTTCAGTATTTTAATCCTACTGATCCATGAGCATGGAAGATCTTTCAACTTCTTACATCTTCAATTTCTTAAAGTTTTGATTATACAAGTCTTTAAATTGCTTGGTTAAACTAACCCTAAGATATTTTTGAGGCTATTGTAAAAGGTTTTGTGTCAATGAATTCTTTCTCTGTCCATTTGTTATTTGTATATAGGAAAGTAACTTAGTTTTCTGTGTTAATTTTGCATCCTCATACTTTATTGAAAGTGTTTATTATCTGTAGAGGTTTCCTGCTGGAGTTTTTAGAGTCATTTACATATACAATCAAATCATCTGCAAATAAAGATACTTTAACTTCTTTTCCTGTTTGTATCCCTTGATTTTCTTCAGTTATCTAATTGCTCTAGCTAAGCTTTCAAATATTATATTGAATATATATGAAGAGAGTCAACAACCTTGTCTTGTTCATGATTTTAGTAGAATCACTTTGAACTTCTCTCTGGCTATAGTCTTGCTATGAATCATTATTATGTAGAAGTATGTAGTGTTCTTCCCCAAGGTCTTCTGATTAGTTTTGGTCTATTTAGTTTGAAGTCTATTTTGTCAGATATTGAAATGGCTACATCAGCTTGCTTCTTAGGTCCATTTGCTGAGAATATATTTTCTTACCTTTTTACCCTGGGGTGATGTTTATCCTTGATTGGAAGGTGTGTTTCTTGGATACAGCAGAAATATGCATGCTGTTTTCTAATCCATTCTGTTAGTCTATGCCTTTGTATTGGGAAATTGAGAGAGACCATTAATGTTGAGAGTTATCAATGAGCAGTGTTTATTGATTCCTGTTATTTTTGTCACCACAGTGTAGATTTCCCACCCTTCTTTTATTTTGCTGGTATGGGATTATTTCTTTTTTGTTTTTTACTCTGTTAGTGAGGCTTATCTCTGAGGTTTTTTTGGTTTGTTTTGGGTTTTTTTTCTTTCTTTCTCTTTTTCACTTCCATTTACAGTTTTACTTCAGATTGGGCTTTCTTTAGTGATTCTATTTTTATTGTTGTTGTTAAATTCTATTTTTAGGTCATGAATTGTTTTAATTATCTCATTCCACTCTTTGTCTTTCAAAGACTTCATTAAGGGATTTATTCACATATTCATATACTTATTATGGTTCTTGAATATATTTGTAATAGCTTTTATGCAGTTATTTTCTTTTGCTTGAACTATGGCGTATTTCTCATGGCCTTCTGTATTAGGATTACTGGGTTCTTTTGGAGATATATTGTCATAGCTATTATTGATTGTGCTTTTGACCTCTTGCCAAGGCATATGGAGTTGGAATAATTGCTATTCTAAGTGCTGCTATCTGATCTTGATCTTTTTGAGTGAGTATTTTGTTCCTTGGTTTCTGTTGGCCTCTCTGGAGCTTAGGAAATGTAATGTTGCCTGGTGGTGTTCCTAGCAGAGAGTGCTTCTGCAGGTCTGTGGGTGTCAGAGAGAAATAAAAGTGGGATAGGAAAGGCTAATAAGGGCTTCAGGATAGAACTAAAGGGATCCTCTTCACAGCTAGAGTGGAGTCCACAGAGATTTGGAGTTGTAGTGGGAAAAGGGAATCCTGCAAGTAGGTCACAGTAAGGTAAATTATCTGGGGAGATAGGGATGAAGGTTCACACCTTGGATCAGAGCCAAGAGCTGGAGTCTCCAATGGATTGAGTTGAGGTAGGGGGAGGGACAGCTATAAGCAGGTTGTTATGGGACTGAGGGTGAGAATTGAAATATTCTAACAGAAGACCAAAAGGATAGTAGGAATCTTGCCCAAGTCCCTGCAAGAAGTGGTCCCCGGGGGTCCCATGTAGAAACTGTTTCTAGGTATGTGAGTGTGGACACAAAAGAATGGGCATGGGCTAGAAGAGGTATCTAAGAAGGTTCATAGCAAGGAGGAAAGTGACTGTCATTGAACTCCATATATTAGAGGTATTATCTCCATCAATTTATGGGAGGGTGATAATGGATGGTTTCCGTGTGCCTTCCAAAATTAACAAGAGCAAATGTTGTGACAGATTGTATTACATTTGATGCTTGGAGCTTGTTGGGGCTACTCTGAGGCCAGGGCTTTTTCCTCCATAGCAATTTCTCCTTGTCTTTTATTAATATTTGCATAGCTCCTTCAGCCACACATTTCAGCCTGTTTTAAGTATAAGGAGTTCCTTGTCTGCAAATGTTCTCTTCCTGGTCCACAGGGAGCAGAGGAATTCCTGAGTGAAATTATGAATGAATATGTATTGTTATCATAGGTAGGACCGTGTTCAGAAAACAAAGGCTTCAGCCACAAGGGAGTCTCAAAGCCTTATATGGGTGAGGCTCAGAGGGAATGGCAAAGCTTTCCTTGGGTGTCTGAGTTTTTATGAATAATTGATCAGCCTGTGCAAAAAAACTAGCAACTGGAGCTTCCTCCTGCTAATGTTTGCAGCCGGAGACTGCTCTTCCGCAGACACCTCCTACCAAGACTAGCTACCCCTAGCACTGTACATAGTAAACATGCTGGTTCTGGGATGAGGTGGTATCGTCAGCATTTCAATTTAAGCTGCTTTTTATAGCAGCCTAAACCAAGAGCACCTCTTGCAGGGATCTCCATCTGCATCTAACAAACAGTGCTCAGGCACTTCAAGCCAGACATTTCCACAGCGTGACTCATAATCCTGCCTGCACGCCTGCTGCTTCTGCTACTTGTGGGACTATTAGGAGAATGAAGAAAAAAAAAAAAGCATATTGAATGGCACCAGAATCTGGTTTGCATTTCATTTCACGTGTATATGATGTGCGTGTGTGAACACAGTCATGCCACACCCATGTGTAGAGGTCAGAGAAAAATGTCGAACTCAGTTCTCTGCTTCTACCTCTACATGGGTTCCAGGAGTCAAAGTCAGGTTGTCAAGCTTGCATGACCTGTACTTTACCTATTGAACCAACTCGCTTGCCCCCTGGCTTGTCTTTCTATACTTTATTTTATTTTCTTTTGGTGTAAGTGCTGGTTGAGAGGTCATCATAGGTCATTTGGATCATAAATAAAACCACCCTGGTGTAATTAAAGATGAAAAGAAGGGACAACTCAAAAACAGATTAACAAGGTAGAAGAGATGGAGTTGTCAAAGTTTACTCATTAAGTATGGGTTATTGACTCAGAAATGTGGGGATAAAGCAGCAGATTTTGAAATGAAGATTATATACTATTGGACACATACTGGGTCTGGATAGCTCTCAGATATCCAAGTGGAAAAAAAAAATGCTGTGAATGGAACTGCGGTGGTTTGAATGAGATTGGCCACCATTGGTTTTGAATACTTGGTCCCCAGTTAATGGAACCATTTAGAAAGGATTAAGAGGTGTGGCCTTGTTAGAGGAGGAGACCACTGGGGTGGGCTTTAAGGTTTCGAAAAGTCACACCAGGCCTCGTCTCACTCTTTTTCTACCTCCTGCCTGTGGGCCGGGAAGCACTGCTCCAGTGCCATGCCGTGCCTGGCTGCCTGACTGCTACCACGTCCTCTGCCATGATGGTCCTGAACTAACCCCGTATCCACCTAAGCTTCCAGCTGGTGAAAGATGAATTAACATAAACCTTGTGCAGCAAAGGAAGCCATCAAGCCAGAGCTTATGCAAATCTAAGTCATGAAGGGGACCAGGGTCTAGCCCCAGCAAGCAACAGAACATGGCGGCTTTCGCCACACGGCTCTAGCTTTATCAAGAAGGAAACAGAAGTAAAGCGGTTGTGAAATCTTCCTCTGTGGTTAAGGAAAGCTGCTAAAACCAGGTGTATTGCATGGCAGGGGAGCCCCTGCATGGAGGCCTGGAGAAGCCATTGTGTGATGCCTGAGTACATTGGAAACCCCAAGATGCTGGAGATGCCAAACCCACAGGATATACAGGATGTGGAACCAGCCCAAGGGAGAGAAGTGTGTTGCAGTCAACAAAGCTGGATGGAGTAGGAGATATGCTGAGCCCTTTGACACCAGGCATAGAAGTAGGGAATTTGGAGTTTTCCTTGTTGAGTTTCTGTTTTTCTTTGGTCCAGTGTTTCCTCACTTATGCCCTATTTCCTCCCTTTTGAAATGATAACGTATGTTCTGTGCCATTGTGTGTTGAAAGTACATAATCTGTTGTTGTTTTGTTTTGTTTATATTTTATTTTATTTTATTTTACAAGGGATTAAAGTTAAGAGATTTCTTTGAGTCTCAGAAGAGACTTTGGCCTTTTAAACGATGCTGAGACTGAGAAAGACTATGGAGAGCATTGAAGTTGGACTGAATGCATTCTGCAATATGATCTGAATAAAAGCCTATGGGAGCCAGGGAATGGAATATGGAGCTTGAATGAGAATGGCCCCCACAGGCTCATATGTCTGAATTCCTGGTTCCCAGTGAGTGGAACTGTTTGAAAAGGATTAGAAGGTGTGGCCTTGTTGGAGAAGGTGTATCATTGGGGGGGGGGGTGGACTTTGAAGTTTTCAAAAGCCTATGCCAGGTATAGTCTCTCTTCTGCCTCCTACCTGATGATCAGAATGTAAGCTCCCAACTACTGCTCTAGCCCTGTGCCTACCTGCCTTCCTACTGCCGCCGTGTTCTCTGCCATGATGATTCCTGGACTAACATTCTGAAACTGCAATCATGCCCCCTATTGAATGCTCTCTTCTCTAAGTTGCCTTTGTCACGGCGTCTCTTCAAAACAGAACGGTAACTAAGCCAGGGACATAATACCAAAGCTCAGTTTTTGGGAAAAAGTGAAGGATACTTGTATTTGTAAAAGTTCATAGGAATATCAAGGGGGGGAGGGCAGGGAAAGAATAAGAATGTCAGGGGCCTGTTCTGGAACAGAGATAGTCCCATACTGGAAATCCTTTGAGACACAGAATCCAGCAAAGGAACCTGAGAACCGAACCCAGAAAATCAGAAAGAAGCTTCTGTGGTTGATACCATGGATGTCAAGGGCAGGGAGTGCTTGAGAGAGGAGAAAGTGCCTCTGAGAGATGCTGCTAAGGGTCAAGATGAAGTTTCTGCTAGCCCACCCTTGGGAAAAGCCTACTGCAGAATTGGAATGTCTATTTTTAAAGCCTCTCTGTGTATACAATGTAAATTCCAGTTACATTCGATAAAGAAAAATTGCAAAAATTACTTACTCTGCACCAAAATAAAGATTTTTTTTTAAAAGCACATAATTGTTCATCCAGAAATGTCCTTCCAATGCCAAACATTTGAGTGTTTTCAAATATCTCAGAGTTTGGCATCGTAAGAACCAAATGGACAGATGTTTAGCAGTCTATTTCTCCCACAAATCATCCTGGCATTTAACTTCATACACAAAACAATCCAGGACTTTCCAATCTTGCTGAACCACGTTGCCACCTTTTTCAGTAAAAGCAGTGGACTGTCTCATTTCATGCACTGCTGGTTTCTTAAGTCCCTTAGCATCTGACAGTGTTCTGAGAGTTACAGATAAAATGCCACATGCATTCCCTCCCACCACAGAGCTGAATCCAGAGTACTTTTTAGTTAGTATCATAAGTGCTCCAAGTTCCCCAAATTGGGTTTCGCCTGTTGCCAAGGTGACAAAACCTTGGAACTAGTTGCTATTCCAAAGCACCCAGCCAGACTTCCATCACTATGATCTATTCCATTTTCTGTTTAATCTCAGCCCCAGGAGAAAACTCTGGAATTATACAGAGTTGCACACCTGCCCTCCTGTCAAACATTAACAGGATCGCGCTATCATAATGTAGAAAGAGACTTGGGGAACTCATGGAATCAATCTACTCCCCTTCCACAAAATTGATAACTTAACCCAAGTAACTGAGTACTCGCCATATTTAAAAGACACCGCCTTCCCTCCAGCAGATGAGATTCTACAACTTCTAACACACAGCTCCCAGTACTTGGTGACTTCCACCCCGACGGAGCCCTGGTGACCCAGCATAAACATCCACACGTTTGGAGACAAGCATTGGCAGATAGACGTGGAAGAAAGGGACCTAACAAACCTAGGGATGACTCAGGCAGAATACTCGGAATTCTGGAAAATACTGGGGAAAAACTGAAAACAGAAGAGGACAGCCAGTTCACAAAATGATGTTTTTCAAATCAGATTACTCATGCCTAAGAGAGTCCAGGGGTCACACTGCGTCCACTTGGGTCAGTTTTGGGGAGTTGTGGGAGTTAGATTTGTCACTCGTTGTACTCTTTTTGCATGCCTCTTTCAGTTAAACTCCCAGAGGGAGACAACGTAATGATTTGAGCTCTGTCTTCTTAGCTCCACAGTCTTCCTTGCCGTAATGAAACTGGAGTAAAATTGCCTCTTAAAAACAGAGTGGCTCTTTACATTTTCATTGTTTCCCTACAGGGGTTGGAAGAGGAGTAATAATGCTCAAAAACCATCTATTCAGCCAGCTTTTCATCAGCATTCCTGAAAGACCTACTGTGTGCTATGTTGAATGATAAAAACTAGGCAAGAAAGCCTAGTGTTAAAACCTTTAATACCACCCACTGTGTGGACAGCCACTAAGTTGACAGTGAAGGTTCAACAGCTTATGTTATAGTCTCATCCCCATGAAGCTTATGATTTCAGAGTGGGAAGGAGAATAACTAAAGAACCCCACAGACTAGTAATAAACCAGGACTTTGTGAAAGTCCCCTAGAGGCTTTAAATACAGGAATTGATCTAGTTGAAAAGTAAATAATGACCAAGTAGGAGTGTACCAAGTGACAGCGGGTCAGAGAGCATTCCAGTGTGCCCCTATGTGTGGAGGCAGACTTTTGAAGAACTAAAGAAGGCCATCTGGATGGCAGAAAGGGACACTCTGGTGACACGCTGATGGAGACCAAAACAACGGGAAGCCATTGTACGTCTGTGCAGTGTGGAGGAGATGCCATGGCCAGACAGGTCTATTCCCTCTGGCTATGGTATGGTAGCTGGCAGTGTGGTAGAGGTGTAAATGGGAAGTCTTTGGAAGATGAATGCAGAGAATTTTCCTGGAGGGGAGGGGATCAGTGCTAATACGAAGGCAGAGGGATTTGAGATTAGAGACATTTCAGGGCACATCTAGCAGCCATGGATTCCTAGATTTGGCAGTAAACTGTTTTTATGGCTAAAAGAAAAGGGTGAGTAAGCTAACTGGCTAGAGTTCTGGCTTTTGTGTGAGGATGGGTGAGCGTGCTACTTGCCAAAGTAAGTATTTACTACAGAGGATAATAGTTGGGGGGGGGGGAGAAAGACATGACCACGGAGGATTCAGGTTTGGATAACTTTAGTCATAAGTGTGGGTGAATGTGGAAGGAAAGAGGTCAAGAATTTAGTCAGGTTAGCAGGATAAAGGAGATACTGTGGCCGGGAGTCACATGAATATGCCTGGAATGAAGGGTGGCAGCCAAGATAAAAGCAGACCTAAGAACATAGTGAGGAGCTGTAGATGTGGCATCGTGGGAGACAAGGAAGATACTACTCAAGGGGTGGGAGAAAGACAGGAACTTGTTACCTTGGAAACCAGGAAGAGACCACTCTATGAGAAAAGGAGTGTCAACAGACTCTAAGAAAACTGTAAGCTAATTCAGTAGAGAGGAAGTGGGGATTATAATGTTCACTTAACCAATATGTTGGCTGAAATCTCAGCACTTGAGAAGTGGAAGGAGGGGGGTCAGGAGTTCAAGGTTATCTTCTGCTGTACACTAAGTTCAAGGTCAGCCTAGGCTAAATGTATCTCTTTCTTCATCTGTTTCTCTCTCTCTCTCTCTCCCCCCCTGCTCTGTCTATGTGTACCTTCTCTCTGTGTCTGTGTGTCTGTGTGTGTGTGTGTGTTACTTACAGAAAATTCACTTCGTTCAGAGTCGCTGATAACATTTTCAGGAGAATTGTGGAATACTGAAGACATGTAGAAGGGCAGGCAACGCAGTAAGCTCTCTGAGAGGGAAGGCACTAGCACCTTAGGTGGACAGAGTTTGCTTTGAAGGGCATCACTGGACAATACGGAAAAGATCACGTGTTTGGTCATCTACAACAGCAGCCACACAGCTGCTAAAGCAAAGACCATCATTGTCAGCACCAGGGAGCCCCAAAGAAACACCCCGTTGTTCTCTCCATAGCCCTTCCACTCTAGTTAGGGAACTAGCCATTGGTAGGCCCATTGGAGCAGTTGTCTGAACCTGAGGCTTTCAACAGCTCCACAGAGAGGCCACTGTGGGTTTTTGGTTCACAATACTTGTAAACCCAGAGCTCAGAACAGGGCTCTGGGACAGAAGCAGCACTAGATAAAAGCCAGCAAATGTTAAGTAAATCAGTAGGTTATGTGATAAAAGTCATAGTAAAGGGAATTACAAGGCAATGAAAACCCCTTACCCTGACAGAGCTCAAGAAGGATTAGCACAGCATTGCTTTAAGACCTTTCCAGCCCTCCTAGCTTCATGTACCCTCTGCTCCTGAAAGAGAGCCTCATTCCTAATCTATCAACATGTGAGAGAGTGGCTCTCATAGGCACTATGTCCCAGATCCTTTCGGAGTGGATCCACGCAGAGAAGCATAAATACCTGTCTTTATGAGATTAAATACATCGGTCACTTTTGCATTGTGGTGACTGAAATACCTTGACAAAAACAGCTAAAAGGGGTAAGGATCTATTTCATCTTATGGTTCAAGAAGGTTAAGTTCCTAGCCTCTTAGCTCCATGTTCCTGGTCCATTGTGAGGTGGACCACCAAGACTGGGGGACACTGGTGAATGAGTGATGAGATGCAGAACAGAAAGCCAAGGGAAGAAAAATTCTAGCACTAACCATCATTAGGAGCAAGTGGAAAGAGAAATGAATAGAGGCAGGACTACGGTGACCGTCATTCTTCTGTATCTTGTAGCTTAGGTTACACAGTTAAAACAAGGTGAAGAGAAGAGTTAAGCTGGGCAGCATGATCTTGAACCAAGGGCCAAGATCTTCCCAGGGCATGGTGAAGAAACCAGAATGAGTGCAGTACAGAAGAACCAGCAGCAGTAAGGAACAGGGCTGTAGGGGGGTGGTCCAAGAAGACAGTCTTCCCTTGCTGTCCTTGTATCTTTGCTCACCTCAGTCACTCACTGAAACCCAACCCACATTATTTATTTGGTAGGAATTTCTCCTGCCACTTCCTCCTGTCTTTCCCCCATCCTCCCCACCCTCCTCAGACGTTTCTGGCTCTCACCACATCTCTGACAAGTTTCTGAACTGGGTTTCACATAGCACAGTGTGACAGTGACTGGTTTATTGGTAAGCTGAGACAAAAGAACATTATGGCAGAACATAAATACTCACCTCATGCATCTAGGAAGCAAACCAAAGTAGAAAGCAGCTAGGGATAAGATATATTCCTCCAGGACATGCCCCTAAACAGCCATGTTCTTCAAATAGGCTCTGTCAGCTGGTAACCAAGCCAGCTTTTGGAGATACCTCTGAGCCAAAACAAGAACACAGTACACTAGTGCTTGGGAGGGAAGTGCCTTTCCTTGACCTCCTACCACAGACAGGATGTGAGAGAAGTCCCTTTTGTCCTATCTATATCAGATCCAGCAGAATATTATATACATCAGTATGTTGTGCAGGAACACGGGCATTGTGTGGAGAGAAACTCTGGGATACATAACCCAACAAAGGTCACTAAGAATGAGATTTGGAAATCAACGGCAGAGCACAATGACAAAGCCAAGTCATTCCCACGTGCCAGGCATGATCTCTGCTCTCTACTCATAGGAACTGAGCAGCTGTTACAAAGATCTCAGTACTCAGGTGATATGAACAAGGAAACAGGGCCAAATGGGTTAAGTCAATTGCCCCAAAGAGCAAACCTAGTAGATGATAGAGGAAAGATTTGAACTTGGGCAGTCCTACCTATTGTGAACTCTTGTCTTCTCTGAGAAGCAGTTTCAAAGACAGTGTTCTGGGCTGAATTTTGTACCCAAAGATTCTCAGTGCCTCAGAAGGCAAATGTATTTGTAGATACTGTCTTAAGAAGTGATTGATTGTATTAGAATGTTGCCAAACAATCTGAATGGAGTCTGGAATATGAAATTTAGGCACACAAAGAGACAGGGGTGTGTGTGTGTGTGTGTGTGTGTGTGTGTGTGTGTGTGTGTAACGAAAGGAGAAGAAGACAGACGTCTTCCAGACAAAGGCAGTGTTCTCAGCAGAAACCAACCCTGCCCACACCTTGGCTTTGAATGTCTGACCTCCTGAACTTAGAGACAGTTGTATGACCCCCACAGGCTGTGCTGTTTGACTATAGTGGCCTTAGCAGAGCAAGTCACAGGCAGCCGAGCCATCATTGACTGCATCACCAAGGGAAGAGTGAGTCTGAGGAGAGGACCAGGCCAGCACCTTCCAGGGTTAGGTTCTTGGTATCACAGTGAAAAGATGACTCCCCCACAGTTCCCAGAGGACCTCTCTATCCTGGCAGGGGCCAGAGACCAGCTTTCTGAATGGAGTTTCCTTGTATTCTTACATTCTATGGCATGTGCCCACTAGTCTTTCATGTTCCTGCCTCACTGTGTGCTCCTCAGGCTGCCAGGCACGGGGAGCACAGTGGACAGGTGGGGCTCTGCAAGCTATAGGCGGAGAGTCCCTGGAAGACTCTGAGGTGGGGCCACCATCTCTGCTGTCCCTGTCAGGGCAGTCATTTGTGTCTTGATGGGATTGTTTTACAGCTCACAGTTACCCTCCCTTCATCCTGCCTCTGCCATCTGGTCCCCTTATGCTTCCATGGAGGGCTAGTGGTTCTTTGTCTAAGGATATTTGTCAATACTCTATAATTTCTCTTGTCATGATCAAAATATTTACTTGTCACATTAGACAAACTTTTGGAAACTTGGAAGAAAATGACATTTTCCTCACATCTCTCTTTAACCTGAAATTCTAATACATGTTTTTTTAATCAATAAATTAAAATAAATGACCCAAACTTCCTAAACCAATATAATTATACATTTCTATTTGATGCTGGATAATCTAAAAACATGATTTATTTGAACATCTGCATTAAATCAGATTAGCTTTCATGCAGGCGATACAGGGACAGGCAATGAAAGTGCCCACCTCCCTTGAAGCCCAAATTCAGGAAACTCCATGTCTTGAATCTTGGATCTCTCTCTCTCTCTCCTTTCTCTCTTTCCTCTTTCTTTTTATTTAATTTATTGCAAAGTGTGTGTGTGTGTGTGTGTGTGTGTTGTGTGTATGAGAGCGTATACATGTCATAGCACACATGTAGAGATTGAGGACAAATACCTTCTGCCACAGGTATGAGTTCCAGGGATAGTAAAACCTGGGCTGTCTGCCTGTGTGGCAACTGCTTTTCCCTACTGAATTGTCTCACTAGCTCATCTTTCTTCCTTTTTTTTTTTTTTTTTTTTTTTTTTTGAGACATAGCCTAACGGGCCTCAAACTTGACACAGTCTTCCTGCCTCTGCCTCCCGAGTGTTAAGAAAGCTTGTCGGCAGTCTCTGGATTTGCAGTCCTGTTGTTAGGACTTCCATTCCCCCCAGTTGCTGGCACACACTGCACACTGCGTAAGGTGTGAATGGCATTGCTTTCTTAACCGTGTGACATTATCAGCAGAGGCAGAGTGGGACAGGAGCAGTGACAATGACGTGAGTGATTCGAACCATTGTGAGAAAAGGCAATGGGAAACTGAGTGACATCTTGTGTTTGTAAGTTTTTGTAGTTTTGAAGGACCTGGAGCTTCTTTTGATTTTCAGATCAACAGCCCCACTTTAAGGGCAGCGGACACCTCAAGTGTCTATAGGAACTGGTGAGATGCTATTCAAAAGATCCCTAGCACAGTGTCCAACATTTAGACAGTGGCTCAGGACCAGAGGCAGGGTCGTGTGTGCCGCCTTGCTATACTCCCAGCTGCACCTCAGCATCCCTCCACACTGTCCTCAGGCTTGGACTAGAGCATCTTTAGGACAGCAGGGAATGCAGCCAGAGCTGACCAGTAACGTTCTCCTGATTTCTTCCTCGGGGTGAAGGGAGAAGCTTTGCATGTCACGATTAGGGTAATAAGCTTGGAAATAGAATGTGGAAGCCCCATAATGCTAAACTCCCTGTGCTGATCAACACACAGCTCTTGTGACAATTACTCACCTACAGTTCTTACCCCAAATCACCATCAATGAAACTTCAAAGCCCTGGGGACTGAAGCAGCTCAAAAATGTCTGGAGGCTGTGACTCTGCTCCAGAATTGCATTGCTGAGTTGCAAGCCAACGGGAATGCTTTGATTCTCTGCAAGGGAACTTGAGTCCAGCACATCATTATGGGAAGTAGTCCAGAGCGTGGGTCCTGACTGACCTCATGCTGGACATGGGGAAAGGTTGAAATCATTTAAGTGCCGTCTCATGTTCCAGGTCTTCTTGCCTGTCAGTTCCTTGCTGCCACAGACATTGCCACTCCCCCCACTACTGTCCCTCTAGGTAGCTGCAGTGGACATCATACTGGCTCCGTACATACCACGTGGAGTTTCATTGGGGTTAAATGAGAGACAGGCTTAAAATGTAGAAAAGCTTAGTCCTTGTGGCTGCAAGGTTGACAAGATGGTGGAATGCTTGCCGTGCCGTCCTGCTTTGCCACTTTCACCATTTCTTTTAACCTGGATTCGTGGTCATTTCATTTGTTCTTCTGCTTTCCAAGTGGTAGCCATCTACTGGTGAATTCGTGAATGTCAGTATCTCACTGTTTGCCATTTTGCGCAGCCTCAGCCACTCTTCCCTAACTGAACTGCTTGGTGTGCTACTCATCCCAGCTAGAAGCCTTGGCTTCCCTCCGCAAGCGCCCAGGAGCTGTTTCCACCTGCTCGCTCAACACACCGCTCTAACTCTCATATGAGGATGGTTTAAGGTATTGGGGACACAGCAAGAGCAGTGTGGCCCTTCTCTCATGGAGTCGGGACAGAGGTGGGGAAGAAAAGACAGTGACCCTGTCATCCACCAGCTGTTGGTGGCTTAGAACAGCATAAAAGGAAAACTGTCACAGAAGCTTAGTCACAGGGAAAGGGCCTTGACTCTTGACCTGTGCAGGGATTCTGGCAGGGAAGCTGGGAGAAGGGACAAGAGTGTCAAGGCCCTGGGGCAGAGCAAGGGCCTTGAGGGCTTTCCCTGGCACTCTAATTTTTATTTTGATCTTTCTTTTCAATACATGATCCTTTTGCTTCATTTTGAGACAGTAAGTGTATTCTCTTTCTGTCTCTCTCTCTCATAAACACACATACACTCAATTTGCGTGTTTAGCCATGCTCTCTGGATTGCAATCCTCAGGACGACAGAGATCTAGTCTATTGGTGGGTTCTTGCATTTGCATGTATAGGCAAGTTCACCCTCTGGTTTGGTGATCAATTCATTACTAAGTGACAACGTGGAAAGTCCTTTACAGTGCTCTTTGCTGGGTGTGTGAGAACTTTCTTTAGGATTCTGTGGGTGTTAGTCGTCTTTCTGTGACTTTGAAAAATGTATTCAAGATCAACATTAATAGAAGTCACCATTTGAGGTCTTTCTGTCTGGGGTTAGTTGGCTCTATCCCTTCCAGGTTGTGCTGAGGCTAGTGTGGTGTGGAACAGACAACTCACCTTATGGTGGCCAGGAGGGTCTGAGGACAAGCTACCACTCGCCATGGATCTGCAAGTGGCTCCCACCTCCCAGGAGCCCATTACACTATTAATTCGTCAAGGAATTAATGTGTTGATGAAGTAATGACCCTCATGGTCTCTAGGCTGAGCCTCCAATGTGAATCTTTAAGGGACACTTTGTATCTAAACTGGAATATTCTGTCCCTCAGCCTCCAAGCCTCATGTCTGTCTCACGGTGCAGAAGGCATTGAGTCCATCCCCAAGAGCCCCCAAATCTCAATGGTTCCTGGATTACACCCAAATCCGAAGTCTCCTCTGAGACCAGAGGCCAGGTCTTGGCTGTAAGCCCATGGAATTCAAAAGAAGCTCCGTACTTCTAACATAAAGTGTCACAAATATGCCTACTACAAAAAGGGGAACTAGAAAAATAAGGAGGAGGAATGGGACAGAGCAGCCCCCAAAACCCCAGCAGGATAAACATTAGCTCTCTTAAATCCATGTCTAGCAATTCAAGGCACATGGTATAACTTGAGTTCCAGTGGTTTAAATAGCCCTGCCCCTCCGTGACCTTGCTGGCTACATCACACAGCTGGCTCTTGGCTGGCTCTGTTTGCCTCTGCGGCTTTCTACGGCAGTTCTGTGCTCCTGGCTTCACTAATATTTGTGGCACAGTTGACAGCTTTGGTTTCACTCTCTACTCTACAGATTGCCTTCTCAGAAGTTCCGCATGAGAACCCCAACCCTGTCACCAATGCCTAGCCCTCCCGGGCTTTGTTTGGAAATGGACACAGAAGGTGCCATGTTGCTGTCATTCTTGCTTTCTGCTTCATGCCTGCAAAATCAGCAACCTGCAGACAATGCTAAGGTCGGCTATCAGCCTAGGAGGAACTGTTCCTTAAGAGTCTGTGTGCAAGCGGGGCACCCTAGAACTCTCCTTTCAGATGAGTTTTTGCCTTTATACCTTTGAGCTTTCGACATGTGAGGCCAAGTCCCTAAGGCATCTTTGCTAATGTCTGAGGAGTAACTGCATCCTTCCTGATGGCACCAGGCTCCCCAACCACACCTTCCTTGGTCCAGCTTTAAGGGAATTATTTTTTCTCCCCAAACGGCAAGTTTTTTAATGTTTTTTTTTCCTTCTAATTCTCATGATAAAACCAATTAAAAGCAGCCAGAAATCTCTATAGCATAGTCTGAACGCTGCTATGCCTTAAAATTCTAACTTTGCCACGTTAGTCTGTTGCCTTTAATTCTGCTTCCCACAGCCTCAGGGAAGGAACAGAACAAAACGTAGACAGTTCTTATCAGATCGTAACAAGAGTTGACCTCTACTCCGGTGGGTTCCCACAAGAGACTTCCCACTGGAACCCTCATGAGCACAGTCTTCAGTGTTTGCACTGCTATTAGCAATGTGGCCCTCTGAGCTCCAACAGGGACTACTCAGCAAGCCCTTCTAACAGCATCCTTTCTCTAGCCTGCTTCTCTAAACGTTCCCCCTTGACCAAGAGTAATATATGTGTGTGTTGTGGTAACCATTTGCTGAAAGCAGCCAACAGGCTATATGATGGCTAACTTCTACATCAACTAAAACCTAAGCAGCAAGACATGACTGTGAGGAATTGCCTTGGTTGGCAACGGAAACGGAAAGACCCACCCTAACTGTGGGCCACATAAAAGAGCATGGAAGAAGGAAGCTTTGTTTTTTGCCTGCTTGCCCTTATTCTTATCAGCAAGTTCATCTACTCTGTTGCGGAGGCATTCCTTCCCTGGTATTAGAACCTGCTTCTTGCGAATTCCAGTGTAGACTGAAGACCAGTAGCTCTCCAGGGATCATCTGGGACTCTAGCAACAGATTGGGACCGCTGAGACATAGTCTCATGGACTTAATACCATCTAGATCCTCAGCCTTTTGGTTAGGAGACAGCTGCTGCCCTTACGCCACCTTAATGAATCCTCCCTTTAAATACACATATTCATTCTATCAGTTCTGTTCCTTAAGAGAAACCTGACTAACACAGTCTGAAAACAACCTTATATGACAGACGTCCCACACAAATGTTGGGAATAACCTGTGGATATGGCTGATAACATGTTTGTAGTGTGATGTCTGCTGTCCTGGGTCAATAAGATGACTTCTTTCCTAGTAAAATGCTGTTAAAGATTTCTGTAGAGAATCCCCCCCCATCCCTTTTCCAGTGGCATGCTCTCTGAGCAAAGCTCTTCGTTAGGGACAGACACAAATCACAAGCATCAGGCCCAGACACACAACAGCCAGATCACAAACAGGCTGGCACCCACACACTAGGAGCTGACAGAAGACACAAGAGAGAAGCGGAGAATTCGAGTTTGGGCTTTCCCTTGACCAAATTAAACCAGGAACCACTTTATTGTCATTCCTTAAAGTGGGATCAACATGTCTGGAGCCATCTGAACCTGTGTTTGATTCTTTATTAGTGGAAAAAAAAAAAAAGTCATTTGACTCACAAGTTTAGATGTTTCAATCTGTGGTTGCTCAGCCCCATGCGTTTTGGGCTCATGTCACAGAGGGCAGGAAAGTGCAGAGGTGTGCAGGGCAGTGGAAACAGGCTAAATCTCCAGTGACCTACTTCCTCCAAATATACCCCTCACCCTGTCTAATAGTCCAGTTAACTATGGATTCATCCAGAGATTAGCCCATTGATGAGTTTAGCGCCTTAATGATCCAATCACTTCTCAAAGAGCCCACCAGCTGCTCACCAAACTCTTAACACATGAGACTTCGGGGGACATTTTTAGATTTAAAGGCACAACACAGTAAATCAGGTATCTGTCCCTTGAAGGACTGCTCCTTTGTTTAAGCTAACAAGCACCAAATTGAGTATAACATATCCATTTTTGCTTGTTTGGGGGAAAATAATTTTAGCTTTAGGAAAAACTATTCAGTTTTGGCGTGGGCACACTTACCTATGAATATTTTTTTCCTGATTGAGACTGCATTTCTCCTCTGCTTTTGTTGACTGCTTTTCTCTTTTGTATAACATGTTTAAAACAAGAATCGGAAAGCAATGGCAATTATGTAAAGTGAGAAGAAAGAGCAGGAAAGGAGTGAGGAAGAAAGGAAAGCAACGGCATTTCTCTTCATCACTCGTCACACGGGATGTTGCTGTGCAGGCTGAGAGAGGGCGCGCAGCTAGCTGGGCTTCGTGGCATGAGGCAGGAGTCACGCAACCTGTTTTACAGACAGGACCTCGTGTAACTCACAACAGAAGTGCAGGGATGACAGCAGTAGCCCAATAGGTGAAGAAATTAAGACTCAAGGAGGTTAAATAACTTGTCTGAAAAGAGAAGGTGGCTGGGTGATAGCTGGGTGGAAGAGCACGCGTCAAGCCACTGATTGAGTCTTCAGCACCAACTTACAAAAGAGAACAGGACCTACAAGTAAGTGCCTTCAATGGCTTTTAATGACAACACCGCCAGAATTAAGTCTAAGTTGTTCTTACCCCACCACACACACATCCCACCACCATCACAACCACCACAACCAAGTTGCCTCACCTCAGCCTACTAGAGTGAAGATGACCTCCTGCTACCCCAATCATTTAACCCACCCTAAGGGATGGCTAGGTTTTACTACATCCTCTTGCTGCCAGCTCCCTTGAACGCAGGCACATCCAGAGCTCTCCGGATAACAAAAGAATACCTTGGCTGGCAAGTTGGGGCAGTGAGAAGCCACTCCGCCAGGTGATAATGAATTCAGCGTCTACAGTCTTGAGGAACCCGGGAGAAAACACCCAGGTGTTTTAACGGGTCCCAAATGGAGACACTGCACCCCGCCCCGGATGTGCTGGTAGGTGTTTTCCCCTGTGCTGGCTCGGGGCAAGCCCGGGGACTCCGGATTTTTTACCGTGGGCCCAGGGGAGGGCAGCTCTGCTGTGCGTACAGTCACACACCGCCAGCACCAGTCACTACGGGACAACCTCCGGGCATTTACCCAGGAGGGTGCAAGGGAAACGCTGCACGCCCACCGTCCCCCCACGCCTGCCGAGCTAGGCCATCCCACACACCTCCCCCGCTCGCGCTCGCGCCCGCGCACACGCGCGCGCACCCCGTGCACACGCTCCGGTCCTCGGCCGGCGGCACCCGGGCGCGCCCGCGCCCAGCGGAGCCGAGGGCGGGGAGGGCGCGGCCGCGAGAGGGCGCGGCGAGCGGCTGGCTCGCCGGGCCGGGTCGTTGCCGGGCGGGCCAGGGTCCGAGGAGCTCGGAGGCCCCCGGGGCCGGGGCGAGGGGAGCGCGGCGGGCACGCGCGCCATGAACCCGAAGGAGGCCGGTGAGGAGGAGGACTGTGTGGACTCGGGCGCCGAGACCGGAGGGTGAGCCGGGTCGGGCGGGGCGGGCGCTCAGGACTTGCGCTCCGGAACCCGAGCCGCACAGGCAGTCCCGGGGTTGGGGTTCTGTAGTCGTCTGCCTGGGGCAGGATGGGGAGAGGCGGGAGGAGCCCGCCCGGAGATAGAGGGTGGTGGGACCCGGGGCTCGGCGGCGTCATTCCTCGTGGTCTCGTGGCCCACGGCGCCAGGTTCAGCCCCGGTGAGCCAGAGATGCGCCTGCACTTGTTCCCAACCAGCCCGCAACTCCGCCAGCTCCGGAGCCGCCAGGGAGCTCCGGCCCCGGAGAGAAGGAAAGCAGGTGGAGAGGGTGGGACGCCCGGCACAGGAAAAAAGACTCTCCGGAGCCTGAAGCCGGCTGAGAGAGAGGACTGCCTGTCTCACTTACACTGTGCTGCTGAGCGGCCTCTCCACCCCGCCAGCCTGGGGTACCGGTACCAGGCTGTGACCTGGGGCTTGTGTGCTTCAAAAGACCTTAGCTCAGACCTTTAAAGGCTAATTAGCCCTCTCCCAGCAGCAGTTTTCCTGACTCGGACAAAAGACAAACGCGTTTTCAGAAACAAATGTCCGGTAATGGTTTCCAACCACCCCTATCTAGAGGATTTTCCTGTGCGCAGTCAGCACCACATCCAGGATGCAAGCGCTATCTAGAGAATCCTGCTGGAGGTCAGGGGCTGCAGAAGACCTCAGAATTCCTGGAAGGTGGAGAGGTTTCAAGCTAATTTTAGGATTTGGCAAACTACTGAGAACAGGGAGAGGGGCCTGTTCCAGAATGGACCTCGTTTTCTAACCCAAGAGAGCGTTCCCCAAGTTCTTCCTGCCACCCAATCCTACCCTCCCTTGAAGCCTCCTCCGCCACCCCTACCCCCTTCCCTACAGTGGGCTTTCCCTGTTATCCGACTGTGGACTGACTGTCGTATCCATGGCAGAAGAGTAACTTGATACGAAGACCCCATCCCCTGCTCACCCTTGCTTTCGCTTCAGTTTCGTGGGACACTTGTCAGCTTTGCTTCTCTCCTGGGTTTTGTGGTGCTGGGGTTCCCACTTCAGCCACAAGAGACAAGAATTCTCTCACTAACTCACATCGCCGTTATTTATCAACTTTAGTTGACCAACTTTGGCTCCCCTCCCCACCCCTATGGTTAGCTGAACCATGAACAGAAGAAACAAAGCAAAATTTGCCAGCTCTTTCGTAGCTGGTGTGAAGCGGCCACAGTCCCGCTAATTTTCAACTTTCAGGGCTCACCTAAAGCAAACGTTTGCTGAAGGGCCTTGCCTCGGAGAAATAGGAAGAAAGCACTGTCTCGGAGGGGTATCTTTAACCCACCAGCTCCCCCAACCCCTAGCTCTCCCCCCACCCCCGCCCCAGCAAGGCTAGTACTAGAGCTACCAGGACTCCTAGGAAGGGCTGGTTAATATGGAGACACCCAAGCTTCTATTTTCTGCTTGTCGCTAAAGAGTGTTGCTGTAACAGGACAGAATTGTTTAAAGGATCCTTATTGCATCACTAGCAAATGTAAATGAACATGTAAAAAGATGTTATTTTATACTGAAGTTTCAATTTGTGACCATTAGCCTGTACACTTTGAATTTGAGTTAGGCTATCCAACGTGCTGTTAACGTTGGCCCATTTTCCTGGTATTTCCCCTTTCTCGTCTATCCAAGTCAAACACGAAGCACACAGAGCTCACTAATTAAATGTTTGCTACTTCTTTTGCTGTTGTTTGAAACAGGATCTCCTGTAGTCCAGGTTGAACTTGAGATCACTAAGTAGTCAATGATAACCCTAAGCCCTGATCTTCCTGCCTCCCTCCCCTGTCCTGGGATTACAGGCCTGAACCCCATGCCAGGATTTCCTCAGTACTCTCCCTCTCCCTTCCCAGTGTTTGCGAGCTCTTCAGTCTGTCAAGGGCCAAAGATTGAACATGGCCTTGGATTGTTAACTCCTCTATGCTGGCTACTTCTCCCTCGGTATTTCTTTGCTGTCTGACCTGGCCATCCTGGCAGGTTTTTCTGATGCCACATTTTTGCCAAACTGCCCTTTCTGCCAGTTCTGCCAGTTCTGCCCTTTCTGCCCGGCATGCCCATCTATCCGGCGAAACTCTATTCCCTCTCTCAAAACCCAGCTCAAGTGACATATCCACTAGGATGTCTGTCCTTAATTTGGGGTTCACAAATGGCTTCAAGGCATATACACAATAATATACCTGGTAAAGTTTTATGAGAAGAAAAAAAAATTTTAACTGGATTCTCAAAGTAGCCCATGATCTATTCTAAAGGAGGTTAGGGGAGAAGGTGGGGTGTTTCCATGTCCACAGATGCAGTCTGAAGATGGACAGTCAACCAGTGGGTAATCTTTGGGGTTCAGTGTGGAAGTCTAATATATCTTTGAAACTGCCCTTGAAGCCCTGAGAGAGATGAACTCCACTGAAAGTCACAGCCAATACTCACCTAGCACCCACTGTATGCTGCCTCTTTTTCCAAGCCTCTGCAACCTTCATTGGCTCACTGAGTCCCTTAGCCAACTCAGCCTTGAGAAACTGTTGCATTGAAATGTCAGGCAAAGGCAGCGGAACTGATGGCAATGCCCCAGAAGGCGGAACAGGCAAGAGAGGGTTAAGTTTGGGAGAAACAAAGGTCAACAGTGTGGGACGGAGAATGTTGTTAAGATGAGGACTGCGAAGTGCCATCTTTTTAATGGAGATGCTGAACTGAGGCTTTGACAGTGGTGTAGTGGTGAGAAGCACATGAGATTGGCTCAGGGAAGGAGCAGACGCTGAGGAAAGCGTGAGAGCTGAGATATCTGTCTAGAAAATTATCCAGCAAAATGAGGCATTGAAAAGGCAGTAGCCAGAGGGGCAAATAAGGTGAATTCCCTAGTCAGGGCTCTGACTGAACAATTGCTGTTCGTAGAAAGAATTCTACTGCAAGGGAACAATAAAGATGCGGGGGGGGGGGGGACAGATTTGACCATACCGTACAGCTACGTTCTGAGAAGGAGGACTTCAGACCATATATGGATGGATCAGCTTTGGGTAGGAGAGGGACAGAGAGAAAAGAAGATAGGACCTCTGTTCTGTTGTGTAAATACAGTGCACAGAATGGAGATCTGAAATGGATTTTGGATGGGCAATGTTGAATGGGAGCTTACGGGGAGGCAAGAGTTGACCTGCTGCTTCTTTCCCTGCAGCTTAGGCTCAGACAGAGCCCCTGGCTGCTTGTGCAGATTGGGAGAAGGGTGTTATTGCAACCTGTATGTGCAGGCCAGAGCACAAAGCAAAAGACTTTAGGTTATTGCTTAGGTCAATTGTCCTATGTAATCGGAGAGAGGGTTCTAAGAAACTCCGTGGGTCCTGTTGGCAGGCTGGGCAGGTCATTTTGGAAGTTAGAGTTAGCCTGCTTATATTCAAGCCCTGGCTCCTCTTAGGACGTGTGAAACCAGGAGCCAGTTGCTTAACCTCTGTGCCTTCAGTTTCCCCCTCTATACGATGGAGACAGTAATATCTCTCTGAAAGAGTCGTTGTGAAGATTAAATGAGTGTGCTCATTTCCAGCTCCTGGAGTGTGCCTGGCATCAGTCAGCCTGAGCCCAGGAGGATTTCTCATCATACTGTTATGACAAAGAACCCTCCAAATGGCAAACTTGAGAATTTTATAGACTAGCAATTGGTGACGTCGTGAGCACAGATTCTTCTTCTGTTTTGTTTTCAGAGTCTTATTATGTGACTTAGGTGGCCTCCAATTTAAAATGCCCCTGCCTCAGCCTCTCAAGTGCTCGGATTACAGGCATGTGCCCCTACACCAAGCTCCACACATTCTTCATATCCAGCACAGTAGATAGCAGGTGCTCTCACACATCTTAAGGAAGCTGGTCATCGTCACTGAGAGCATCCGTGCCATGCCTCGGTATTGTGTTATTATTGTACAAACAGGGTGCAGCAGCTCCGTGGGTATGCCGCCCACTGGTCTGCAGTCCAAGTCTTCAACATGCCTTCCATCTAGTAACTTCAGCCCCTAAGGAGCCATTCCCTCCATAATCAGTCTTTGTTTTCTTTCGGAGGAAATGCCACCTTTTCCAACCTACCTACCTACCATGGGCCAAGATTAAAGAAAGGTTAGTGTTCTGTGCAAACGATGTCATGTGGAGCTCCACTGGAAAGCGAGCCTGTTCTTCTGTCTGCTGTTAGGAGAAACGAAGCAAGCCCCTGCTGACACTGGCAAAGCAGCTTATGGCATGGAATTTCTTAACAGAGGGACAGGAAGTTCCTTGAAAATACAAACAAAAGCCAGTGCCAGAAATGGCAATTTCATTAGTGAGTCTCCTCTTCCCTGCCACCTCTAGTGAGTTGTTTTCCTTCGGTAGCCTGGTCCAACATCTCTACCTCTCTGTCGGCAGTCACTGACCATCTTCTGGCCCGTGGCAGTGGCACATCTTTTAGAGAACTATATCCAATACTCCACTTCAGCCCAAGAAAAGAGGCAAGGACTGAGAAGTGAAACAGCGAGATGGGAGAGAAGAGGTAGAATGACATTTTTAATGGGCCAGCACTTTTCAAAAAGGAAATCTTATACAGAGAACAAGATGACCTTGCAGTCCTGTAGTTTTTGTCCAAGGCTAGTTAGCTCTGTTACCATGGTATTCAGTTTAATGCACTGAGAATAAGCAGAGAAGTCCATGACACAGTGAGCCGTGCACTTCCAGCAGCAGGAAGGTCAGTTTCACAGAAAGGCCAAGATCAGTTGTTAGGCCATAATTTTCCTGGAAAGAGAAATTAGAAAGATACTTATTTTAATAAAATGAACATATGTGCAAATTCCCCGGTAGACCTCCAGCAGTAGTGTGCTATCTTAATTACGGAATGCTTTCCCATATAATCCCAGTGTAATCAAGACATTAACACACAGTCTGGATCACAAGTAACTTTTTATTGTTAGCACAGATATTCAATAAAAAGAATATTTGGAAATAAATATTTGAGATATTTGGAAATATATATATATATACATATTCATTTATATCATGTGTGAGAGAATAAGCCTTGTGTTATTATATGTCATCTAGATTATAGGATCAAGAATTTACATGTTAAAATTCCTAAGTTCACCTTTCATACTTCATCCTGGAAGGCTTGCATGTCATGTGCAGAGCTAGGAGGAGAATGCTTTGTGATATGAGAGCAATAATCAGAAATCTCAAACTGTCCCTACCCACCGTAAATAAGCTTGGGGAGCACAGAGTCCTTCAAGCAGTATAGTCAAATATCTGATTGTTTTCTAAAAGCATCTTAATCTATTTCTTCGAGAAGCCCTCTTAAGCCTTCAGTTTGTCTTTCATTAGCAAGACTGTTAAATAATCCCATTTAGAATGTGAGCTACGGAAGTAGAAATACCTCGACCCTCTGTCTGCATTCCCAATCGTGGTAATTTTTCTAAGGACAAGCAAATAAATATAAAGCTTTACTCCTAAGTATCTCAGTAGCTATTTCTGATGAGAAGGGGTTGAGTGAATTCCTTGCCTTGCTTCACCTAAAGCGGTGGCTGCAGGAGCTGCACGTTCAAAAGCTTTAAAATGGAAAGGGCATCTCAGAGCCGTTATCTCTATCGTTACGGCAACTGTGCAAATTAGAGCCCAAGGCTGGAGAGCAAGGTGAAACTTTAGATGCCTCCTCTGTTTGATTGGTTTTAATGGGATGAAGGCCGCAGGGCTGGGCAGAGACCACCCTTCATGAAGAAAGGGGTCTGTGTTTTAAAAAGTGAACATGGATGTCACTGAAACTCAGACATATTGGAATGGTGCTGTGCAGATTGGCTGCTGTGTGGTGGAACTGGAGTTCCAAGTCTGTCAGAGACTGGCTAGTAGGCCAGCCTAACCCCAACATTTGCTGTGAGCCTCGGGAGATTACTGGAACCTCGTGGAGGGATGTCCTTTTATGCTAGCACTTATCCTAAAATACTACCAACGTACTTCAATATTCTTAACTGGGGTTTCAATGTAATATTCATTCTACGGCCATATCCATCTGCCTGCAGATCTTCACAGCTCCTGCCTGCGTGAATATCATCTTTGGCAAACCCTAGCTGAGAAGACTGCCACATTTTGCTAGAGTAGGCATGGTAATATTACACTCCCCATGTCATATTTGCAATCTGGAAAGATGACTGTGGCATGGTAGAAGAGCTTTGCTATCAAATCTACTGCAGCAAATGCTTGCCGGGCATTCACTATACTTTATATAGTTTTATTTTTCAGTGTCTTCCTAATGTGTTGCTTCTGCTCCGTCTGGCACCAGAAAGAGTTTAAGGTGCCAGTGCCGGGTGCGGAAATCCTGGCTTTCAGGATGTCACCAACCCCTGATGCTTTCATTCCCTTCAGACAGTGTGGCACTAGGCCCTAGCCCAACCCATCCTACTTTCTAGCTTGCTCATTACCCATCCACTCCGCCCAGTGGCTCCAAACCCTGTCATTCCTCACTTCCTGGTCTCTTTACACGTAGTGTCACTTTCACTTCCTAGTTGGAATGTGACTAGATCAGCTGACTTAGAACTGCCTAGGAGACACAGCCCGGGGTGTGTCAGTGAAGATGCTACCGGAGAGGTTCATTTTGAGAAGACCCATGCTGAATGTGGGCGGCATCATCCCACAGTCTGAGGAGGAGGAAGTGAGCTGAGCTGCAGCATTCCTCTCTCTCCACTTCCTGTTTGTACACAGTTTGACCGGGTGCCGCCTCCCTTTCTTTCCCACCTCAAACAGAGCCCTTCCTCCCTTCCTCAAGTTGCTTTCATCAGATGTTTGTCACCACAACTAATATGACAATTAATAAAGTAGAATTTGGTGCTGGTGAGTTCAGTTTATAAAGAGATATGTAAATCCCCACAGCAGTTTCCAGTTTGAAACATCCTCAGTGCTTTAGACTCTTAAAACATTTCGTTTGAGAATGTCCTTTTCCTTCCATTTTATTCTTACGCATAAATCAGGGCGTCATCCGGTCTGAGCACTGTAGTAATTTTAACGCATGGAAGGTAATTTTAGAAATAGTTTTATATGCGATTTTAAAATGTGGTAAAGAAAGGCAGCTGGAGACTGAGATGATAAGAGGAGTATATACCTATAAGGACAAACAGTGTAAACACAGTGTTGTGGTTTATTTGCATAACTGCATCCCCTAAGTACAGGCACATAGGCACTGTGAATCCCTGCATCCTTAGGGATTAAATTTCTACTGGAGAATGACTTCAGGGTGCAAGAGCATCAACAGCTTCTATACAAAATGCTTGCCAAAGGGAAAATTGTCAACAACGCCTTCCATGGAGTAGGAACTTAGCATACCAGGCAGGGCAGGTCCTTGGCAGGATTTCCTTCTCATAGTGACTGGCTGCCAACCACCACGTTCTGAGCATAGAGCCCACATGGATCACTTCTCCTCAGCTCTCCCTCCCCAGCACAGCCCACACCCTGTGACTCTCCTACCCACCAAGCTTAGGAACAGAATCAACTTATGTGCCCTGCGCTGAAAGTCCCTGCTGTAATGTGGACATGCCCCTACTCCCCAGCCAGGTTCTATCCTCTTTCTGCACATCAGCAAAGAAGCCACACCCAGTGGTGCTGGGTAAACAATGAAAAAGGGCTCTTTAATGGGAGTGCAACCTTTTTGGGGAGTTGTGATTCTGTCGGAGGCTTTCTCACCAGAGATAGATAGATAGATAGATAGATAGATAGATAGATAGATAGATAGA
>NW_026591086.1:970141-982620 GCF_907164565.1 Psammomys obesus
AGATAGATAGATAGATAGATAGATAGATAGATAGATAGATAGATAGATAGATAGATAGATAGACAGACAGACAGACGGACAGACAGACATTTGAAAACTTAACAGCAAATTTAGAGGGCCCAGGAATCCCACAGGGTGAGCCCATGGGAAGGCCCCAGTTTTAGTTTCAAAGTTCAAACATAACAATGATTTGCACAAAAAAGGCCTCAACCCTGTTTTTCACCCATGAAAGCTTTAGAAGGGCAAACGCCACTACTAACTACCAATCGCCACCACTAACGAAGCTTTTCATGCAAGTGGTTTGTTTGGACAAAGGAAAATGTTGTCTAATTCTATTTACATCTTATGTTTCAGGTCCGACTACAGCCATCTGTCCTCCACCAGCAGTAAGTATTCTTTGAATGTCCTTCAGGGTTGTCTTTTAAATTTGTTAATCAAAATGTAGTTTCATCATTTTCCGCTTGCTCTCCTCCTTCCTACCCCTCCCATGTACCCCCCAACTCTCTTCCAAATTCACGACCTCCTCTTCTTGAACCATTGCCGTTACATACACCTATAAACAACAAATATAAAGACAGACTGCTCACCCCACGCAGTGTTGCTGGACGTATACGTTTTTAGGGCTGACCATTAAGACTGGCTAAGCCAATCAGGAGGCTCATCCCTAGAGAAGACTAGTTCTTCATCTCTGAGCAGCTGTTACCTGAACATAGCTCCTCAGTCAGGGGTGGGAATCCTGTGAGATTTCCCCCATCCATGTTGGGATGTCAACTGCTGCTAGAACTGCTCAGGTCTTGAGGGGCAGCTGTGTTGTTGAGATTTCATGCGTGTGGCTTCCCTGTCATAGCTAGAAGGTATTATAGTCTTACAACAAACTGCCTGGTCTCCTGGCTCTTACAGTCTCTCCGCCCCCTATTCCATGATGTTCCCTGGACCTTAGAAGCAGGAATTGTGATGCAGATGTATCACTTGGGGCCGGATACCCCACAGGACACTGTTCTCTGCATGTTGACCAGCAGCACTCTCTGTAACGGTCTCCTGCTGCAAAAAGAACCTTCTTCGGTTAGGGTAAGATCTACACTTACCTGTGTGTATGGAGCTACATATTTAGAGTATAGTTAGAAATTATGTGGATTTAGGAAAGTGACAGTTGCAGGTTCTCCTCTAAGACCCGTGACCTCACTAGCCACTTACGGGTTGGCTAGGTTTACGGTACCAGATATGATTTCCTTCCCGTTCAGCAGACCTTGCATCCGATTAGACAGCCGTTGGTCACTGCTAATTTTAAGGGCCACTATTGCAACGTGAGGGCTATCTTATCGTGTTGGTCGCTGCTGGGGTTCGTGGGTGTCACAACTGGGTAGAACTACTATCCTAGCGCCCCTCAGCAGCACCTTCTGGTGCTCTAAAAGCTAGTTCTCAGGGAGGAAGTCCGTGTCAATTTTATCACAAATCCTCTGGGTCCTATGTCCAAAATGTGTGGTGTCCTCAGCAATAAGGACTTACCTTCAGCCTCCTGGAGGTGACCAAGAGCAACAGCAGTAGCATACATTGTTTGGGAAATATCATGAACTCCCCTGCCCAATAACTTAAAAGGAGGTTTCCTCTGTCTAGTATTACGGTTTTTTGTTAGATAGTCTATAGCTCTTAGCCAGCCCAAAGTGGTATAACATCATTTAAACACAGGGGAGGGATGGGTTGGGACAGGGGAGGAGTGTTTATATTTATGTGTGCAATGTACTTATATATGTTTTATACATAATTTTAGGTAAATGTGCAATAATAATGGCCTATACCTTTTCCAAAACATCCTTAGTGTTATTTATCTCTCCTCCTTCCCTTTCCTCCTATATTGAAAATTCCACCCCAAGTTATACACTCCCCTTTGGTTTTCCCATTTTTCCCCCTTCCTATCACCTATATCCTTCTATTCTTCTTTCTTGAGCTCCTTCCTTCCTCCACCCCCAACACACCATGGTCCTTTTACTTTCCTGGTTTCTGCAGTTTCTACTCATCTGAATATTTAGAGCTAGAAATCACAGATGAGAGAGAACATGTATCATTTGTCTTGCTAGGTCTGGGTTACCTCGTTCAGTATAGTATTTTCTAGATCCATCTATTTACTTGCAGATTTTATGAGCTCGTTTTTTCTTACATCTGAGTAGTATTTCATTGTATATATGTACCATGTTTTCATTGTCCATTCATCGGTTAGAAGACATTTAAGTTGTTTCCATTTCACAGCTATTGTGAATAAAAGCAGCAATGAAATGGCTGAGCAAGAATCTGGGGAGTAGAATGCAGAGTCCTCTGTGTTTATGCCAAAGAGTGGTATAACTGGGCCATACGGTAGACTTATCTTTAGCCTTTTGAAAGTTCTCCATACTGATTTCCATAGTGGCTGCACCAGTTTGCAATCCCATCAACGGTGAACGAGGGGTCCCTTTTCCCCACACCCTCACCAGCATTTATTGCTGTTGTTCTGTTGACCTTTGCCATTCTGACTGGGGTGAGATGAAATCCTGGTTGTTTTGACTTGCATTTCTTTAATTGCTAAGGATAATGAATACTCTTTTGAAATGTTAGTTCACTTTTACTTCATCTTTTGAGAGCCCTGTTTATATCCAATAGGCATTTTTAAACTGGATCATTTGGGTTTTTTGAGTTTTTGGTTTGAGTTCTTTATATATTCTGGATATTAACCTTCTGTAAATATGACTGAAAAGATTCTCTCCCATTCTGCGGGCTTCTTCTTCACTCGGTTGATTTTTTTCTTCCCTTGGCTATGCAGAAGTTTTTAGTTTTATGAAATCCCATTTACCAATTGTTGCCTTAATTCCTGGGCAAGTGGAATCCTGTTTAGAACGTCTTTTCCTGCGTCTATACCATGTAAGAGAGAGACTATACTTTCTTCTAGCAGTTTCAGTGTTTTTCACGTTAAGGCCTTTGATATATCTAAGTTAATTTTTGTGCAGGGTGATAGATGCAGGTTTTAGTTATTTGCTTCTTTTACATGTGTACCTCCGGTTTTCGCAGCAACATTTGTTGAAGGTGCTGCTGCCTTTTCTACAGTATATGTTTTTGGTGTGTTTGTCAGATATCGGACAGCTATAGCTATGTGTACTCATATTTGCGTCTTCAGTTTTGCTCCATTGGTCTATATGTCTGCTTTTATGGAAATACCACACTGTTTGATTATTATGGCTCTGTAATATGTCTGAAATCTGAAACAGTAATTCCTCCAGCATTGTTCTTTTTGCCTGGGATTGCCTTGGGGGTCTTTTTTGTTCCATATAAATTTTAGGATGTTTTTCTCTATTTCTGCAAAGATTGATTAGGATTCTGGATTTTGATTAGGATTGGATTGAATCTGTAAACTACTTTTGGTAGAATTGTCATTGTCTCAATATTAATTCTACCAACCCACAATTATGGGTTATCTTTCCATTTTCTAATGTTTTCCTTAAATCTCTGTCTTCAGGAATATAACGTTTTCATTGTAGAGTTCTTTCTACAACCACTCCCTTGGTTGAATTCATTCCTAGTTATTTTATTTTCTTTAACCATACTGTGAAGGTGAGTTGTGTCCATGATCTCTAGCCCAGTGTGTTCGCTCATAATGTATAGAAAAGCTCTGAGTTTTTGTAAGTTGATTTCACACTCTGCCACTTGCCTGAATTGTTGATTGTTTCTAAACATTTTTTATGGAATCCTTGGGATCTTTTGAGTGTAATATCATAACATCTTCAACTAGGGGTCGTTTGACTGGTTTTCTGGTTTTCGTCTTACTGCTTTAGCTCCAGCTTCAAGCACTATATTGAAAAGAAGACAACCCCGTCTCATTCTTGATTTTAATGTTATTACTTTGAGTTTTTTCTCCATTTAAAGTAATGTTGGCTGTCAGTTTGCCTTTATTATGTTGAGAAATTTTCCCCTCCAATCCTACTCCATCCTAGGCAGAAGGCATGTTAGATTTTGCCAAAGGCCTTTTTTATATTTAGTAAGATGGTCATTCAGCTTTTGTCTTTAAGCCCACTTATATTATCTATTGTACTGTTGGATTTATGTATGTTGAACCATCTGTGCATCTTTGGGATAAAGCCAACTTGATCATGGTGGATAATATTTTTGATATATACTTATACTTGGTTTTCAAATATTTTACTGAGGATTTTTTTATTTTGGCCCATGGTTTTCTCTTCTGTTGTGTCTTTTATTATTTTAAAAATGATGCACACACAGATATTATATGAAAGAGTTTACTGGAGGGAAGGGAAGCAGAAGAGAGTTAGGGCCTGAGTGAATCATGAGGGCAGAGAAGAGAGAGAGATACAGAGTAAGTGACAGAGAGAGACAGAAACAGAGACAGAAAGACAGAGAGACAGAGACAGAGATGGGGGTGGGGCATCCAGACAGAGAAGAGGAGAGAGCAGGAGAGAGAGCCAGGCCAGTCACTAAGTACCTGGCCCAGATGATGTCAGAGGACACAGGAAGTTGTCAAGACCCTAAAAGTCCCTAAGGGAAAGCCAGTTGAATTGCTTGCAGAACATAACCGTGTCTTTACCTGATTTTGACATTGGAAGATTACTAGATTTGTTGAAAGAGTTTTAAGGAGTTCCTCCTGTTTGCTTTTCTTTCTGCTATGAATGCATCTAAGCCTGTGTCTTTCTTAGGTGTCTCTATCTCTTTATTTGTTATGGGTCTGCTTCAGTTGTTGATCTTATCTTACTTTAACTTCGGTGGTTTGGATAAATCCAGAAATGTACCCATTTCCATTAGGTTTTCCAGCTTCGTGGAGTACAGGTTTTTAAACCATCCCCGTATACAGCTCTGAATTTCTTTGGTGTCTGTTGTAATGTTTCCCTGTTCATTTCTGATTCTGTTAATTTGGGTCCTCTCTTTTGGTTAGTTGGGCTAGGATTCTGTGAATCTTGTTTATCTTCTCAAAGAAACAGATCCTAGATTTATCTTTTCTTTGTAATATCTATTTCTCTTTCATTAATTTCTGATCCAGTTTTTATTATTTCTTGACATCTGCTGGATTTAGGCTTGATTTGTTCTTGGTTTTCCAAGTTCTTGAATTGCGTCATTAAGTCATTTGTTTGTGCTCTTTCTGATTTTTCATTTTTGGGGCTTAGAGCTCTAAATTTCCCTTATAGGGGTGTTTTTAATGTGACCCAGGGGGTTTGTTGTGTTGTGTTTTCATTTCCATCTACTTCCGGGAATTTTTTTTTTTGACCCATTCATCATTCAGTAATGACCTGTTTAATCTCCATGAGTTTGTGTACTTAATTAAAAAGGCTTTTGTTTCTTTATTTGATTGATTGATTGATTGATTGCTATCAATTTTTATGTTTGTTGTATTATTGGCAGATAGTACATATGAAGTTATCTCAATATTCTGAGTTTGTTGAGATTTGCTTTGTGTTCCAGAATGTGATCTGTTTTAGAGAAGCTTTGATGAGCTGCTGCGTAGAATGTATATTCTTTGGTGTTTGGGTGCAATTTTCTGTAGATATATTAGGTCCACTTGATATATGATGTTATTTAATTCTGTTGTTTCTCACTTCATTTTTGTTGTTGGTATTCTTCAGATGCCCTCCTAGAGAAAGTGAGGTATTGAAATCACTTACTATTGATGTTGGATGTTAATCTGTGTCCATAAGTCCAACAGTATACTTTTTAATGAAATCAGGTGCACCAGAGTCTGGTGCATATATGCCTAGGATAGTAACGTTTTCTTGGTTAATCCTTCCCTTGGGTACAACCAAGTGTCCCTTTTTATATCTTCGGAGTAGTTTTGGTTTGAAGCCTATTTTGTCAGGTGTTAAAATGGCAATGCCTCCTTGTTTCCTGTTCCTCATTGTTTGGAATACTTTTTTTCTATTCCTTCCCTTTAAGGTGGTGCCTGTCTTTAAAGCTGGCCTGGAGGCTCTTCCTTGACCTTAACTATATGACTCCTCTCCCTGTGGAATGCAAGCCCGATAGATATGCCCCAGGCTTTAGCATTAGCCTGTACACCTTCTAGGAGCATCCTCTTCAGGAACCAAATTAGCTCATTTCTTAACACCAAGCACTCCAATCCCTGCTACATGAAGGCTAAGAAAAAACTCGGAGCCCGCGCTGCCTTCTTGGGTCCGGGTCCAGCCGACCTGCAGGGAGACATCCCTGCCCCCTGAACACTCCTGTGAATTGTGTTACAGCAGTACCAATACCAAGAAAGACTCTAAGTAGGCAATCTAGCAACCATTTCTCCTCTTCAAATCCAACTGAAAGGAATAGACATTTAGTGATTCTAAAGACTGTGCTGAGTCTGGGCCCTGCTAAGCAAGCACTCTCACTGTGCTAAATCTCCAGCCCGGGATGTAGACATTTTTATTAGCCCAACTGCCTATTTTTGTAATTCCTGGTTTATAAGTGGTCATGAGATGTAATAACATTGAGTAGAAATATGTTTTATACGGGCACTGAAAGGTGCTTGTACTCCATATGAAAATATAAGTAAATGTACGCATGAGGGATGATGTCTCATATCCAGACAGGACTTTCAACGATTAGAAAGAAGTGTCATTGCAAAGCTGTTCCTATTGATTGGACATCTGTTTTAAATCACCCGAAACAATTGTCTTGCAGTAGAAGCCTTGGCTTTTTGATTTGGTAAGCGCTGAGTTTCTTGCTTTCTCTCGTGATCCTGTAAAGCTTTCAACTTCCAAATGGAGAGACACTTAATTGGATCATTATGTTCATTGATGTTCTAGCTTGGTTTTCCTCTGTAATGGGGACTGTGAGAAAAGCTGAGTATCTAGAATTGTAATGTAGTGTCAAACTTTACTCGGTTGTTAGGGATGACTGCGGTGAGCAGTTTCTGATCATTCCAGCCAACTGAAGACACAACGTTGCCCCTCAGTTATTAAAGCCGTTATAATCACGAGAGCAGTTCCCTGCTAGCCTCCTGAACTGCTCTCCAGACTGTCATCTTCATTCCTGTTTGACCCAGACACCGCACTTCCTCAAGAGTGGTTTCTCTAAACTACCTACCCACCGCCAGTGCTAGATTTGTAGGTCTAAGTGCCATCCTCTGGGTCACGACAAAGCACCTCGCTAGGCAGCAAACTTGGTCCATTGGTTCGGATGTTTCCCTCCTCTCTTGCCTTAGGCGTAGTCTGGAGTTGAGCTCAGTTCCTCTGGGGCAGCTGGGCTCTGTACCGATTCACCATTCTTCCTTTCCCCTGAAGTTGTGGTGTTCACTCCTCACTCACGAGACCTCATGCACAGTGTGTGTTTCCATCGGGGAATAGGTTTGGCTACAACTGGGAGAAGAAAATAATCGATAAGCAAATAGAGGTTTGTTCTCCTCTCAAATTAAAATGAGTGCAGCTGAGGAGGCAGTGCAGGTTTAGGGAGCACTTCCAGTCACTCTGCTACACCTCGCTCCGCTGTTGGCATCCATCCTTAAGGTTGCCTGAGAGGTGCAATATGGCGACTGCCACCACAACCATCCCAGAGTGTTACCAGAGTTTTTAGGGTCGAAGTCTGGCAGCCCTGACAAGCCAGGCTGGGCCACCCCCTCAATACACCAGTTAAAAGACATAGGTAACAATGAAAAGGAGAGAGGGGGTTGTGTTTGTTTGTTTGTTTGTTGTTTTCCAAGGTGACCATGAGGAAGCCCCGGTCCATCATGAGTTTTAGTTAAAGTAGAGTCGAGAGGTTTGCTTAACTAAGCAGGCTGGGTCAGCGTACGGTCCTGCCGGTCACTGTCTTGCTCCTTGTAATGGTTATAGGAACTGTTCGGACTTCCTTCCAGGGAATCAAGTTCCTCCTCTGGTGCCAGGCTTCAGCCTTTTTCTTCCCCCAGCACAAGATGGGGGAATTCTGATCTCTTGAGCACCAACATGTCAATAGTTCCTATAACCATGGGACTATTGAGCTACATTTCTGACCCCAGCCCTTGCTTTTAAAGTTTTACCAAAGACACTATTTTTTCGAAAACCTTGAACCAGATCTTCATTAAATGTATTTTT
This sequence comes from Psammomys obesus, assembly GCF_907164565.1. Classification (NCBI taxonomy): domain Eukaryota; kingdom Metazoa; phylum Chordata; class Mammalia; order Rodentia; family Muridae; genus Psammomys; species Psammomys obesus. Next base: position 978,163 of record NW_026591086.1, read on the forward strand.
TTTTTCCTAGTTCTGAGGGCTCAGCCAACCTTTCCTGATAGTAAATACTGGTGGGCCACAGCTGGCCTGCTGTAGCTCAGCACCTGGCCTGACGATGCTCCAAGTTAGGAACATAAATGTTGGCCCTGCCCACATGCAGAAGGCCCTTGGGTAGGCATTGAAAGAGAGTGCATTTTCTGAAAAGAATTTTTTTTTAATTAAGTCTAAAGTTTACCATGGAAAACACAAATATCGCCATGACACAATATGCTCTTCCAAGTAGATTGTTAAAAATCACATCTCCCATGATGTAGATCATACTCAAAGGGCAGAGTAGGGACAGGGTGACGAGTGTGTCATTGTCCTGTGGGCGTCTGTCTCCATCATAAGGACTGGGTATGAGCCCCCCGTATGACCAGCATGTTCAATTGCTGCCTTATACGTGTATAAGGGAGAAGCAGGAAGAGCCTGGGCCTCTTCTTTTTGCTCTCTCTGACCCAGAATGAAAACACAAGGAAGTAAACATGTATGGGGCGTGTAGTGTTCATTCCAATGTGAGGGCTGAATGAGTTAACTCTAAATGAAAAGAAAGAAATAAAACAGAAGGACATAACTACTCCTACGAATGGTGGAGGAAAAAGTTTTTTGTAGATAAAAGGGAGAATGCAGTCAGAGGCAGAGGCAGAGACATCTAAGAGAGTAAGCTGGACCATGTGAGGAGAGGGCAGAAGGGAGAGAAGAGAGGGGAGAGGGAAGAGCAAGAGGCCAAAAGAGTAAAAAGGACCAGCATAGCTCAAATGGCTGGATTATGTAAGGCAGAGCAGCGTGGGGAAGGGCAGCCCAGCCCCTGGATTGGAAAGTTTGGGTAGGGGTGAGATATACCAAGCAAGGAGGACCCTGTAGCAGGGACTGAGGGATTCTGGGAGAACCTCGCTTCCAGAATCAGCTTTAATATGTTAAATAGACACCTCAGCTATTTGTCTTGGGCTTGAGACCCAACATCCCAGTCTTTTTCTTGATAATAAATGATAAGGGTGATGCAATCTTTTCTATGACTACTTCCTGCTGACACTGGGGTACCATTGCTGTTAGAGCTACAGTAAGTCAGTATCACCAGAGACCTGAGAAGGATAAATTTTAGCAGGAGGTATAATTTAAATGTCTGTGTATCAATTAAAATGACAGACTCATCCACTACCTGAATGGCTGCCCATGGTCTGGATGGCCTTGTGGGCAGTAATTGGTCTTCAGCTGTCGTCCGGGACAGCATGACATCTTCAGCTGCACACAGAGCGACATCAGCCTTCCCCTGCCAGACCCAGAAGCTCTGAGAGATTTTCATGTGGAGAATGAACTTGGGATGATTGATCTTACTTTGACCAGGCAGGAATTTGTCATCATACATAAATCCATACCAATCCAAAATATTTTTGGAGACCTGCTGTTGCTTCCTTAGTCTAAAAGGAGATACAGCGATAAACCTAGTAGGAGTAAGAAGTCTTATGAATGTTGCCTTAGTTAATTTGTACCATGTAGTCACCTTAAGATGGTAGAGTCGCACGGCATGTGCCCTTTAGCCCTAATAAAGATGGCTGACAACCATGTCGTTGTTTTTAAACAAGAGTTCAGTCTAGGTTACATAGATAGTACATCTTAAACAAGAGTTGAATTACATATATAGTAAGTTGTAGTAAATTAAGATTACCTATGTATAGATTTTTTAACTATAAGCGTTTTGTTGTAAGTTTTCAGTTGAATTTTGTTACAGATTTTAAAGATTTTTTTTTAACCACACCCAATGAACTTAAGACTCCTGATAACAGAGTTTACAGCATAGCCTTAAGAGATTTTTTTTTTTTTTGAGAGCAGAGCACAGAGAAATTGTAGAGATAAAAGAGTTTACGAGCGGAAGTAGAACCTTAGAGATAAGAGACTTTTGGAAGTGTAGAGCCCAGCAAGTTTAGACCTAGAGAGTTGGGGATCATTTGGGAGTGTCAGTTGTTACAACTAGTGAGAATTTGGAAATCAGGTGTGCCAATTTGGGACCATTGATCCACACTGAGGCAAAGCTGTTTGTCATCCAAGGAGGAGAGAGAGGGTGGCATAACGTAATTCCAGTAGAGAGGATTTCTATAAGCTCCAAGAGGGAACTGAGAGAAAGAGGAAGAACACTGAGTGGCTCAGAAGGGGCAAACTTTGAGAAGCGCCAGGGAGGAAGGGCCTAGAAGGGCTTAAGGAAGAGACCCAGCTGGCAGTGGTCAGGAGAGGAGACTTTTGGAGGGAGCTGAGGAAACAGAAAGTAGGGTCTCAGGGGCCAGGATGGGTTTAAGAAAGCTACGGGATTGTAGGCATCGCCCAGGGAGAGGGGACAAAAGGTAACAGTTGCCTAGCAGACAAGACAACAGCTCCTAGGGGGAGGCAGCAAAGAGTAGCTGAGGTGGGTAAAGTGTGACAAGAATTTTCATCCAGGCATCCCCAAGCAGAATGGGAAACTTGTCAGAGAGAGAGAAAAACAAAACAAAACAAAAAACGTGCAAATCACAGAAAGGTGTCCCTTGTCTTTGTGATTGGGGCCCGGTGCAGGAGAGAGGAGCACCGGCGTGGCTTTTATAGTAATAGACATAGCAGGCAGCTCCGTGGGGTCACTTATCCACTAGAGAGCCTACTACAGTAGGCTCCAGGAGACAGAGAGACCAAGAGAGGAGGAGAAGAAGACTAGGATTTGGGGTCACATTTGATGGATGGCAGGAGCTAGCAGAAACAAGGGATCCCCATACCTGACGTGAGGAGAGTCAAATCAGCAGCTTGGTTCAGAGAGGACAAGTTCCTAGGAAGGAAGGGAACTCATATGCACCGATCCCAGGTTTCAGCACCAGATAAATGAAATGAGTGCAGTAAAGAAACAAAACAAAACAAAAAAGCCATTCTGTGGGTGAAAAGGGAAAAGTTTATTCCAAACGGCCAAGGCTGTCTCTTAGGAAAGCAGAGAGAAACAATGGGGGAAATTTTCCAGGGTTTTCAGGGAGTAGGAGGTACCAGGGAAGAGGGTATCCTGTAAGCTGCGGTGAAGGGCTTTGAAGTGTGAGCAAGGTGTTGAAGGAGCCTAGAAACCGGCAAAGGCCTTGATATGCTAATAGACACCACAGGCATTTGTTAATTTATGAGCCATAGATCCTCTTTGCCAGAGAGAAGTATTTTCTCTCTGGGACTATTTTCTCAAGTATCTGAGGGAATGCTGGCTTTTGTCTAAATGCCAGACTTTGGGAGAAGAAATTTCTTGGGACTAGACAACCCCAGCTTCTCCATGCTGTTTGCTGACCGCGAGCCACCGAGAGCAAGAGATCAGGACCAGAGGCAAAGGCTGCTTTTTATTCCCCTCGCTGCCCAAGGAAGACTGAGCCATTGGGTACGCCTCTTCTTCACGATTCTGAAATCTCACTTGCACTCTTTTTTTTTTAAATCTTTTATTTATTTTTTATTAATTACACTTTATTCATTTTGTATCCCCCCATAAGCCCCTCCCTCCTCCCCTGCCGATCCCACCCTCCCTCCCCTTTCTGCATGCAGGCCACTCCCCAAGTCACTTGCACTCTTATTTTGTGCCACGGAGGGGGCGCAGCTGAGGAATTTATTTAACCTGTGGCTTCATTTGGGGGGTTGAACTTTCCCCCGTTACAAATAGTCCATTCGCTCCTTAATAGCTTGCTGGGGAAAGCTAGCTCCACTTTCATGATTTCTGAAAAGCTCAGCACACTGTGGCCCTAAGAGAATTTCACTGAAATAAAGGAGGAGGAATTCCATTCACTCTCAGAAGTTTAAGCTGGGTTTCCAGAACTCTGGTGAGCTCATCAAGCCATGAGGCACGACTTGCATTCTTAAGTGGTGTGAATAAAAGGGGCCAATTTTTATAAACAGAATGGAAGGAAAACAATAATTACAATAGGAAAAATTTAAGTGTGCCGTATACTGCTGCTGAGATCTGATCCTGTGTGGTTGGATATTTCCCTTCAGATAAAAATTATAATCACACTTGAGAATTACTCTTAGAAGGTATTAGGAGATTAATATTTACTTTTTTTTCAGAACACGTGGCATCTCCTAAGGATCTCTAACCCCAGAATAATGCATGTAAGAAACAAGCAAAGAATTAACTAGCTATATTTGAGGTCTTTCTTCAGGACCCTCCCAAGTTAAGCCTAAAATGGCCCCAGCTCCAAACTCAAGATATCTGCCAGCTCTCCTCCTGGCCCTTTACCACAAAGAAAAGGGAATGAAGAATTATGGATGCTTTCCCATTAGAAAGTCTAGGCAAGTAAGGTACATGCCTGTAATTCCAACACTTGGGGAGGCATAGGCTGTGAGTTCAAGGGCAGCCTGGTCTGCAAAGTGAGTCCGGGCTACACAGAGAAACTGTCTCGGAAGGAAGGAAGGAAGGAAGGAAGGAAGGAAGGAAGGAAGGAAGGAAGGAAGGAAGGAAGG
>NW_026591086.1:982720-1009642 GCF_907164565.1 Psammomys obesus
GAGGGAGGGAGGGAGGGAGGGAGGGAGGGAGGGAGGGGGAAAGACAGTCTAGGCATCTCAACTGGCTACAAGACACTGGAGCTGGCCAAGAGCCATGACCAAGCTTGTCATTTGTGCCATGCTGCTGGGCCTGGAACAGATGTGCCTCCTGTCCTGAGAGCAACTTTTCTCCTGCTGCTGCCCCTGTATGTAGCTATGACAGTGTCCTTATTTAAATTCCTCCCACAGGTAACAGCCTCACTCACACTGAGGGGAAAGAGAATCTGCAGCTCTTCCCACACCCCACGCTTTTGGGCCTTCATGTGACAAGCATGGCTTGAAGTTTGGAGACATTTGTCGAGTTCCTAGACCTTCCTTTTAGGAATGCGGTCATTTAGTAGCTTGTCGATAACACTCCTTGATAGATCTGGGTCTTGTGTTGCTTCGACTGGAGGCTTAGCCACAGTTAGCAGGTTGGGGTAGTCTCGGTGGCCCCATATTTTCTCAGCTGCCTAGAGATGCTGCTCAAAGCCTGGCAGGACACATGCAGTTACTGCCTTGGAGAGCTGCTGCCTCGTATGCAGATGGCCAAGCCCCGCTTGAAGTTGCTTAGTGAAAGTTTGAGGAGCCCCGAGCGAGCCCAGTGGCTTCTGTTTGTGTTTCCTCTACTTGGACTCTAGCTTTGTGGTTCTCTGATTTGCAAAAAGGCTACTTAGGAAATGTGCTCACTTGATAAATGCTTGAGTTATTTTGTTGAACTTTTTAAAATAAATAATTACATCCTTCCACTAAGGACGGTTTACTTTAAAGCGTGGAACATATCCCTTATGTTTTGAAGTTCTTTCTGACAAATGGAGGCAGCCTTTACTTGAACAATGATGGAAGGAGCTAACGAAATCTCTGAGATAATGGAACACAACCTAAAGCATTTGTATAACACTGTTGTTTGATGGCCTAGAGTTCATATTTTTTCTGCACAGGAGATGAAAGCTATACAGTCTTGCTGTTTGACAACTGATAAGAAAAAAAAGCAATAAGCAAAGCCGTGTGTCAGGAAATCGAAGGGTAAAGATCTTACCACACAGACAGCCCCTCTGATGTTCTGCTACGCTTGGATCTAATTTCAAAAAATACAGTGGAATCCTTCTGGCTTCAAAAATGGGAGAGATGGCTTCAAAGTTTTCATTTCAAACTAACTACCACTACACAAAATTTCTACCAAGGGGGTGGGGAAGAAAAAAAAATAGTCATACTCTCTTGCTTAAATCTTCCCAGAGAAGACCAAGTGGCTCCTCAGGAATATCTTGTCTCTACCAATGTCAGGACCCAGGGGAGGGGGCAAAAGACAGTAGGTGACACCACTTGCACCTGCCCTTGACATTTCTCATTTTAAAAAGAATTTTTATTGCCCAGTAGTTCATGGCCATTGGTTTTGTTTGCTTGCTTGCTTGATTGATTGATTGATTGATTGATTTGATGTTTTTAAGTCAGAAAAAAAAATGCAAATTCATAAGGAGATTAAAACCTAAAACCCCACACAGAAAATCCATTATTTGCCATTTGGTGTCTAGCATTGCCCAGTTTTAGTGATCTTTGTACTGTAGTATACTATAATGACCATCTATACTAGAACGCCCTTCTGGAGCAGCCTGAGTGTCCATAGAGTATTTATTTCATTGTGCTTCTGTGTTGTGTGTTTGTCACAGTCACCGTGGCCGATAGTAGACCCTCGGTTGTGCTTCACTTCGCCATTATAAACACGATTGCCAGGGACATCCTTACTCAATTTGCATACGTTGATTATGAGAGTGAACTCCTACTCCTACAGGTAGAATTATCAGGATAAAGCCGTGCTGTCTGTAGCTCACGGCCCCTTCCCCTCATCACTGTGGACCGTTTCATTCTCCCACTGGCACTGAAGAATAACCAGATGCCTCAGGGACATAGTGATATTATGTGTAAAAGGGATATATACATGCAGGTAGACGCGTACAGGGACACTGCATAGAAACGTTCTGCAAACAGTGAGCAATAGTGCTCCGTGGAGTGGCTGATAAGCGGGGAGACTCTTGTGGTATGGAGCGCCTCAGGTTGAAGTCTTGACCTTATTTCCTTTCAGGCTCAGGGAGCAGTAGTAGCCACAAGACCACCAGGGCCATGAAGAGGCTTCATGGAAAGCAGTTCCCGCTTCGGGAACTGCATCCCTACTGCTCCCTTTAAGGCACGGTGCGCTCGCAGATCAGAAGGACTCGGAGAGTGTTCACAGAGTCCCTACAGTAGAACTGACTGAGGAGGCTCTGTCTGTATGTCTCCTTCCTTCTTCCTTTCCCTCTCTCTGCATGTTTGTTAAACTTGTTTTGTACAACATGGTGGCTATGGGTGGGAAGAAATGGCCCATCCGTCCTCACTCCCTCTTTTATTTTTATCTCACGCTAACACCTTCTGGCATCATCACTGACCCATAAAGGAAGTGCGGCTGAGTCATTTGACCCTGTGTGGGGGGAGCAGCATTCGTTTATTGTTGTTTTTGTTGTTGAGAGCCTTTCAATTACGGGTCTTTTTCTGCGCCTCTATAGTTAATCTGCTGTTGCCTCAGGCTTAAGGACATGGAGGCTGACATGAAGAAGGGTCATCTGTCACAGTGGAGAAGATGGAGGTCTTTCTGTGAGACAGCACCACAGAGGGTCAGCATCAGTTGCCATCCATACCAAGCACTGCTTTTGGAGTAGAAAGCCTTGCTCTTCAGACCATTTCCTCTGCTGAAAGTTGAAATAAAATAACTTCAGAAGGCTGGTTCTTGGATTTTTCTGGCTTTTAAAGCAATAAGCCAGGAATTTGCAGGTGTGGGGCCTCAAGCTCGTAGAAAAATTGTAGGAAAGGGAAACCTACATCCTTGCATTTCATCCTCTCCATCGTTTCGAGATAAGCATCTCCCAGGGGTATTTTTCCTGTGTCTGTGTGTCAGTCTCTTTCTCAGTTACATGGTACTGCGTTCCAAAGAGAAGGAGGTGTTACTGTTGTGCTTGACTGTAAAACATCCCTCACAGGTGCTTGTGTTTGAACACGTGGTCCCCATCTAGTGACAGTGTTTTCTGAGGTTGTGGGACCTTGGTGATGGGTTATGTCCGAGCTCTCTGTTTGCTGACCCACCAAGACTTGAGTAGCTCCCTCAAGCTTCCACACCACAGAGAGACTAGCCCTCACAACTAAGAACTCCACCACTCCTTGCTTTTTCTTGCACGAGAAAAATCTAAGCTCACAATTCACAAACCAAAATGAATCTTTTCTGCCTTACGTTGTCTCTGTCAGACATCCTGTCACAAAGATAAGTGAAAGTGTAGCTATGTCTCCTCCTTAGCAGGATTAGGCACTTCAGAGCTAGAGGCCACTGTGGTGAAGGTTACAGACCAGAAGTGCAGGCTGAGAGATACTCTGTCACTCTGCTTTTAAAGCCAGCATTGACTGGTCCACCTGGGGGGAAAGCCCCACCTTGTCTGTTAACAAGAAGCCCAGATGAAATGGCCTAGCCGTCGTTAGTTTGTATTTATGTCCAGGCAGCTTTCTCTTCAAGTGAGCCTGAACTGTGTAGCAACATGTGGGACAAGAGCAGAGAATATGTCAGTGCTGTCCTTAAGCTGCCGAGATGCTTGACTCTTCCACTGACTTGCAGGCCAAAATAAGCCCCTGAGCTTTATTCCCCTTGTGCCTAGTTTGACCAGGAGCAAGATCAGCACAGTGTTACAGTTCTGGTTTCCTGCAGAGGCAGTCAGGGTGTACTTTACGGTCATGTACAGGGCATCTTGTCCTTGAACAAATATAACAGCAAGTTCACCTGCTGCTTAACACCTCTCAGAAACAAATCCCCTCTGAGATAAACCTTTATTAGTACAAATGTGAAGATCCTGCTCCTAGTACCCTGTATGACTATAAAGACTGGAGTTCTTTAATTAACAAGCCCATGAGCTTAGTGATGGCTACATCTCCCTTTGGTCTGTTTTGTTGCAAATAGATTTGTTTAATTTCCTGAAACTGGGTGAATTTTAATTCTGGACTTGTTGCTTCCACAGTCAGCTATCACATTCTCAAATATATAAGATTATATTCGGAGCCCAACACTCTCAGGATGCCTTTGCTGCAGGAGAATGTGACAAGCCCATAGTGTGCTTTAGGAAAAAACAACAACAACAAAAACCTGGAATCTTTGAGCAGAAGGAAGATTTGGGGTGTATGGTGGTTTGGATGAAAATGGCCCCGTACAAAGGCTCATAGGTAGTGGCACTATTAGGAGGTGTGGCTTTGTTGGAGTAGGTGTGGCCCTGCTGGAGGAAGTGTGTCATTGGGGGTGGGCTTTGGGATTTCAAATGCTCAAGCCAAGCCTAATGTCACTCTCTCTTCCTGTTACCTGCTGATATATATAGAAATCTCAGCTACCTCTCCAGTGCCATGTCTGTCTGTATGCCACCATGATTCCTGCCGTGATGACAATGGACTAAACCTCTGAACCTATAAGCAAGCCCCAACTAAATGCTTTTCTTTATAAGAGTTGCCAAGGTCACGGTCTTTTCACAGTATGAACCCTCACTTAGAGAGGGTACAATGCCACAGTCTCACAGGATGTCGAACCAGAAGTTTTATATAGAGGGGTCTTAGCTGGTATTAGGTAGAATGCCTTGCTATGCCACAGACCCGTGTTCCTGCTCAGAGCCTTCAAAATCATTGCAGTGTTTGGACTTAAATCCTCTAGTGTGTTTGTTTCTGGTTGTAGTTGTATCTCTTCAGACTAGTTAATGGACCTCTCAGAATCTGTGCCAGGCTATGCCCATCTCAAGTGTCTTTTCTCACCGTTTGGTAGCTGCCCTTGCTTCTCCTCTCCCCACAAGCTGTTTCAGAATGCAGCCTGCGTGAGGCTGGGGAAGTGTCATGCTATCCGCCTTCGTTTGTGCCGTCTGCTTTATTCGCTGCGTTCTTGTCTCTTAATAATGCCCTGGCTTCAGAAGAGCTCGTTGTGTAGATTAGGAATCCAGGCCTATGGCATTGTCTCTGTACAAATGCTGAAAACTGAGAGAGCCCAAGTGGCCCAAGCTGTAACTAAGGCATCTTGCTTAACAAAGGCTTGAAAGGGCCCAGGGAGCACAAAGATTCCTTATTGTTCTCCGCCGAGTGAAAGCTGAGGTTTCAGCACAACCACTTCAGCCTGCGTTCAGTTCTGAACTGCAGAAAGCTGTAGGAACTGAGACGAAAAGGAACCACACTGCTTACGCTATGAGCTCACCCAAGAATCGCCCACAGTCGTTTTCCTGACAGATTTTACTATTGAAATGATAAAATTACCAAAAATTGAGGAAACCTGAGGTTTTATCTTAACTATTGGCAGCCTAGGGGAGTTGTTCATGATTTTCTCATTAGTTCAAAGATGCAAATAATTGTCTTTTTAAAATATGTTAAAAGCAAAACAGGCAGGTTGCTCGTTACATTCCAGAGGAATGGCTCTCTCAGGAAGGGGCTTGCACGTCTTTCTGAAGCTGCTTAATGGGAGAGCGTGCCCCTCTGTGGGTGTTTTCTTGTCACTAGGACCTACCCCCACCTCCCTGCCTTCTGATCTGTTCTTGGGTCAGTGCAACCTGTGTCCTGGACGAGTCTACAGCATGCCTCAACTGTGTTCTCTACTCCTGGGTTACACGTGTCCAGTTGACAGTCATATCCTTACCTGGAGAAGATCACTGCCACAGGGGGAGGGTTTAGAGAGGCCAGCAGAGTATTTGCTCACCCTCCTGTGCCTTTCCTAAAACATCCCACAGAGCTGGTGGTGAGTGCTTAGGGAACAGGGGTATTTACTAGTTGGCATTTGGGCACTGGAAGGGTGATTTGTTCAGTATCTGGCTCTGGCTACTGTTTTGGAGAGCTGCCTCTTCCTGTGTGCACATGGAACTAGTGTTTGCTAAGTAAAGTAGCTGTCACTGCGTATGTCACTGTTTATCATTTCTCCTCCCACACAAGTATAAGCCCTCTGAAGGCTAAGTCTGTTTCATTCTCCATTTTGTAGTAGCCAACACACAGTAGATGCTCAGTAAGCATTCCTTATTTAATTAATGATTGCAAATAAATTGCCACTCATCAGTGACAAACTGAGGATGCAAAACCGTTGTTCAAAATTTCAGGAAAGCAGATCTGAGTCTGTCATATGCTAAGACTAGTTCAGACAGTTACTTTGGAAGACTAGATCTTAACATGCAGCCAGACATGCCCACTACCAGGAACCAGGTGCTATGGAGGCTCCCAGTTTGTCAATTCTGAAAGATGGGTTAGTGCAACAGGAAGCAGATGGTGGGGGCTGGTGCAGGCAAGGCTTGTGCGTGGCCCTGGTTTAGAGACAGTGGTATGAGGGTCCCTACGCAGGTAGCGCTGAGATAGCCAAGTGTCCACCTAGCATTCCAAGTCTGTCAACAAATAGAAATTCCCTGGTTCCCTACCCGCTCCTCCATAGCAGAAAAGCACCACCCAACTGCTCTTCTGGATCATAGCAGGACAATACACCCAAATGAGCTAGAGAAGCTGGAGAGCAAGTCTAGAGCCCCAGCGGGGGACACTAAGGTTTGGGGCAACGATAGAAGGCTTATGAGGTGACAACATAGTGACTGGGGAGGCTGGGGTTCATTCAGATAGCTTTTGCTCTCCTCTAGCCAGAGGGCCTTGAGCAACTCAGCATTTTAGCCAAAGTGGGAAAGATAGCCCTATAGCATTTCATTTCAAAGATTAAATGAGATCACGCAAGTAAAGGCTTTAGGACAGTAGTTGACACATATTAAGCAATTTTGCTATTGTCTATTTTTTTTCTCTTGACTTGGAAAAAAAAAAAAGCCAAGGGTCTAAAGGACAGAAGAACACTGTGGAGACATAGCAAGCCTGGGCTGGCTGCACATCTCTTTGATGGAAAGCCTGGCCTCACCTCTGCCTTCCCTAACACTTTAACATTTGAGCTGCTCCACCGTATCACGGGGAAACTCTGATCCCATGATGACAGGGGGAGCCCTCCTTCTCCTTTTTGGAGACTTGGCTAATTGGAAACCAGTCCTGTCCCTGCAGCAGCTCCCAGCCTCTCTGGGGGCATGGCATGGGACGTTGCCTGCGATGTTGCTTTTGCTGTGCTTTGCCCTGATGAAGCAGGTGCTCTGTGAGGTCCTTGGGTAATAGATAACGATCAAGGCACAGCACACCATAATTCAGAGTCTCGGCTTCTCTGGGAGGACCAGAGGCTTTTCATGACAATTAATTATTCACGTTTTCTCTCCTTCCCCTCAAATGCTTGGTTTCCTGCTCAGTGCCATAGAGACATGTAACCCTAGTTACAGAGTGCATGTAACCCTAGTTCCCGATGACAGTTTAGAGCTGTTTCAGGGTCACGTGCAGAGAGCACCAGCAAGCATACATATGTCACTGCCTGTTCCCCGGAGCTGGGCTGGGGCAGGACTTCAGCCTCTGCTGGCTCAGGGTTCGTGCAGCACAAAGGCAGTGCAGGCTCTAGCCGCGTCTTCCACCTGCTTGATCTTGGCTGCATCCTAGCTACTGGCCCTCGGGGTGGAGTGCAATGCTTTTCAGGCCAGCTTACTCTCCCAGGCTGGGCAGCCTGCCCTTTGCAGAGCTATAAACGCACTGCCATCCATGCAGGCTTCAGCCTTTGTTCCTGCTCTCTGGGAAACCTTTATGTGGCTGCAGGAGGTGGCTTAAGGCTGAGGGCCCTGACAACTCTAAGCATCTAGGGGAAATTTAGCTCCTACTCCCCTAACTTCTTTATGCCTAGCCTCTCCTGCCTACCTGTGGGCTTTCTTGAAATCTCTGTTCTGTTTTGTACTTCCTGTGTACCAACACCCATGGCCCTGGCCTGTGTTACCTCCAGACCACTGCTGAGATGTAAAGACTTAGGCAGGAGCCAAGAGGGAGATGGCTTCTGGCATGCTTGTCCTCAGAAGGAGACCCAGGGCCAAAGGAAAGAAATGCAAATGAGTATCGTAGGAGACACAAAGCTAGTGGCTGGGAAGGGCCACTCAGAAGGAGAGGGAAAAGTGGGGGCATCATGGCCAGACATGGGTGAAAATGGCTAGGATGCAGATACAGCAGAGAGAAGGGAGGGGTGCAAAGGTTCACAGGACTCTGCCAGAGAGAGGGTCCCGCCTCTGCCTATGCTGCTTTTAGTGGGTAGCTGGCTTGATTTTCTAAAATGCAGGCAGTGATCTCAACCACTTCAAGGGTCGACTGGGACTAAATGAGCTCGTGTACTCAGATAGTTAAAGAACTCCTGTTAGCTCACTCTGGGCCTCTGGCTGTGTGTACACCCTGTGAGGGGTCTGGATCCTAAAGGAGCCATGTCACTTCTCCGACAACTTTGCCCAGCATTCCTTCTGCTCCATCTACTCTTGCTTCCCTGACAGAAGCCATCTGTAATTCCTTGAACAAACTTCTTCATCATCGTCCTGTTCAAAACCTTTCTGTCCTTTCCCACTTGGGTTAAACACTGGCCGGTGTTTGGCAAAGTTGTGTGTCTCTGGAGTTAGGAGTGGGTGGCAGCCTGGGAGAGGGGAGCTGCGGTCTGGCAGCTCTGGGGCCTTCTCTCAGAGAGCTGCAGCTGGGGAAAGGGACGGGCTGCATCATCCCTGCTTCCACTTCGGCTGCTCCGCTGCTGGGGACGGTGTCATTGTGTGATGAAATGGAAGGAGCCAGGTAGACAGAAAGAGTGAGCTGAAAGCTGGCCGGAATAACCCTGTGGCTGCTCTCTAAGCCCATGGTGGTGGATTTACGTAATTCAGATCCATATGGGAACACACACATCAGATCACCACACAAGTGCAAGACAGCATCTAAAAGCAATCTAAAACCACCCTTTGATTTGGCCAACACCGCAGCAGCATCAAAGTCCAAAACCCAAGGGACAGCCTCCCGGAAGTAACTAATACTCCAGGCCAGGTAGCTCTTGCTCTTCTCCCTTGAACCTGCCCTTCTCTTCTGTTTGCCCCTCAGTTAAACAGCACATCACAGGAACATCAGAGCTTCCCTGGGCTTGTGTGTTCAGAGGCCATACCTCCAAAGTAGCCTGTGAAAATATGCTTCTTCTGCTCCTCCCATTCCACCTGCGTCCTCAGTACTACTGCGTAACAGTCCTCTCCTGCCCTTCGCTCATTTATTATTTCCCATGTGTCTTGGGTCAACAATACACCCCTGAATGAGCCAGATGTTCTCCGCCATCTGTCTTTGCCTAATCTAGCCTGGGCTCAGCTAGAGTGATGCTAGCCCTTTCTCCTCCCAGGCTCAGTGGAGTATTTTCTCCCAGAAAACATCCTGACATCCTGTGGCTGATTTGGATTATGGTCTTGAAAAGGCCACTGCACTATTTGGACACCATGGGTCATTGCTTACTCTAACCTTCACTCCTGGTGACATTGTGAGGGCTGCTCTGTATTCCAGCTAAATCTTCCTGTCCTACTTCATCCCTCTCATACTTGGTCAAAAGATGTCTGGCTATATCTAAGGTCAATCACATGTCAGTTACAGCATAAGTAGCACATTCACCTAGGCTCTATTACATTTAGGTAAAGGCACATTGCGCATATTTGCCTAGGACCCATCATGGTCAGGTTATAGCACACAGAGAACACTTAGAAGGCCAAACCTCTTTCTCAGGTATGGTTTCTGAACTGGACAAACACGACAATGGCCAGCAAACCGCTTCACCCCGGGGGCAGAGCATTGCCAGGTTAAACACTCATCTTTGCAGTTGAAGGTTGTCTTACTTCCGTATTGCCATGACCAAACTCTGTAACCAAGGCAACTTATAAAGGAAAGCATTTAACTTGGGGACGCACAGTTCTAGAGGGTTCGTGATCATCGTAGCTAGAAGCATGGGACCCAGCAGGCAAGCAGGCATGGCCGTGGAGTGATAGCCGAGAGCTTACATCTGATTACAAACATCAGGGAGGGAGGAGTGGAAAGGGGGAAGAAGAGGGAGGGATGGAGAGAGAGAACAAACTGGGAGTGACTTCAGCTTTTGAAGCAAACCCACCTCCCAAGGCCACACCTAATCCTTCCCAAACTCTTCTGCCAACTGGGAACCAAGCATTCAAAACAAGCCTATGGGCCATTCTCCTTCAAACCACCACAGAGGTATCTGCCATTTAAGATTTGTGAAGTTCTGCGAGGTGCAGGAGGTAGCTACCTCACCACTTAACCTCACTCCTACCCACAGCCCCAGTGTGCTGTTGCCATCTTCTGGGTGTCCCTTCCTACACCTCCAGTGAGAGTGGGCTTCATGCAGCTGAGGCATCCCCAGCTGCAGGCTAGTGCGAGCTCCCTTCTGCACTGGGTGCTCCACTCAGTTCCACATAGGACAGAGACCTTAAATGCCCATAAAGGTGTAAACAAAAGCAGACCAACGAAATTTGCAAAACGAAAGATTGCAGGTGCTTCAGGGGGCACTTGTGGGTAAGGTATCGTGGTCCTTTTAGGAGACCTGCAACCACCTGTCTTTAAGCTGCAGCATCTTCTCTTGAAGCCTTGTTGAGAGTGAAGCTTGCTTCTCCAAGTAGGGAGTCTGGTATCTAAAGAAATGAGGCAGTTCTGTTACAGATGGCAGCCAACCAGAGAAACATATGTGTATCTAGCTGTGTGGTCTCGTTGAAGGTCCATGCCATCTGTTCTTTATTAGAAGCTTGAGAAGAGTAGGCTTGATGGCTAAGTGGGTAAAGGGGATAGCGCCAAGACTAATAAGCTGAGCTTGATTCCTGGGACCCAAATGGTAGAAGGAAAGAACCATCTCCAGCGTGTTGTCCTCTAGATTTCACCTTCCACACAAATAAATAAATAAACTTCAAAAGGAAGTTCAGAAAGATTCCAGTGGCTATATTTCCCATAGGTAGGCCTAACTCCTTGTTGACCCCATCCCAAGATCCAGTTCTGCTTCATTCATTGTAGACACATATCACATTGAATGTACACTTTTCTATCTGTGTTTCCAACCGAAGTCATAAAATTCTCACCCATGACTGTGGTTGTGTAAAAGCTGCAGCCTTTGGTGACACAGGTTGTATAACACGTAACTCTAAGAGAGCAATGTTCATTCAGTCTTCCTAAACAGATTCCCAGCAGCCTGCACATACCAACTGCCCAAACAGTGTGCAAGTGAATGGGAGATGTGTAACAATGAACCTAGCTGTTCTCATGAGATGAAAAGTTCAGGCACGTTTTGATCTAGCATTGTTAAAGCCCTATGATAACAGGCACATGTGTAAGCTGCTTATGAGCCGACTGGGGCTTTCTGAGTCAAGAGACAGGACCTCTCTTATCTAGATGAAACTACCAAACCTGGTGGACAGAACCAAGTTTTCCCTAATACTGTCCAACATACAAAGCAACAGCCGTTTTCTGCTGTCTAGAACTTGGGATCACATAATCTAAGATCATAGATTCCATTCAGTTAGAATTAGGCTTCTCTTCCTGCAAAGGCAATATATATTGTTACTCTTTCTCTTGGTGGAATAATCATCACGTCATACACTTACCTGTCCATCCACCCATCCATCCACACATCCATCTACTCATCCATCCATCCATCTGCTTTCCACCCATCCATCCACTTATGCACCCATTTATCCAGTCATCCATCCATCCATCCATTCAACCATTGGCCCACCTATCCATCCATCTACCCAGCCATCCATTTGTCTGTCCATCTACCCATCTGTCTTCCCAAGCACCCATTTATCCATTCATTCATTCCTGTGTGCTCCCAGGTGAGCTTTCTGTGGAAGAGGCACAGGACCCTTTCCTGGTGAGCATCCACATCATCGCAGATCCAGGGGAGTCCCAGCCACTGCAGGAGGCCATCGACAAAGTTTTGGCATGGGTCCACCCTGACCTCCCACTGTTCCGAGTGTCTGAGCGACGCACCGGCAGGCGAAAGCGGAAGTCGCCCAAGGTTGCGCAGCCGGCGCTGGCCGTGGTGCTGTTCCTTCAGGAGGAGTACGGAGAAGAGCAGATCCTGCAGGTGCACCGCGTGTTGCAGCGGCCACCCTGGCGCCACCACCACACAGAGCGCGTGCAAGGCCGATTCCTACCCTACCTGCCCTGCAGCCAGGACTTCTTCATTCTGGCTCCCGGAACCCCGCTGTGGGCCATCCGGCCTGTGCACTATGGCAAGGAGATAGTGCGTTTCACCATCTACTGTCGCCACGACACCTACTCAGACAGCCTCCGCTTCTATGAGCTGATCCTGCGCCGGAGCCCCAGCCAACGCAAAGCAGACTTCTGCATCTTTCCCATCTTCTCCAACCTGGATGTGGACATCCAGTTCTCCCTGAAGAGACTGCCCTGCGATCAGAGCCCGGTGCCCACCGACTCCTCCGTGCTCGAGTTCCGAGTGAAGGACATCGGGCAGCTGGTGCCCCTCTTGCCCAACCCCTGCAGCCCCATCAGCGAGGGGCGCTGGCAGACTGAGGACCACGATGGTAACAAGATCCTTCTGCAGGTACAGAGGTCGTCTGACATCTGTCTGTCTGTCTGTCTGTCTACAGTCCGTTGTGCCGGAAAGCCATGTAGGAGTCTTGGAGGAGCTGTGAGTTAGGTAGGGCAAAGAGGAGTACGGTGGCTTTGTCCAACCTAGACCAGTAGCATATCCCACACTCTTCTAAGCAAGAGCAGAGGTGCCAAGATCTCTCTGCCTCTGGTTCTTTTAGCACACCTAACACTCACTGGCTCTCTGGAGGTGGAAGCACACAGGCTTCTCACCTGGGCAACTTGCTGATAACTTGCCCTTAATCCGATCTTTCACACCAGGGGAGGTTTTCCCCGACAGTATTCCCTACTTCTCCAAGAGAAGCCCAGGAGTTTGACAATTGTCTATAGAGAAGATTTTGGCTTTCTTCCCGCTGCCCCCACTTCCACTTTCCACACTCGCTGCCACAGGACATTAAGATAAGTGACCTAAGAGGGTCACCCGGGGTTCACTGCTGTTTATAGGAACACCTTGATTTTCAGACTTCCTTTTGAAGAAACCAGGGAATGTGGCTTTGTTACCGAACGAACGGAATACTGGCCTTTACTCTCTAATCCTCTTTGAAATGTGAGAAAAACAGTTCTGCATCTGAACACTGACAATTTTTTTTTTATGTGAAGTATGACAGTTACACCAGTAATAGTTGAGGTAAAGCAAAGGATTGGGTCTGTACTGAAGGACACAAATGTTTGTGATGACTGCTGAAGTGATCGCTTTCTTTCCGTAGGCATAAACTGTCCTCTCTTGAGCACAAATGAAAGAACAGTGTGGAAGGCGTGGCCTGGGCTCTGCCTCAAAGGCAACACTGAGTGGAGATGTCAGAGGCGACCTAGGCGGTGCAGCGACTATAGGGTCTGTATAGGAGGGGGCTTTTGAAGATGAGGAATTGTTGAAAGAGAAAGAAAAGATTCTTATCTTGGGACTAAGGCACGTCTGTCTCTGCAGAACTTCTCTCTAAGCCAGTTTAGTACCATTGTTAAATACCACAGGCGGGGCAACCAACAGCACCTCCCAGTTTTGGAGAATGGTCGCTGTTCACCTACAGAGAACAGCCTCCCATTCCAACAGGAGGTGCACTCCTGTCTTTCGCTTTAAGTCACTTTCTGAAGTAAAAAAATTCTATTTCAGACCTCAACAAAATTAAGATATTCAAGTCACAAGGGGAGGGTCACTGGCAAATAGTTTTATGCACAGCTCTTTTCGTTTTTGTTTTTTTTTTTTTAATTTCTTTCTTTAATTCTTGCATTGGATGATTTTTTATTAATTAATTATTAATTAATTTACTTTACATTACATCTAGATGGGAGCTTTCTTCCCTTCCCCCTCTCTTCCCAGTCCCTCCCTCTTACCTCCCCTCCCCCTATTCCCTTCTCCCTTTCTCCTCAGAGAAAAGGAGACTTCCCATGGCTATCAACCTGCCTTGGCATCTCAAGTTGCAGTAGGACTAGGGTGAGAGTACACACAGCCCATTGTGTCTGGGGTGGAGGGGGTGGCCTCAGGAGCGTGAGGCTGCCCATTCACATCCTACCAGATGAGGAAGCTGAATGTGCTCAGGTGGCTTTCTCCTTGTTCTCTTTTGTTTAATGTGGGACCTCGGCACAGACAGCAGACAACGGTGTTGTCCACGCTCACAGAGGGTCTTCCATCCTCAGCCAAACCTCTCTGGAAACGTTCTCACAGACCCCTCCACAGGCTTGAGCAGGCCTTTCTTTCTTTCTTTCTTTCTTTCTTTCTTTCTTTCTTTCTTTCTTCCTTCCTTCCTTCCTTCCTTCCTTCCTTCCTTCCTTCCTTTTCTTTTCTTTTCTTTTCTTTCTTTTTAAGATTTACTTATTTTATACATATGAAGGCTCTACCTGCGTGTACACATGCATGACAGAAAGAGGGCATCTCAAACTCAGGACCTCTGGAAGAACAGTGCTGTTAACCACTGAGCCATCTTTCCAGGCCCCTGAGTGGGAATTTCTTAATCCAATAAAGTTAACAGTCAAAATTAGACACTGCAGTTCCCTAAACCTCTTTTCAAGTATGCCTTTTAAGATAAAATTTTTGATCAGTGGATGCATTTATACACAGCATAAAATCTTGATTGCATAGTCTTTCTGTTGCCTTGTTCAGATTGGGATCACATTGACCTTCTCCCCTCCTTCATCCAAACTCTGAGTATTGGTGCCGCCTTTTCCTCTTTAACTCTTCTAGAGGAGAGGGGTTATTTGGGTCTTGGTTTTCGTATGAACAATTCAGCCCCTCCCTGAGCTCTGCATTATTCAAGAAGGCATGCTATCTAGTCAAAACAAGGTTCAGAATAGCCATGATATCTTATTTTTTCCCTATATGTAAGTAGATGCCACATTTTTAAAAAAGACTTAAGATGGTTGGGAGGTGGTGGTGCATGCCTTTGATCCCAGCAGAGACAAGCAGATCTCTGAATTGAGGTCAGCTTGGTCTACAGAGGACAGCCAGGGCTATAAAGAAAAACCTTATCTCAAAAAACAAACAACAACAACAAAAAAGGGACTTAAGATGACTGATAACTATACCTACTTAGCAAGAAGAGAAATAGCAACTCGATGCAGAAGAGTTTAAACTCTTCTGCTCTGGCTGCTCTTCGGGAGGACCCAAGTTCAGTTCATAGCATCCACGTTGGGTGGTTCACAAGCGCCTGTAAGCCTGGCTCCTTCTAACCTCTTCGCACAGACCGGTGCACAGACGCGCACACATAAAATAAAAAAGAATAAATCTTTCTAAGATGTGAAAAGCAGAGCATCCTGCCATAAAGAGTTGCCACCTGTCAAAATGAGCTTCGAGGCGGAGGCTGAGAATGTCTTCCCTGAGAGAGATGGCCACGTGCACAGTAGCTGCTTTAGTCGTTTTCACTCAGCCTGCACCCTGACTGGACTCTCAGGCTAATCCAGCCTCTGCACCCACAACTGTAAGTAACCTTCACGCCATTGCTTACCTCATACACACTTGGAATCTTTAGGTCATGGGAAAATTATATCATGCCTAACTTTAACCAGTGGGTCATTCAGACAATTCATAGGCAGCCTTCTCCATGCCAGGCACTGTTATCTCTGAGTGCAGCCAGAGAGAAGTTCCTGCTTTAGTGAGATTAACTTCTATAGGGGAGGCAGATAACAAAAAAGAAATATAATAAAAAATTATAGTGCATGTTAGGAGGCCCAAGGGTATTATTAATCCATCAACATCTAAGAGTTTTCAGTTAGCTTTAGCCAAGTAAGAGCTGTCCTTGTGTATGCTGAGACTTCCTGGTAACATACACCAAAAACTTTGGAAACGTGTGTAAACCTCTTTTCAGAAGAAATGATTATAATAATTTTTCAAATTTACTTGTCTACCTTTGCATAGTATACACTATACAAAATACAGTCCTTTGAAAACTCCAAAATGTAGGTCTTTCTTGTCTGAACATAGTGTAATGCTTAGCTGAAATCTTTGTTGTGAGAATTACAAGTAAGTCTGTAACTGCTTAGGCTGCAACAGAGGAGGATAACTTCCTGAAAAGCAAAGAAGATGCTTTTCAGGACTGAAAGGCCAGGCTGTACCACGGTCAGTGTCTGTTGCTGCTTATTTCCTACAACTTTCTAAAGCACTAGGTTGCGCAGGTTTCTTGTTATATAAATTGCATGTAAATAGGAAGCGTTCTCCTTTTCTGAATGGGTGACATTCATGTAACTGAAATCTAATTTAGCCGATTATGAGAAACTGCTTCTACTGAAGCACTTAAGTGAGGGGGTTGTGAGGATAAGGGTGAAGCTGCCCCGTTTGTGACAGGTGCTGGTCAACTCTATATTTTGTCAAGCTGTCCCCTCCCCAGCAGGACTTGGCTGAAAGCCCTTCTACTCCACTCACAGCTACAGCTGGTGGACCATGTTTGGCTGACCCAGTCAGCCTCCTTAAGTGTAGCTGATATACCATGATGGAGTGACCTAATCAAGCCTCCTTAACTGTAGCGGATGTACCCTGTTGGGCTGAGGGCTGACCCAGTCCAGCTTCCCTGGCTGTAGCTGGTGAAATTCAGGTTGTCTGTGCACCTGGCATCACCCAGGCATCAGGAACTAGAATTTGGAAAGAAAAGTTCCAGTGGCTGAAAACCCCAAATGCAAAATTTGGGATCAGACAGCAGCTGTATTTTCCACCAGGGAGGGAAAAGTGTCTTTGAGTGGAGGGAATGGCTCCGCAGAGAAGAGACTAGGGAATTGCAAGACAAGATCTCACATGGCCGTGTAGCTCCATGTATTCTGAAACTTGTCTGCAATCCCGCAGCTTTAGGTATCTCTTAGTGTGTTAGCTACTTTTGTCATCGCTGTGACAAAGCACCTGACAAGAAGCAACTCGTCAGGGAGGAAGGGTTTATCCGTATAGTCCAAGGGGCTGCAGTTTACCACGGTGGAGTGACAAAAGCAAGAAGCAGCTGGTGACAATTGCCTCTGCAGTCAGGAAGCAGCAAATGAACAGAAAGGGGAGTGAGGCTATCAAACCTCCAAGCCCACTCCCAAACACCTCCTCGGTCCAAAGATGCTTCAGCTCCCAGACGTTTTTTGATAACCTTCACAGTGTCATCAGCGGGGACAGGGACCAAGTGTTCAAATACGTGAGCCCATGGGGGACATTTCACATTCAAAACACAACGCTCGGGACAGCTGTAATTTAACCTCGAATAGATAAATTCTCCCCTCTTAATAGCGTGTGTTGGGTTTTGGTTCTTGATAACCTAAAAAGGAATACACTTAGTTTTCATAGACAAAATTCAGTGCTGACCTTCACCTTCCTAGAGAACTAACTAGGAAGGAGGGTTGACGGGGACTAAAGAATGCACACAGGTCTGGCCTGGACATAAACTGTAGTTAAAAGGCAACCTCTATGGAAAAATAGCCCCATATTATATTGTCCTATAATGTGGTCTCTTATGAGGAAAAGAACTTGTTATAAACTTGTTATTTGCCTCCACTGCAGACACATTAAAAAAGGATTATAGGTATAGGCTCTCAACCAGCTGGCCGCCCAGTCTAGCCAGGGATGGTCTCAGGCTAGGCATCGGTAAAAGCAAATACATCTGTTTCCCTGGCCGTCCTCAGCCATGGGTGCTGGCTGCCACTCACCCAAGACCTTATCCAGTTTCGAGATATATATGTGTATGTGTGTGTTATACCAGTAAATTGCCATGTGTTGTTTGAACTTACCTAGAAGTGGACAGCAGAGATGCGATTTGGCCAGCCCACCCTCAGACTTCAGCATGTTTGAGTATTCTCCAAAGCCCCCATCCTGAGTCATGCTGCCCCCTGACTCTGTGGCAAAGATAAAGAGAATAACCAAACAGCCCACGGATGAAGACAGTGCGCCATTGAGAACACCTAAGAGAGAGTAGTTCCATCAGAGGTTAACGTTATTTATCTCACGGCATAGAGATGTCTACAGTAAAAACACCTAATGGGATGCTCCTTCTAGAACAAATATCTCGATAGGAACTCCACACCACAGTTTTCACAGGGCTTCCTTGGTCGACTTCTGCTGGGCATTATAGACATCGATTTAATAATTTTTGTTATGGGTCTGCTGCTTCTCTCTATCTGCTACTTAGACTCACTTAAAAACCCAGACCACAGTTATGGTAAATGACTCTCCACACTATGTAAAGTTATGAAGACCAGGCATAAGGCTTACCTGGAAACTTACACAGCCTCATAGTCTAATGGCATGCACACAGATAATTTATTACATTATCCTATGTGCTTAGTTTTGGCTTGGCTGTTTTTTTTTAATTGAGGTGATGTTTCACAACACTGTCCACTAAGCCAAACTTCAGCCATGCCTCCTAGCCAATTGTATGTAATTATGCCCTAATTACTCATGACCTTGTGGTCTAGGCGACCAGTTAGAGTGTGTAGGCAAGGAGGTCTTTGAAAAAGCCATCATCCATGATGGGTAAAGACTTCCGAGTGCATCCACTTTGGAGGGTCCCTCATACCTCGGCAATAATCCTTCACCCATGTTCTAGAAGTAAGTGCTGTATAATGAGGCGGTGGCGGCACCGTGGTGGGCTCGTGCCAAGGCATACCCCCTGAGGAATTACACTCCATGGCAACAGATCTGATATAAGGAAATTTATTGTGGGAGAGGGGAAAGGAGCCTGGGGAAGGAAGAGAGTGAGCAGGCCATGAGGGCAGAGAAAGAGAGAGGGCAGGGAGGGAGGGAAAGGGGGCATCAGAGAGAGAAAGAGAGCACAGGCATGGTTTACAGAGAGAGAACAGAAGTAGAGGGCAGGGGTGGTGGGTGGGTCCTTTTAGCCAACACACATCTGTTGGCAGTAGGTGATGACATAAGTAGTTGCTATGTCCCTGGGGCAGGCTAGTGGGATCACCTGTGAACTAACAGTAAACCCATCAAATTTGTTGGTTCCCCACAGTGAAAGCAAGCTCTAGCTTGCCACTGGGACTTCATGAGGAGAGTATAAACAATACTAGTTCACACCACTCCCGGGATGAGGGGTGGGGGCGGGGGAGTAGGGCTCACATCAGACAGTAAATTTATTTGTTAATGTCACTATGCCTCGTGATATTAAGGAAAAAAAACAATAAGTAAATGATTTTAGTAAAGATGGGTTTGTATATATAGAAAAGACAAACGAGTTTTGAAGGTCTGAGGAAGTCATTTAAAGTATGTAAAGAATGAGACGTGGGGATGGGGTGTATGATATTAAAATTTCTAGATTCCAAGTCTAACACATTGATGGCAAACTTTTGTTTAAACCGGTGGAGCTATTGGTTGGCTCTTACGAAATAGAAATGTATGCTTAATCAAATTTAGTTGAAAAAAGTTTAGTTTGTTTCACCCAAGCTCTATCCAAATTTTGCACAGAAGTTACAGTACCAGATTGGACTAATCATCTGTGTGTATATCATACCTATGTCTGGAGCTTATGCTGATGTGGCAGAGGAGTTGAAAAGGGAGGCAGGGGGGCTCAGGGAGGTCCCAGGAGAGTATAGGACATCTCAGATGTTCTGCATCTGTGGCAAGGCACCTAGTCTTTTGTTCAAGGAGGCCATGGAGACCCCACCTGGTGATTCTATCCAGGGTCAAGTGTACAAGAAAAGGGTCAACACAGAGGAAAATTTCCTCATTGCTTCCAAGTGAAACTATGATCAAGCAAGGCCCTTAACTTATCCTTAAATGAGTGGAGTAGCTAGCCAAAGGAAGTCTAGAGGAGCCAAAGGTTCTCCCAAACCCAAGGGACCCCTGAGGATCAGATCCTCAACTGGCCTTAGCAGTAGAATTGTGGCTAGCCAGGAGAGGAGGTGCATGCCTTTAATCCCAACACTTAGAAGGCAGAGGCAGGCAAATCTTGTTGAGTTCAAGGCCACCCTAATCTATATAGAGAGTTCCAGGACAACCAGGGGACAAAGACTTGTCTCACAAAACATGTATATGTGCATGCACACACACACACTCACACATACATAAACATGCACACACACATCATAACTAAATGTAATTTTAAAAAGCTTTGGATGTTTGTTTGTTTTCTGTGTCTGAAAACAGATCAAGAGCACTTACACTGATAATCTGTAATTAATCCTCATCCTGAAAAATGAAAGATCGATGTAATTCCAGTTAAGAGTAGTCCAGGTAAAGCCAAAGTTGGTCCCCTGCCCTGAGGAAGTTCTAACGACCTGATTACTAACTGGGGAGAGATAGGGATGAGGGAACAGTCCTGGGATGCTGTTCTAACTCACTATGCTCCTGAAGTAAGCCTGCAAGAGTAGAGATCTGCCCCACCCTCTTAAAGGTCATTGGCAACTTCAGAACTGGCCCAATTTCACTCAGAGAGCCCAGGCCAGATTTGTCTTCCTCATGTCCCACTATGGAGGTAAAAATGGCTGCTGTCTTACTTTGTCCTGGGTGAAAGTAACAATCCTTTTTTAATATCAAGTTCTTCCATCTCTAGGTGCTTCTGTTTCTGTGCCTACATCTTAAATAATAAGCACTTCCATGATGAGGTTTTCAAGTAATTATTTAATGTTTTTATTTACACTTTACCATGCAGAAAAACCCACACAGATTTCTGGCCAGAAGAGAGCCTTAGGGTGGAATGTTGGAAGTCCCTGACATACTCCTGGGGAACCTCACATTAACACAGGAAATTTTGGGGTGCTGACTCCAGTTCTGTGAAGTAGAGGCAAAGTTAATAGACCAAGCTCAGTAGTCAACACTATCTCCCAGTTAGTCAGGTTTAGGTGTGAAATTAGATCTGCCTTTCCTCAGTCTGTTCAGTGGCCATGACTGCTCCTGCTCTGAGGAAGGCCGAGTGGAGCTTCTATCTAGCCTGGGTCTTCATTCTGTGAGAGCCAGCCGGTGTAAGCAGACTCAGTGTTCCTGGCATTCACATTACAAACGCAGTCAGTAGCTCTCAGTTTTAAGTGAATGGAAAGATGATACCACAAGAGCAAAACTCCTATCGCTTATAGAAATGGTTGGCACTGATGAGGTTCAAGGCTGGCAAGCAAGGTTTGTTTTAAAAACACATTTGTAGATAAGAATGAGGTAAAACATTATGGTGAAGGGTTGTAGCAGTGACATTGCCATTGTCGTGTCACTTTCCAGACAGATGAATTAAGAAGACAGGCTCCCTGAGTGAGCTGTCCCAGAAGCAGAAAGACGCACATGGTATATACTCACTCATATAGACATATATTATAGGATAAACCTACTAAAATCTGTACACCTAAAGAAACTAAGCAAGAGGGAGGACTCTTGCTAAAATGGTCAATCCCTATCCAGAAAGGCAAAGAGGATGGACATCAGAAGAAGGAACTCCACAAGGAGAGCAACAGAACCAAAAAATCTGAGCACAGGGGTCTTTCCTGAGACTGATACGCCAACCAAGGACCATGCATGGAGATAACCTAAGACCCCTACACAGATGTAGCCCATGGCAGTTCAGTATCCAAGTGGGTTCCATAGTAATAGTAACAGGGACTGTCCCTGACACGAACTGATTGGCCTGCTCTTTAATTACCTCCCCCTGAGGGGGAAGCAGCATTACCAGGCCACAGAAGAAGACAATGCAGCCACTCCTGATGAGACCTAATTGACTAGGATTAGAAGGAAGGAAAAGAAGACCTCCCCTATCAGTGGACTTGGGGAGGGGCATTTGTGCAGAGGGGGGAGTAAGGGAGGGCCTGGGACGGGAGGAGAGAGGAAACCATAGGGGGAATACAAAGTGAATAAAGTGTAATTGATAAAGAATTTAAAAAAAAAAAAAAAAAAAAGACAGGCTCGCTGTGCCTTAGCCTAAATACTTGCATAAAAACAGAGGAAAGAGTGCTAAATGAACTGCCACAGGAGGGGTTAGACAAAGAGGAAAGCCCTGGTTTCCTCTCCCCACTCTCTCTGGGTCTTAGTGTCCCAAGAACCAATTTTCAGAGCTGTCAGGTTGCAAATGCTTACTTCAAGATCAACAGGAAGGTTTCTTAAGGTTCTAGAAAGAGTCCTGAGTAGTCATGGAAATACGTAGCCATTCAGAGGACGGTCATTCAAGTGGCCATAGAAACAGGCATGGGTCCTTGAGTAAGAAAGTAAAAGGTGAAGCATGAAGGGCTGTCAGCAAGTCAAAGAAGCCACAGCTCTGGCTCAAGGAGCTTCATAAGCCCCGGCTGCCCTTAGTGCTACCACACCCTCCTACCCCCCCACCCCCCCCCCCCCCCCCCCCCACCCAGAGAGGCTGTTTCTGCCGCCACAGAGTTGGATATTTTTCAGAGCACTCAGGGTTGTGAAGTGCTGACCCATGTCGGGATAAATTCAACTCTTTTTCTGTTCCTCCTCCAGTATCATTTCTGGCAGAACAAATAAACAAACAAACAAACAAACAAAACCATGTAGCCATTATGTTGGGTGTGGGTTACCCAAGTTTAAGGTTATATGGGAGGAAAAGAGTTTACCAGCTGCCGCCTAAGCCATGATAAACCAGGCCAAGGCCAGTGAAGGTTTTGAAAGCTATTTGGCAGGACTGCTTCACCAGTGTTCCTTTTCTGGTATAGTCAGCTGGCTCGGTCTTCCAGTAATACTGCCTTTGCATTCTAATGGCCTATTTCTAATCTGTGAGAGATAGTAGTAATTCACTTACACATGAATTAATGCTTTGGAGAACAGGAAAAAAAAATAACCCACCATAATAACAACAAACAAGCAACACCATGCTTCCGTAACTGAAGCTCTATCCACCAGACTAGGCCCTTCCCTCTTCAGGGTAGGCTGGGTGGTTCAGATTAACAGAACAGCCCTCCTTCCATCCCAGTTCTGTGTGAGGGGCTGGAGGCATGTGAGGCAGTAGGATATCTTGAGGAGTGAACCATGCGTCCTTCTTGCCCTGGCTGACTGCCTGTTGTTTTTACCACTGTGAGCCATGAAATGGCCAAGAGTCAAATGCTCCAGGCTGGGGTTGCAGTGGATTTAAGGGAGGGGAGGGGGGGGTCAGAGGAAGATGACCAAGCGGCAAGGGAGACGGACGGACAGTAATCCTAATTCATGTATAGGTGAGAGGCCAATAAAACACACACACACACCGATTGGTTGTGGTGGTGGTGGTGGTGTGTGTGTGTGTGTGTGTGTGTGTGTGTGTGTGTGTGGCTGTGCAGGTAGCAGAGCAGCGGTGAGAGTCAGGGGACGACTTTCAGGACTCAGGGTGTGTTTTCACGGTAGTGGGCACCGTGCTTTCATAGCAAGCATTTACCCAGCGCCGGCTCACCTGCACTCGCACCTGCAACTCATTCTTAAAATAGCACAACCAGCAGCAGTATTTAAAGAAAAAAAAAGCGTGTAAATGTCTTTATTAAAAGCTTAAAAGTGTTTAACCATAGAAACAATCAGAGAATGCAACCACAAGCTCTGGGTAGGTTGGTGATGTCCGTGATGCTTATGTCTTCTTAAAAAGTATTAACTCCAGCATCGCTTCAAGGGGCTGGAGAGTGGCTCAGCGGTTGAGAGCACTGGCTGCTCTTCCAGAGGATCAGGTTCAACTCCCAGTAGCTGCACAGCAGCTTACAACTGTCTGTAACTCCATTTCCAGGGCTCTGACACCCTCTCGCAGCTGTACATTCAGGCCAAATACCAATGCACATTTAAAAAAAAAAAAAAGTATTAACTCCAGAATATATTCAAAGAGCAGGCACTTGGCACACAGATAGTCTTGGCCAATCAGCATGGAAAGATGCCCCATAGTCAGGCATGCTGGCACAGGCCTGTGATTCCAACCCTCAGGACAGCAGCAGAGAAGCCTGAGTTTGCGGCCAACCTGGGCTACACAGGGAGACCCTGGAGACAAGGGTGCAGTGGTCATCAGGGAAATATAAGTTAATTCAATGATGACATGCTAGTGCCCACCAGAAGGGCTGAAATTAAATGCAACGGTAATACCGGATCTCGGAGAGAATATGAAGTCATTGAAATACACTTCAACTCCTGGCAGAACCGTACATTTATGTGATCAATTCTGGAGTGTTTGAAAGGATCTATTAAAACTAAAAATATGCTCACCCAGTGTCTAGCAGTTCTGCTCCTATTAATGTGCCCAAGAGTATGAGTGTTTATTACTCTCCAGGAGAAGAGAGATGGCCAGATAAACATCTCTTTGTACTTTGCCTCAGAGGATGGGCAGGTGTCTAAGCAGACACATAGACAGAAGCATTCATGAAGATATGGATGAAGCTTTTGTGTTTCAGAATGCAAGTTCCCAGCTGGGCAAGGTGGCCCATGCCTGTAATCCCAGCCCTCAGGGAGGCAGAGGCAAGTGGATCTCTGTGAATTCAAGGCCAGCCTGGTCTACAAAGTGAGTCCAGGACAGCCAGGGCTACACAGAGAAACCCTGTCTTGACAAACAAAACAAACAAACAAACAAACAAAAAAGCTGAAAGTTCCCAACGGCCAGGTACACAGGTTGGGATTTCAGAAAGCAGAGCTGAAGGGGAAGGCAGGTTCTTCCAGAGCTTGCTAAAGAGGGAATTTACCTAGGGCCATACCAGGGATTACTGTTAGGAACCACTCAGCTGTGGTCTGAAGCCAGAGGGAAGACAACCTGTCAGGAGTTCAGCTGGGGTGAATAATCAGCACTCTCTCTCTCCCTCTCTCTCTCTCACTCTCAACCTGACTTGTGCCACCTGCCATTCTGAGGTGGGTGGCCTAGTAAAACTAGCACATTGCTCTAATGGCTGTACAGGAAGCCTCACATTCCATAATGGTGGAAGGGAAAGAGAATAGGAAATTTACTCCTGATAAACTGGCTTAAACTGCTAACTTTTTTGTTTTAATATTTATTTTACCTGTATGGGTGTTTTGCCTGCTTGTGAGTTTGTGCGCCACACGAGTGCCTGGTGCCCAGGGAGACCTGAAGGGGGCATCAGATCCTCTGGATCCAGACTTACCTACAGTTGGGAGCCGCTGTGTGTGTGCTGAGGATCAAATGTGGATGTCTGCAGGAGCAGCCTGTGCCCTTAACTGATGAGTCATCTCTCCAGCCTCCTTAAAGTACCAATTATTGACACAGCCAGTAATACCCTGGACAATCTTCCAGCCTTCTGCCTCAAAATGTCATGGGTTACAAATTGTACCGGGCTCTGTCCACCTCAGCTTACCTTGTCCTTTCCCTCTGACCCCCTCCTTTTCCTCCTGACCATTCACAAAGGAGCATAGGGTTTGACCATGGATGGTATTCTCAGAAAGAATGTGAAAATCTCCTAGAGGAAAGTGAAAGGAGAGGCAAGATGCAATGTTTTTCTCTCGAGTCAAGCTCCGCCTTCTTATGTGGAACCCATTCCAGATTCTCATGACTTAGTTACCCAGTTTCCTTGAGATGCCCCCCATGGTTATTAATCCCTGGACTTAAAGGTCTATCTTTGACTTATTAGACAGCGGACAGTGCTCTGCTGACCATGTTCTTGCCAAGGACAGAAGAAGCAAGGATGCCCTTATTCAGAAAAAAAGGAGACAAGGCAGGACTTCCCGACCTTGGGCAAGCAGGGAGACACTCCAGGCCTCTGGAAGGGGGACCCAGTGACCTCTACAAGTCCTTACCGAATGAATGGTTCTACCCACACACATGGCTGGGGATGACCCTCTTTAGACCTTTGAGAAAGGTGCTTGGGCTCAGGATAATGCTTCGCTTCACCGGCAAACAGCCCATGCTGCAGAGCTCATAGCTGGATCCCAGTTCCCTGCTGACAGGAGAAGCATAGCCAGGTCTTCCTGGCAGGTTGCCCTCATCAGATTAATTTATGCACACTGTTCTGCGCTTTGAGAAAGTTCCTTAAATAGTGAGGAGAGGAGCTTGTGAATTCCAGTAGAGCATACAGACCAAATAGCTCTAGAGGGAAGGAAGGGCAGCCAACTTCACACCATAACTGCTGTCACTGCTGGGGCTCAGGAGGGCCCGGCCCCTGAGAGCCCGAAGCCAGGCTCAGGCCAGGAAGGGACAAGCTCCTGTTTCACTTGGATAAATCCCGCTAGGGCAGAGCTTCTGGATTCACTCTCAGGCCCTAAGGTTCCCAGTCAACCAGACAAGGGAGGCAGGAAACAGAGCCAGCCCCAGGTAGATGCACTGTGTTCGTCACCCTGGCTCTGGATAGTGGGGTAGGATCGGCTCCGCAGCCTCCTTTGCACAGCTCTCATCCCAGGATGCTGCAGTTATCCACAGCACTGTGCCAGCTTGAGTTACACACGCCCAACACGCACCTCCACTGCACATGTCACACTTCCCAGCAAAACAGCGGGTGGCAGCTTCCTTGAGGGCAGCGAGATGTGGGGTGTCTCTGGCCTCCCACCTTCATGGTGCCATAGAAACTAGAGACAGCACATGTGGGCTTGCGGAGTGTGGGCTCCTCTGCTCAAGCCCACAGTCCTTCTGCCTGCCATGCTGTTCTTTAGGCCAAATTTAACTCCACCCTGTTCCTTGAGAGTGACAAGTTTGTATGTCCCTTAGCAGTCTCTTGACCAGGAACCTTGATCTTCAGCTTCTAATGAAGCTGTGTCCACTGGCTCCATGCTGCAGGCGTCCCCACCAAGAACTGGGGCGCTGAAATGGCAGCTGCACTGTGGCTCATACTTACCAATAAACAAAACCCACTAGGATGCCCAGGAGAACTGCACCTTTCCAGAACTTGAAGCAGTCTCCATCCCTCAGGGCTTGTTTCCCACAATGAGCTCATCCTGTTTACTGTCTTCCCCAGCCAAGCTTAAGCGATGGTGAAAATTGGGTTGTTTTACAACCGCTGCCAGCTGTGACCCTTCTCCTACCCTTGGGCCTTGCATCACATTCTTTAAACACCTATAATTATGGCTCTAAGAAAACTAGTGTGTGTGTGTGTGTGTGTGTGTGTGTGTGTGTGTGTGTGTGTGTG
>NW_026591086.1:1009652-1220184 GCF_907164565.1 Psammomys obesus
GTGTGTGTGTGTGTGTGTGTGTGTGTGTGTGTGTGTGTGTGTGTGTGTGATATCACATGTGCATTTGGGTGCCTGCGCACATGTACATATGCTTGGAGAGGCCTTAGGTCAACACTGAGTGTCGTTCTCAAGGTCTTTCCACTTTATTTTTTGAGATCAGGTCTCTCAGCAGTCAGCTAGGTTGACTAGCCAGTGAGCCCCAAGGATCTGCCCATCTCCCTTCCCAGCGCTGGGGTGACAAACACCTGATCCTATGCTTGTCTTTTTACACGGCTGCTAGGGGTCCAAACCTGGGTCCCCATGGTTGCACAGCAAGCACTTCAGCAACTGGGCCATCTCGACAGCTCCACACAAGTCTTGTGCAGCTTTAAGCTACACATAATAATAACAACAACAACAAAAACAACAAAAGCTTTGGCATGCCAACAGGAGATGCAGAGCCTAGGAGATGGAATAGGATTGGCAAGTCACAGGGACAAAAGCCAAAAGGATGCAGACTGAGAAATACAGAGAGAAATGCCAGGCAGGTAGTCCCATGGGAGTCTGTGCCTCTGAGTCCACGGCCGAGGAGTGGCTGTGTCCATTGTTGGGATGGAGCTTGTGTGTCCCAAAACTTAAGAATGGGAGCATCAGTGCAGCAGCTTCTGAATGGGTTCCCCACCTCCACCCAAACATCTGCCCTGCTGTGTGCCACCGTCCTGCCAGAAAGCCGCCTGGCCTTGGCAAGGCCACATCCTGTATTGTGTGTGATTCAGGACCCACCTCCGCTGAGGTCCACTCTGCTGGGAAAACGAGTTCTCCCCCAGGGCCCTCAAGTGCCAGCCATCACATTCTCTCATCTCTCCTATTTGTCTTGCCTTCTAGACAATAATGTTTCTTGTTTAAAAGTTCCAAGTCAAGCCAGCGTCTTTTCTGTTGTAGCTCCCCTCCTTTGCCCATGATGCGTACTCAGTGGGTACATATTACACTGAACAACAGCTCTTCGATGGCTTGTGGAAACCAGGTTCCTCATTAATGGGGGAGATGGGAACGTCTGTTATGATGACCTGTGTCTCAGTCTGCTGGAAGGAAATGCCCTTTCTAGTAAAACCGTGGCAACCCCTTTTCATTTTAGGGATTCGTAACTCAGGTGTGCAATCCTAAATAAATCCAGATCCACTGTCCTCAAATCTATGGTTCGATTGAAGTGTGCATTATCATTTTCGATCTGGGCCAAAGGAATAATTAGAGAGAAGCAGAGGAGGTGAAGTGTGCGTGAGCAGGGTGCCCATTTCCAGGCAGGGGACAGCAGGTCCTGGGGAACTGCTAAGCCACACAGGGCTGGTGTGTGCAGAAAGAGCAGAGATACTGGAAGGTGAAATGTTATCCCTACCCCACGCGTCCTCATGCTTCATCAGGAGCCGCAGCAATTCCCTGTCGTGTCCCTAATTCCGGAAAGGAAAAATGTAGAAAGCAACCCATAGCTTCTATCAGCAGGTGAATAAATGTTGACCCTCCACAGCCCTTCTTTTCTGGAAGACATCCTGGCTGCACTAGGGATCCTTCTCAGATTGTGTCTTGGTGTTGAGAAACTGTTTTCCCTGGCTAGAACAGTGCCTCCTGGAAGGAGCTTCCACAAGCTCACCAAAGTTTAAAAGGCTCAGGACACTCAGAGAAAGTTAAAAGACCTACAAGGCCCTTTCCAAGGTAAGAAAAGCGGTCAACAGTTGCTGGGGAGAGGCTCTCTTCAGTGGAATTGCCTGCAGGTTGGGTGGGGATTTCTGGGCTGGGTTTTTGGCAATAACAGCTACCATGAAGTATAAGTGACCCCAGTAAAAGCATTGGCTTACCAAGCTGGACTTGGATGGGACCACTTCCTTAATCCCTCATCTGTGCCATATCTGGTTTAAATAGATGTTTGTTCATGCCTCTCGAGGAAGACCCCTGGGAAACGATACTTGCTGCCATCTGGTCCCATGCTGGATGTGATCTCAAATTGTTTGAGCATATCTCAGTCTGGGAGGAGGAACAAGTGGTTCCTTGTGGTGACAGGAAAGCATATTACTTAAAGTCAACATGGAATGTACCAAGCAGACGAGTAAAAAGAATGAGAACCCCTTAGAAACGTGAATGAGTGTAGGCAGCATTTCTTCTTCCCTCAGCGAAAGCCTTGCCGGGTGCTCTAAACTGGAGACCAAAGACAAAGGTGGCAGAGCCTTGAGGAGAGCAGCGACACTTCTCAGGGATTCTCATCTTCGTGGCTTTTCTGGGCCCTCTTTCCTTGGTACATTCACATCTGGACTTTACACAACACAATTCCCAGTCCAGCGAGGAGCCAGCTGTATTTCTCGGTCTTGGAGGTAGCTTCCCAGACCGAGAGAGTTGGAAGTTTCAAATGAATGGCAATGCAATTCATGCTTCATTTAACAGTGAGCCCCAGTATATCCTCTAACTAATAGAGCCTCTCTCCACAGGCACAGAGGGCACACAAAAAGGTCCCCAAGGGCAGTAGAACGCACCACTCTTCTGAGAAGAAGCCTCACTCCACCGCTCCTGCAAGCATCGACGCACCGAGCCCAGCACAGGGCAGCAGCCAGAGCACCCTGCATGACAGCCCATTCCCCGGATCCAGCCAGATGACCCCGCTTCCCAGAAGTGAGCAGGACTGTACCCCACAGTTGAGCACCTCCAGCTCTGCCTGGTCCTTCCAGAGAAGCAAGTCTTTGTTTTGTTTGCCCAGCGGAGGCCCCTCCCCCTCTGAACCACAGCCACTACCAACTGGTTCCCCAAGACACAGTGCATCAGAGTGGAAGCCCAGCCACCTCATGTCTATTGATGCCTTAGAGGGGGCCCAAGAGACAGATGTGGACACGGGCCTGCGGCTCTCCTCCTCGGACCTGTCTGTGGTCTCTGCATATTCTGCACCCAGTAGGTTTTGCAACATAGCGGAGGCATCTCTCCCTTCCAAGAGGTGTAGCAGCCACTGGCCAGCGCACAAGAGTCCCAAGGAAGGACCAATGCCTGCTGCCAGTGAGGTGAGCCCAGATGCCTCCCGGGTTTCCCAGCCTTTCTTCACCAGAGGCTCTCCCAGCCCTGCAGAGACAACTCCTGCAGCTCTCTCAGCTTCCGCTGCCTCCGTGCTCCGAGAGCCATCCACACAGCTCCCTTATCATGACCCCAGAGCCACACAGGGTGGCCAAGATGTGCCACTGCCCCCGACAACACTTGGTCCCGAGGATGATGACATGGAAGAGTTCTACATCTGAGCATGTCTTGGTTTTCAGACAGACTCAGTCGCAGGAACTTGGGTATCACTGCCCTCTACTCCTTGTCCATGGGGTGACCTCAGTCCCATTGGCCAACCCTGACTAGAACTGTTATCTGTCTTGGGAGATAGTTAACACGTTGCCTATGCCACCTATCCTTAACTGACAGGTGGCATATTTCTAGAGGCTCAGAGGAAAAAAAAAAAAAAGAAAAGAAAACACCTGACATTTTTATGGAAATAAATTTTCAACACACTTAAATCATAAAATCTATTTTTGAATGCTCAATTATACAAATTTAATGTTTCATATAATTATTTGAAATGAAAAAAAAAAAAAAACCATAGCCAGAGCTGACTTGATGATTATTCATACTGTGAAAGTAAAATAATGAAAGCCAAAATGTTGAATGGGAAAAGGACTCCAAGTGACTGGTGTCAGAGCTTGGTGTGCCATGAACGCAGGCCTTCCTGGTTCCCCAGAGACACACAGGGACCCAGGACTCTAGAATCACAAAGTCCTTCCAGTGGATGCTTCGTAGGAAAGCTGTCAACTACGTCAGACAGCAGAATGCCTTGCTTTGAAGCCATTCAGCACTTGACACCCGCAGTCTGTACACAGCTGGCTAACAAGCCTTACAAAGATTTAGCATGAGAAGCCAATGCCTTGCACACTTACAGAGTAACCTGGTTGTGAAACCTAGTTTTGCGCACTCTCCCGCAGCCGATTCTTGGTAGTAAGCAAGCGTGCAGGGCGTCCCCCCTGGACTCATTTGTGTATGAGAACTCATTGCCTGCAGTTACGAGTAACGGGTTAATGAGGTGTGATTGGGGAAACACTCAAGAGATTCTCTGACTTTAAAAAAAGCACACTCTTAAGGGCTGCATACATCTCTCCGTAAATGACCAGAGCCATCTTTTGTGGCACTGTCTCCGGTAAACAGTCTGAATGTCGGGAACATTTTTGGCTGTCCTTTTGATTGTATATGTGAGCAAATGCCCTGCTCCCCAAAGTAGGCAAATATATGCAGTGCTCCACAAGGCCATCCTCCTGTGAGTGTACAGGAGCCTTAGGGAAAGCAGGGGCGACGCAGCCATGCTAGCTTTCCCCAGCTCTTGTCTGTTGCTACCACTGTGTGAATTGTGGTTAGACCTCCTGGCAAGGCTAAGTTTACAACCCCAACCTCACCAATGCCAAGCTCCAGCTTTGGGGACAATGCCAAACTATCCCTAGATTCTGTTTATCCTTGGGAAAGAAAAGCATGGGTGTGTACTCTTCCCTGCCCATCGTGGTGCTTCTTGTCTAAATTGCTCATGGGTGAGTCTTCTCCTCTCTGGAAGGGCCCACACCAGCGCAGACACAGCCTCAGACCCTTTCCAGCAGGGACTTCAGGCTCTCTTTAACCATCGCCATCAGTCAGCCTCAGGTTCACCAGCCTCACAAAGAAAGCCCAAGGCTCTACCTTGTCTCAGCCATTTTGGACTTCCCAGGACTCTGAAATCTGCTCCCATGTAAATAAATTAAAAAAAAAAAAAAAGTGGTCTCTTCTTATTCTGGACCAGGAGTAAGCCAACTTCTGAAAAGGGCTAGATAATAAATACTTTAAACTTTGTCAATCATGTTTTAAACTTTATCCAGATATGTTGCTATTGCTTCTATTGCAGCATGAGAAATAAAATATATGTGAATGGGAGTGGCTGATTCTCAATCAAACTTCATTTCTAAGAAGAGGTTAAAGCCAGTATTGGCTAAATTGGAGAGTTCTTAAAATAGACTGCTGTGGAAGGTTGATTCAAGATTCCAGCTGGCCTTCAGCTTAGGTTTCCAAGCCTATGCTCCTGCTGGTGCTGCTGCTGCTCATGATGATGATGTTGATGGTGGTGGTGGTGGTGTGTGTGTTTGTTTGTGTGTGTGATACCAAGAAACTTGACTTCTCAGGACAAGCTAGTGACTGCAGAACCACAGGCTCAGAGTGCAAGAGGATGCTTTCTGTGAAGTTGATTCCCAATAAGCCCCTACAGCCCACCTCCAGCCCAGAAGTAGGACTCCCAAGTCAATAGCTGATAGTGGTAAGCAACATGCCAACATCAGAAAGGAGGAAAAATAGCTTAGGGGTGCTGGCAGGCCACTGGGACAGGGATCCACCGCACCACCGCCAAAGTCAGAGAGGCAAAAGCGAGGGCCCTGCATCCCTGCGATGGCTTCTGTCTGCATTCCCCGGGAACCCGTTTTAGTATACTTGCCCCATGAGGATTACTTTGGAGCCAGCCCAACTCCAGTCTCAGCATTTCTACCCTTTCTTCGTGAGCTGTTCCCCCACATACTGTCTGCCAAACCGGGTGGCCCCAAAAAGGTGTCAACGATACCACAGAGAAGAACAGCTTGTGAGTGCCCTCCTCCTGCCGCAGGCCACTCCCAGGCTCCCCGACGCTGGCACGTGGGAGTGTGCAGATGAAGCACAGCACAGTGATGAAGCACAGCACAGTGACAGTCTGTAAGCCCTTGTTCTCCTGCCACGGAACTAGCGCCCTCCTCCTGCCACCCACCAGTGAGTCCTGACTCTTGAGGTAGTACCTTCTGATAGATACTAGAATCCAACCGATGAAGAATAAATGTGTTCAACTGTAAAAATATCGAGGTGATCCGATAAGCTATTCCTCTTCTGGACTGTCCATTTAACCCCTCGCTTTATGTTGTCTGGTGAGATCCAATCTCTTGCCTTTAAGCCATCCCACCCCCAGCTGTGCGTAGAGGGCTGCCTTGGTCGAGTTTCCACTACATCCCTTATTTGCCTTGATTCTTCATCACTGCTCAGGGTGTCCCTTTGTCCTACACTAAGAACGACCTAGTGACTGCTTTAGACATCAGATATATCTCAGTGTGTCCCCAACTGAACGGACAAACTACAAAAATCACGTTGAGTTCCATCAGCTGGTTACATGTGTATCAGAGGGACTCATGGGGGCAGAGGTGGCCCTTCTGTGATGGGGGGAGGGTAATGTGACATCTGTTTAAACACATTGTCTTAAGTGCTGGTGTTCTTTGAGTCTCAAGACCCAAAGAACAGGGGACTCACAGTGGAGGATTACATCCCTTCATCTAGGGTCCCCCTCGGGAGACCAGATGTCTGCCTTAAGCACATGCTGACGTCTTCATCTCAGGAAATCCAGGAGAAATGTCTGCGTTTTTCTAGCCCCTTCTCTCTGTAATGAATGGGTTTTCTAGTCTGTCAGCTATCAGGCACCTGAGCAGACTCACAGAAACAGAGGGGAAAAATTAAAGACAAATCAAACCAACCATGAAGGACTGGGTATAGTTCAGTAGTACAGCATTCAGCTAGCATACATGGGGCTCTGGGCTCAATCCCAGCATTAAAAAGTGGGAGAGTGGGGGCTGGAGAGATGGCCAATTGGTTAAGATCATGTGTCCCTCTTTCAGAGTCCCTATCCTGGCCTTCACAGGTACCTGTGGGATACATACATATACACAGGCAGAACACTCATATACAGAAAATAGATAAATCTAAAAATAATAAAAAATTTAAACATACTGTGGAGCCCTCCTCCATTGAACACCCCAACAACGGCACCAACCATAGTTCTTGCAGGTGAACTCCAGGCCTGGATGGCCGGGGAGCTCTGGGGGAAGTGGACAGTGGCCTTCTTCCCCATGCCAGGGCCCATGGCTCCATGTGGCTGCTCTTTGCTGGGTTCAGCCCTTCCTGGATCCCCTGGAAAGGCTTGAGAGAATAACAGGTGAAACCAGTATTGGGAAAAAAAGAAAAGATTTTCACAGGAAATATACTTTGTCACCATTAATTATTGCAACAAATGGATTTATGAAAGGTCAGGGACTTGAATATAAAAATGGTACATAAGTATATTTTTCCAACTTTTACCAAAGGCTTTTTCTAACTTGGGAACATAGAGGACTAGTTACTCAATGGCTTTAA
The DNA here is from genome assembly GCF_907164565.1 of Psammomys obesus. Lineage (NCBI taxonomy): Eukaryota > Metazoa > Chordata > Mammalia > Rodentia > Muridae > Psammomys > Psammomys obesus. The sequence continues at coordinate 1,016,850 of NW_026591086.1, forward strand.
ATGCCATAATCCATCCTGGTAAATAACATAGGCAAAGATGAATAGTAGCATTGGTCCCTTAGATTTTTTTAGAGACTGCCCCAGTCTGTTGTTGTTTTGTTTTGTTTTGTTTTTGTAGAGGTACTGTGCCACTACCAGTAACGTATTCCTTTCAGACAGATGTTCAAGGAATGCTTGGTGATAGTGAAAATTTTCCTCCTGAGCCCCATGGCACCATCCCTGAACGTTCCATTTGGGACTGTCTTAGCTTTCTATTTCTGTGATAGCCACAATGATCAAAAGCAACTTCGGGAGGAAATGATGTACTTGGCTTACACATCCCAATCACAGTCCATCCTGAAGGAAAGTCAGGGCAGGAACTCAAGCAACCTGGAGGCAGGAGCTGATGCAGAGGCCATGGAGGGGTACCACTTACTGGCTTCTCCTCAGGCACACTCAGCCTGCTTCCTTCTCCCACTCACAGCCTTTCTTATGCCACCCCAGTGGGCTGAGCCCTCCCACATTAATCATTAATCAAGAAAATGCTCCACAGACTTGCCTACAGGCAATCAACAGAGGCATTTTCTCATCGAGGTCCCCACTTCCCAGAGGACAATAGCATGTGGAGAGTTAACAAAGACAAATCCCCTCCTCCAGGTGCCACAGTGACCAGATGTGTTTAGTGTCTGAAAGAAGCCTTAAGTCAGCGGTGCCTGTCTCCATCCCTGGTTCCAGAGCTTCCTGACTGGAGTATGTGGGTCCTGCCAGAAATGGTTGCAGGGAGCCACTTCCAGGCCAGAGGGCCTCCCTGAAGAAGACAGAGGAGGGCTCTGGTGCCGCCTGGCGGCCACTGCTACCAAACACAACAAACCCAGCGCTCCTTTCCACTAAGAAGATTCTGTCTACCAGAACAGGAAGAAGGCATTTCTCCTCCAATTATTATTCTGAGCTTCACTTTCTGTTTTGTTTTCCCACAAAGTACTGAGACAAGTTAAATTGTGTAAATAGAAATAGAAAGTTAGGGACAAAAAAAAAAAAGAGGCTCTACAAACACATCTAGCAATATAAAGTAAACTATAACTGCACTAATTGATGATTGTGAAAGCCAACAAAAAGGAAGGTAAGTAGCCTTATAGAACAACAAATATAAATATACATATGTACATGCATACACACATACAGATACAAATACGATTTACACATTCAAATACATGTACACACACGCACACAGATACACATACCGGTACATGTACACACACACATAAACACAGAGATACATATACACACATATGTATAGCTGCACATACACATATGTGAATACATGTATGTATACACATGCAGATACATAACATATATGGCTGCGGAAACTAGTGGTGACTTGTCACCTCGGTGCAGTCGCTCCGAGAAAATCAGGCAACTTCTAGAGCAGATTCCTAAAGTCACCTTCTCTCCTGAGTTGCTACTTCAGTCCAGGTTAGTGGCTTGGGTGGGATGAAATTGACAACAGCTGGAGGAGGGGGCACTCCGTCCGTGTGCCTTTCCAGACATTCCTCAGCCGCACCGTGAGGCCAGGGAATTTCCTAGGGGCTGGCTTCTTCCAGGTTTTTGAAGCTCTTGTGCTGTTAGGAAACCTGAAGGCCGAGGTAGGACTAACATCCTGTCAAGAGCCACTGCCCCGGCCTGAGCTGATGGAGGGCTCCTGTCTGTCCAGCCCTCTCCGCATCCTCAGCCATCCTCTGCAGCTGCAAAGCCGGCTTCCATTCTCTAGTCTCCCCAGCTAGAAGAGAAGCAAGCACTGCAAGCTCGGTCCCCCACCACACCCTATGCTGAGGTACCTGAAAATACAGAGGAACACGTGTCTCCACAGTCTTTTCTTCAACAATGTGGATGTTTGGTTATTCCACTCTTCATTCATTCATTCATTCATTCATTCATTCATTCATTCATTCATCCATTTACGTATTCATTCAACTATCATTACTACTCGCCATTTAACCATAGATTTTAGAATCATCTTCCTGATACATTTAATATAACTAACCTAGGTTTATTTCACAAAATGGAGTCTAGAATTTTAGGGTCAAAAATATCTACCTCGCAAATCCATGAGCTGTCACTCGCTGTGAGCAGAAGCGGTCCATCACCTGTAACATACAGGACCTCGGTGGGTCATTTTGAGGTTTCAGTTATGTAATTTGTGTCAAGGCCCCTGGACTGCCTGCATACAGGGGTTTCAGAAATGTGGCATTTCTTTTCTAAAGAATGGTCATAGTTTCCGAGCATGCTGAGGTGGGAAGACAAAGTTTTGCTTTAGCGAGCTTCCTTAGCACCCCTCTCCCTGACCTCCCTACAGACAGGAAGTTACAGCTGTGATAAACACCTCACCTGTCACTACTTCCTCAACCCTAGTTTTGTTTCATTTTTACCTATTTCAAGGCATCACCAGAGAAGCCAAACCCTACGTCACTGTATACTGTTTCCTCCCAGGCCTCCAGCCTGAGCATCCCTTCCCTAATCATTCTTTTCCTTCTTGCTCTCTCCAACCTCTCCTGTCTATAGAAGCTTCGTGCCATCTTTGGACCATCTCCCTGCCTAACCCACTAGGGGCTCAAGGTGCCATTGCCTGCTGCCCTGTAGCAATCTTTGACCCTCTGGTCTTCTACGAACTTCATTCACTCCGAGCCCTCCTGCAAGATGCTCTGTTCCATCCCACAACTTCAGGCAGTGCTGAGCTAAGTCCTCATCCTCTGCTCTTCAGCCTCTTCCAGGTTTCCACGCCCCAAGCCTTTTCTGATTTCCTTCCTTTCCTGACAAATGCCTCCAAGTCACCTGGCTTTGCTCTACACTCAGAAGCTAACCTGGCCCCACTCAATCAGGGGCAGAATTGCCCATTGCCTCAACAGCATCCCTCCTTATTGTATAAGACCAAAGGCATGGAGGAACAAGAATAATAGTAAAACAGGTCTACAGCCAAAGCCTTCATGCTTGGCAGTAGTTGGAAGCCTGAAACTCAAATTGGCAGATCAGAGGGAACCAATTTGAGCCACAGATGGTTCCTTGTCTTATTTCTTCTCCAAAAGTTATGTTCTACTCCTGTGAAATGGACCTCCTGCCCCCACCACCAGCCCTCTCATCCCTTGCCAGGGGCTCTGGAGGTCTCCTTGGTCATAAAGATCAGGGGTTTGCTGGGTCTGTATTCACCACCCAAGCTGTTTCTGCAGACCTGTGGAGACCCACAGACCTTTCTGATGAGGTTCGGCACTCATGGCTCTGCCCTGTTGTCAGGACTGTCTCTCCCGCCTAGTGCTGCCCTTGCTAGAAACAGGAGCTTGCTGCCCTCCCTATCCCTTAGCATCTGGGTCACACTGACCATCCCAGCTACTCTGCTGGTCACATTCTGTCCTGCACCTACCCTAGCCTGTGCTGAGACTTCCCATTCTGTGAGCCTCCTGGGGCTGTCCTGTGCACATTTCCAGTCTCTCCCACACATTCCACAACAGTTTCATTGAAACTAGGCCTCCGTTTTCAGCTGCCCGCCACACATCCACGCCATGACACTTTTCTGTGCCTCCAAATCCACCCCACCAAGCACCACAGCAACAATATATCACAAAGGACTCTTCCTCGGCCCTTTCCAGCTCTTCTCCTCCTCCTCCTCCTCCTCCTCCTCCTCCTCCTCCTCCTCCTCCTGGTTCTCTCGGATCTGTCAATAGTATGTGAAGCACTAAGGAAGCAGAGCAGACAGAGCTATGGAGCCATGCAAGACCCACTAGCCGTGTGACCTTCATTAAGCCACTCCTCAGCCCTGCCTCTCTCGTTTGCAGAGTTGTAGGGGTCCAACGAAGACTCAGGGGAAGCCAGGGAGGTCTTTGCGTTAGAGGCAAGCTTTCAGAAAGGACCAGAAACCTTAGCCATCAAGATTAATATGCTCAGGAATGCAGCCTTTTCACAGTCAGCCACAGCTTTCATCCGCTTTTAAACAAGGTTTTCCAAGATACTCAATTTATGTGTATCTGTGGCTTTTAGCACTGATTATTGCCACTGTTTTGGAACGACCCGTTATTCTGTTTCTGGGACTCTATCCCAGGGAAATTGTTTAAACAGAGCTGTTTGTGTATCTGTTTATCACAGGACAGTTTATAATATCAAACCATCGGTGATGGTGCTGGGCAAACTGAATGTTACATGATTCACACATTTGAAAAGAAAAGGAAATTAGGGGCACAGATATAAGAAATAATGCTTCAGATGATGTTAACAACAAAAGATAAAGCCCAGTAAACTCACCTGGTGGCTCACAACCCTCTGAAACGCCAGTTCCAGGAGGTCAGACCCTCTCTTCTGGCCTCTATGACCATTGCGTACATGTGGTAGAAAGACATACATGTAGACAAAAACACCTGTACACACAAAATACAATAACTCTACACCAATGGCCTAGATGTGGTTTTAAATAGGAAAGTCCTGCTGGTGGTACATGGAAGCAGAGGGGCGCCTGGTTTAGGCGCCTTCTGGGTCTTTGAAAGGCACGTGTGGGCATCCATATATGACATGAAAGATCTGCTGTTATGACAGCCAAATATACAGAGTTCTAGGCCCATCAAGGTCACTCAGGGTAGCCAGGGCCACACAGTTCCCTCAGAAGTGCCCTCATCACACCCATGGTTTGACAGGTAACCCTCCTTGTAGACAGGAACACGTACACAAGCTAGGCCGTTCCTCACCTTTCTCGTATGGGATGCAAGTCAGAAGAAATGAGAATGAGCCTTTCCCTTCCCTTCACCCCCAATCAAGGCTCAAACTGTCCATCACCACCTTCCTTCATGTTTGGAGAAGGAAGGGGCCAAAGGTATGGGTAAGGAGGGTAGAGACCCTCAAAGCTCCTGTAGAAGATTCAGAGAAATGCCTCAGTCTCCACTCTCCCTCACTGCTGAGTCCTGGAGGGAGAGCAGAGGATGAGGCCTGGGGAGGGCATCCCAGTTCCCCAAAACATTCTGAAACAGCACTGCGCCTTCAGCACCTGAAATGCTTCAAACCTTCTTTGTTTTAAAGAGGAGACATGACTTATGATTTCACGTTACCCCAAGGAGCACACAGAGGACAGTGCTTTCAAGCCCTCAGCACCGGCTAAGCACAGCCAGGCATAGAAGGGAATCAGGCAGGGTCAGGATCAAGCCCCTTAGGAGGGCTGAATCTGTGACATTTCAGCAGATCCAAAGCCCATCCTGAATTCTCAAATCAGACTCCGTGTCATCGTTCTCTCTTTATGCTTCCAACATCCACCTGAATCTAGGGCAGAGCAGAAAGCAGGAGCAGAAGGATTCTTGCTGTGGAAGGAATAAGCAAGGCAGTGATTGTGTGCACTCTTTCTTCTTGTTCTGAGGAAATAGCTCACAAAACCAACTTAGGAAAGGAAGGGCCCGTTTTGGCTCGTGGTTTAAGAGTCAGTGCCACCCATCACGGTGGGAAAGGCATGGCGGCAGAAGCACAGAGCTTCTACAAAGCATGTTTGTAGTCCAGAAGCTGAGAACCCACAGGAAGTGAGACCAGACCACCAAAACTCAGGTCCTGCCCCCAGTCACCCACTCCCTCCAACAAAACTGGACTCAGAAAGAGTCCAATCTTCCAAACAGCATCACCAGCTAGGCACCAAGTGTGCAAACACTGTGTCTGTGGAGGACATTTCACACCCGTTACAGCAACGAGGCCCCTGAGACATGCGGATGAATGTTTAGGAATGTCTAAGGAGCCACCCTAGAATGAATTCATGGGTCACAGCATGTGACAGACTTCCCTCACCTCATCACAGTTTGTCCAGCTTTGTCTCGGCTGAGCAAAACTGATGTGGCAACTCATTTTAGCCAAGCCCTTGTTAGAGCAATTGTCCTGTTTCTCAGTATCTTCTGCTCACTTGATCAAACCACTGTAAGTCCTTCTGAGTATCACCCCTAGACAGCACAGAGATGGCACCATAGCTAAATCCTATCCGCTGACGACACGAAAAACGTCTCCCGTAGCTTTCAGCGGCCGCTCCTTTACCACGTGTCTCTTTACCACTGTAAATCAGCACGTCCTGAACACCTGAGAGATTGTTTCTGATAGAGAAGGAGTCTGAGGAAAGAGATTTAAGCACTGGGGGGGAAAGAACAGAGAGGTATGAATGAACAAAGGAATGGAATGGGGTGACGTGTTCGCAGAAACCTCTCTGGCCAGGCAGGCCTCACAGCAATGCTGGTAGTCTACCCTGGATGCATGCTACAGTCTTTGGGGACACTGTAACACTGGTCTAATAAAAACTGAGGGAACCCCCAAGTTCTGAATAGAAAGTCCCACCACATCCTGGAGAAATAGGGCTTGACACCATGGCTGCCTTCTGGAGAGCTCCAGAGATTTCCCTTGAACAAGACACACAGGAACTCCACCTCTGCACCACACAGAAAGGAGAGCTTTGGTCGCCAACCATTTCCAAGCCATCATTGTGTACTTTTGTGGCCGGCAGAAAGATCTGAAATATGCTAACCGATCAGAGGTGGGAGAGTGCACACACTTGGCGGAAGAGCCCTCTGCGGTCACCAAGAGCCAACTGCATGCCAGGTGCTGTGTGCTAAACACCACCGCTTCCTTTTCAGTTCCCAGAACAGCCCCCGTGATAGGCTGCATTATATTTATCCTTCAGAAGATAGAACATTGGTAAGGTGAGGGAATTTATTATCTGTTCAACATGCCATGGAGCGCTGGCTGGGCTCTGCTTCTCATGTGATCCTGGCAGGTTGAGCATAAGGCCTCAATCGGGTTAAGCAAGCACTGAGTTATCCCTCAGGGTTTTTTCTACTTTCGTTCAAAACAGGATCTCTTTAAGTTGACTCAGACAGCCATAAAGTTGGTAGGTATCCCAGGCTGGCCTCAGACCTGTGATCCTTCTACCTCACAGAGCTGGCATTATAGGCCTGTACCACCACCCCTGGCAAGGTCTCAGTTTTAAACCCAGGTCCATCTAACTGCAAAGACACTGCTCTAAGTCACCACACAGGATTATCATTAACCGCCCTCCCGCTTTGAAGTAGCTCTTAGCTATAAACAGAACCCAGTCTCCTGGGTAAATGTAGGAAGGCACGTGGTCCAGGAATGCCAAGCCAACCCCAGAACCTCAGAAGGGATGGAGATCCAGGCTTGAGTGTATATAGCAGGTGTGAGGTCAAGACCAATACCAAGCCACTCTTGACTTTTTCTAGCAGAAACACCACTGGTACTCTGACCTATCAATGGGTATCAGATTTCCCAGATGCCTTTGCTGTGTTTAGCTGGTCAGTCTCCCTTCACTGCCTGCCATTTTCTGTCTCTTCGGGGTGTTTCTAACCCACAGGGATGGTGAGCCTTGTTGTTAATAGTGTTTGGGATTACCATGCAAACACACCTCTGGGCATGCCCATGATGGTGTCTGTTGAGAGGTTTAACTTAGAAGGGAAGTCACATCCTGCATGTGAGCAGAACCATCCATTGAGCTGGGGTCCAGACTGAAGAAAAAGGAGAAAGTAAGGTGAGCACCAGCACTCGCCTCTCTCTGCTCCTAACCAAAGATGAAATGTGACCAGACCCTTTTTACTCTTTGCCCACGCCTTCACTGCCATGACGGCCCTTAACCTATGAGTCAAGAGAGAAAAATAAACCTTCAGTTTCCACCGTCAAGTACTTTTTCACAACACAGAAATAGTAACTACTACCGACACATGCACACACAAACACAAACACACACACACAAATGCATGCACAAACACACACTCACACACACATAACACACACATGCATGCATGAATGCATGCTTTGGTCCTTGGAGACATAAAATCTGATTGTGTAAAGGAAGGTAGCTCCGTGGAAGGACCAGACAAGGAATTTGAGAGTAGATGAATAAAGACATGGTGGATGGAAAGATATGATCAGATGCTTTGACCGTGAAACAGAACAATATCATCTCAAAGCACAGGAGACATGGAAGGATATGTCAGCTGTTGTGGGTTATGATATTTATTATTGATATATCTTTTAATTAAGCAGCAGTTATTCCTAAACAGCTGTATAACCAAATCACCACACAGAGACTGGGGTTTATTTAATTAACCTAGAGCACAATGCTGAGCAATAGTTACTCCATCCTAAACCTCCAAACCCTCATAGTTTCCTACCATTCAGATTCACCCATTATACTTGCTTTTAGTCATATCTTAGGTCCGGTTCATCTCTCCACATGGTTCCAAGACCTCTCCTGTAGATTCTCCTTCTCTTCCCTGCCTCCTTCCTCTTCCTCTCTAGACCTCTCTGGACCAGGATGTCCTACTCTATCCTCTCCATTGCTTAGCATTGTGGCTGGTTGTTTTAATTGACAATATAGAGAACAAACGGTGGCATGTTTACACAAACTTGAGACAGGTGATGCTTAGAATAAACATCACAATGCAATGTCCAGATTGAAACCAGATAGTAGGGGAGAGAAATCAGCATTTGAATGAACAAGGGTAAACTGTATACATTCCACAAGAACATTATACCAACAGTCAGCCTTCCCTAAAACTTGCCCAGTATGCGTGCAGCAGGGAAGAATGATCAGGACAGGACAGGGATGAGCCAGGATTCCACTTCTGCCAGATGGTGGGAGTGCAGAGAAGCAAGAGCTTAATCACTGGGCTGGTTAGCTTTCCTGACACAAGCTGTCATCTGGGAAGAGGGAACTCCAGTTGGGGAAATGGCTCCATTAGATTGGACAGGAGGCAATTCTGTGTGGTGTTTTCTTGATTAATGGTTGATGTGAGAGGATCCTGCTTTCTGTGGGTGGTGCTACTCCAGGCGGGTAATCCTGAGTAGTATCAGAAAGCCGGCTGAGCAATCTGTGGGGCGAAAGCTAGTAAGCAGTGTTCTTTCATGCTCTCTGCTTTAGCTCTTCCCTCCAGGCTCCTGCTTTGAGTTCCTGCCTTGACGTCATGATACACTGTAGCTGTAAGATGAAATCAGTCCTTTCCTCCCCACATAGCTTCTGGTCATGGTGTTTTATTACTGCAATAGAAAAAGAAGAGGACATTCCCCATGGAGTGGTGTTTCTTTAGAGTTCGAGGGAGGCAAAGAAAGCCATGAAATGGGGAAAGAAAGCACAAAGGGTTGGGACCATGGAGATGTGTATACATGGGATGGGACAGATGGCCAAAGGAGCCTGCATTCTGGACAGTGTCCTAAGACGTACCAGGAGGAGTTATGGATTACAAACAGGCCACTCAGGCTCGCTGTGTTTGCCGCTCGATACTTAAACAGGACTCAGTTCTTAAACAATACTGTGTTTAAGCAGCAAGGGTTGTGAAAGAAATGAATTAGTGTGTTGAGTCTCTGGGAGGCAATGGGTTGCATTTGGGGACTGCACATCTGGGAACCATCTCTCTGCTGTTGTCACTGAGTGGCGGTCTCACAGCCAAGGCCACACCATCACTCTTTCTCAAAATGTGTCTGTGGGTGTTATCTTCTGCCCCTTGCTGTAAAATAGGGCTGTCTCTTTACTGGAGCCTTCTCTCGTGATTATGCCCTGGCTTCTAGTGGCCCAGGGCACGCACTCTGCCTCCTCCCCTAAGAATGAAGACAGGCCGAAGGGAAAAGATTGCCCAAGGGTCTGGCAGCCACATTCTTACAAAGTGTCTGCCACAGCATGGTGTGAGCTGTGTCTCACACTTGCTTAAGGCATGTGACAGTGACCATGGCCTGGACTCTCTTGACCAGACAATCCCCAAGAGCCACAGAGAAAAGCTCAAGGAGTCTAGTCTTGCTATCATAGATCTGAAACAGTTAGACCTGGAAGAAAAGTGACGCGTGGGAATGAACTGTGTGAGAACTCCTCGTGGGAGTGAGCGACAGCAACACCGGCTAGGCTACCTCCACAATGTGCCTGCGTAGAAAGCACCTGTCTGTGTAATCAGCTAGTGAGATAAGGGTTCTTCGGGTAGGGAAGCTGTCACAGACATTTCCGGTCACCCGCCACTTGTTCACTCCCTTCTTGGTTACAGGAAAACTAATCGACTTTGGAGTAGCCTGGGGTGGTCAGGTGATCCAATTTAAAACAAAACAAAACTTCATGGGAGGGATTTCTAGGGAAGCTATTGTTTTGTCAGTAATTCTGTAAACCCAGTTTTAGGAGCTGGAGAGACAGCTCAGCGTGTGTGAAGACCGGAATTCAAATCCACAGCAACCAGGTAAAAAAAGCAGAGCATAGCTGCCTGTTCCTGTAACTACAGCTTTGGTGGAGCAGAGACAGTGAATTTGGGGAATTCACTGGCCAGCTGGGTTAGCTAAAACAGCAAGCTTCAAGTTCAGAAAAAACTGTCTCTTAAAGGAGTGAGACAGAGAATAGAGAAAGACACTCAGCGTCCTTCTGTGTGCACATTTGCACATCTGTGTATACACCACACACACACATCCCGTAGACAGACGCACCCCATACACACAAACAGTCACGCCACAATCATACACAGACTGCAGTCACAAGCAGTCACAGGCACATACATACACACACCACACAAATCATAACACACACGACACACAAACAAATACAATAGCATACACCATAGACACGCATAACCATAAACACAGAAACACACACATCCTATAGACATAAACACCCCATCTACACAAATAGTCATACCGTGGACATACACAGTCACACACACACATGCCACAGTCACACACACATACACATCAGAACACACATATACCACAGACACATACGTACACCATGACACATAACATAGACACACACACCACAGATGTATACAACCACTGTTACACACAAAAAAACAGAAACACACACACGCACAGGTACCCACACACCACAGTTTTTTAATAATAAGGTTCAAAGCAAAACTTGATGGGAAAATACTGAAAATCTCTACATTTTCTCTTCCCTCAGACTTACGTGGACATCCCCTGACTGGTGGTCCCTTATTGCTGGCAACCCTCACATCAGGGCAATACGTGTGTCATCATCTGGAATATTACCTTCATCCAGAGTCCACAGGGTTCAAGAGGAGTCAGTTCCGGTGTGGCTTGTGCTAGGTGTGGCCATCACTGCGGTGGTGCACAGAATAGCTCACTGCCCTAAAACCCTTCTGTGTCCCCACCTCCCCATCCCTCTCTCCTCTCAGCACTCACAGGCACTGATCCTTTCTTTGTTCACAGTTCTGTCTTTCCCATCAGGGCAGACAGCTGGGCTCCCACAGCACGACTTCATATTAGGTTCATTTGCTCAATCATATGCTTTCACGTTTCCTTCATTTCTTTCTACTTCTTTTCAGTGCTGACTAATATTCCATTGTCTGGATGTACCACAGTTGATTTAGCCATTCTCCTACTAGCACATGTTGCTGTTTTTTTGTTTTGTTTTGTTTTGTTATTTTGGCAGGGTAGGGTTGGGGGAGGTTGAGATGGAGTCTCATGCAGCCCGGGATAGCCTCCAACATGCTGTATAACTGAGTGTGATCGTCAACTCCTCCCTGCACTTCCTGAGTGCTGTGATTGTAGGTGCGCACCACCACGCCTAGTTTATGTGGTGCTGAGATCCGAGCCCAAGGCTTCATACACGCTAGGTAAGCACTTTCCCTTCAAGGTCCTGTTATGAAGACAATTAGTCTCCTTAAAGGATTCTGCTCTGCGGAGGGGCCAACTCTGCACAGCTGCTCAGCCTTCGAAGTGACATCAGTGCCACAGGGGTGTGGGGCGTGTCCCAAGACTCCTGCAAAGAAAGGAGCCACACTCGCAGTCTCCTTACCTTTTGGTCTTTGGAAACAGGGCCTTGCTGTGTAGCCCTGGCATACAGACCAGGCCGGCTTTGAACTTGATGTGATCGCCTGCCCACCAGCTTCCACTGTTACCGATGCGTGCACCAGAGCCGGTTTCCCCTCCACCTCCTGAAGGATACCTGGCTGCTTGAAGTCTTGGCAATGGAGGAAGCCAATAGCAGCTTCCATGTGCTGACAGCTGCAGGCAGGTAAGTTTTCTGTCCACTTGTTGAATGCCCAGGTGAGTGGCCACCGGATCATGGTCCTGCACCATTGTATTTTGCCTACTGACATTTTTCTGGCCTGCACCTTTGGGGCAAGGACAGAGGAGGAGCAGTCCCCCCACCACTTGGGATAGAAGCAGCCTTTACTAACAAAGGAGGAGCCGGAAGCTAGCCCCCTAGGACCTGGTGAGTCCCTGGGCTGCACAAGCCACAGTTTTTTGTTGCATGAGAAAGATCCCTCTGCTTGTGCTACTGTGGTCAGGCTATTTCAGTCAGGCTCTCTTTGTGGCTGGAGCAACATCATATGGGCAACAGCCTTGGTTCTAGGAACAACTGTGAAGGTTAATTTAAAAAAAGAAATACATTTTAGGCTGACTGGGTGGCACACACCTGTAATCCCAGCTCTCGGGGAGGCAGAGGCAGGTAGATCTCAGTGAGTTCCAGGTCAGCCTGGTCTACAAAGTGAGTCCAAGGACAGCCAAGACTACACAGAGAAACTCTGTCTCAAAAATAAATACATACATACATTTTGAGTTAAGTTCCGTCTAAAGTTTTAACCTTTTACATTTTTTTTTTTAAATGGCTGTCTCCCTCCAAATGAATCTTGAGGCAAAGGAGGCTCTGCACTGCTCTGTGGGACAGGAGACCCAGAGCCCTCCTTAAATGTTCGGCTGAGAAAGTGAACACGCCATCTGGGTTTGCGTACCTGCTAGGCAGGCCGTGCGCGTCTGAGCAGAGTGGAGCCATTTGCTTTTCTGACAGGGCATTTCTCCCCTTCCCTTGAAAGTCCTAGTATAAAAACAGTCAGTCTCCTTAAAGGATTCTGCTCTTCAGAGGAACCGGTCCTCTGCACAGCTTCTCAGCCTTAGAAGAGATGCCGGTGCCATGGGGGTGTGGGGGGTATCCCAAGACTCCTGCAAAGAAAGGAATCAGCTCACACTTGCATCTCCACAGACACAGTTCTCCGCCACCACGTGTCCATCCCATGCCCAAATCAGGCATGAAACAGGACAAGACCCATCAGTGTTGCTCTGTGGTCAAGAGGCCACGGAGAGCAAGCCCAGGGGAAGAGCAACAGCTGGTTCAAAGGCTAGTGGCTGTCACTGGGGGAACACCTCTCTGAGACCCTCAATACTTTCTGGAATGCTCCGTGTCTCTTGGTTACACCGTGCCTGTTTTCAACATCTTTTTGTTTCGTTGAGTAGTGCAATTTTGTTGAGCAGTTGCCTAACTTGTGAAAAATAGGCAGGGGTCTGGAGCACAGTTCAGCTGAAGAGCAAATCCTAAGCGTATATCAGGCCCTGGGTCTATTACCCAGTACCAACAAGCAATTTTAAAAGTTAATTTAGATAAATAAAGAAGGGGAGAGAGAGAGAGAGAGAGGCCTGGAGCAGATTGCTTTTCTAATATAACATCATGTTTTGTCAAAATTAACTTTTCTGCTGAGACTTTTCCATCTATTTAACAGCTTTCCATTCATTTATTATTATGATTCAATTTCAGTTACTAAGCTTTAGTCACATCCAGTTTTAAATTGCTCCCTCATGCACATGCTGGCTTCCTATGCCTGAGGCCTTAGAGTTAGTGATGTGCTGATAGATACCAAAGACTCAACACCCATCTCAACTTGGGGTTAGTGAGTATGGGTATTAGCCACAAAAGAAGTGTTATCAGGGGCTCTGAGGGTCAGGAGGAGCCAGCTCACTTAAGAAGTAAGGGAAAGACCTATGGTAAAAACTATAGGCTGACAGTAGTTGTTAATCTGAAAACAGATGTTAAAAAGAAAGGTTAGACTATCAATGACCAACATGGCATTATAACCCAAGGATGCTGTAATGGCATGCATACCTCGGTGGTAACCAACACCCCTCTAATCGGACTCAAGACCCTCTCAACAATAGGAAACTCATGCCTGGTATTGAAAACCTAATTAATTAATTACTCAGTGCTAGTGAAGTCATGGGTATTGGAGGAGAATCTACAATGACTAATTTACTATACCAGCATAATCACTAACGACAATCTAACCATTTGTCCTATACCCAGATATAAGCATGGTCTTCCCTCTTCATCAAAGAAACTGCTCTTTGAAACAGAGACCACTACCACTACAGAAAACCACACCCAATCAAAATGCAGTGGAACTCAGCCCCAGTGGATACACCTACAGAACACTCCCTCACCTAAGGCAGGGAACATTGAAGATGGGGAGGAGAGGTTGTAAGAGGTTGTAAGAGCCAGAGGATCAGGGAGTTTGCTGTGAGACTGCATCTCTAGTAACATCAGAAGGTAAATCTGTAAGGCCTCACCAACATGATTGCCCAAACATGAGCTGAGCAAGGATGACACCAATGCACATGCCAAACTTGGCAGGGAAAGACCCATGAGGCCTCCACCCTACACAAAGAACCACAGGCAACTGAGTAAAGATGGAAGCAGGAGAGATAGTCCTCCTCAGGGAAGAGCACACCCAATTGGTTTTCCAGTGCCAAATGGTCAGGCCTGAAAACATACATACAAGTAGCGTTATGTGGACTCAATGGGTTATACTTAAGAATATATACGTATATACAAACATATATATATATATATATATATATGTGTGTGTGTGTGTGTGTGTGTGTGTGTGTGTGTGTGTGTGTGTGCATATAGTAACAATAAATGAAAAAGAAGCCATGAAATGGAAGGTTAGGCTTAAAACAGTCTGGGAACATGGACCAAGATAAGAGGATTTGGGTGTGAGACAGCCCCCTTGAAGGAGGAGAGACAAGGATGCTGGGAAGCAAGTCAGTGTCAGCAGGCCTGCTGGCTTGTGACACCCTGGGGAACTTAGATAGAAGGCACTGCTTCCTTGTCTCATGTTCTTGCTTCTAATGCAGCTGGTTGCAACAGACTAAATTGTCTGCAAGAACAGATAATAAGAAGTTCCCACCCATCTCAGGAAAAAGCCTACCCGGACCCTTACGTAGATGAGGAGTCTCGAATGAGGGAGCCAAGACAATGGTGTCTCCATAGCTGTGAGAGGAGCAAGCTGCAGGATAGAACAAGCCACGGTGAAGGGAGAACAAAACGCACACAGTCTGATCAGAAGGCTGCAAGACACTGCAAGGTTGAAGGCCAGCAAGCCTAGGCTGACAGACGGCGACAGTCAGCAGGTACAGAGCACACACTGGACAGAGCGGAAGCTGCAACCACCTCTAACTGGAAGTATGAGCAGGGCAGGATGAGCTCCCTGGCTAGCCGGAAGACAAGTGCAGAGTGGATCGTTTCCTAGTTGGCTCAACTTGTAGCATGGACAGAACACTAACCACTCTCAACTGAAGTTACCCTGATCTTTGTCCCATTCCTACCACGAGTCCAAAACACCTAGACAGAGTAGCTGAATCATTGTTCCTCCCTTAGGAACCCCTCTCAGGGTTTTCTCTCACTTTCCTTAACACCTCACTTCTCTAATGTCTCTGAATACTGCACTCTTCTGCTCTCTACACCTTTAATCTTCAAGAGAGCTTAGCTTCTGTGTCAGGTTTTTGGTGACTGCTGAGTTTCTAGCCACATCCATCTGGGCCTAGAAAGATCTTCTGGATCTCAGAACTGTATCACTGGGGAAGGGACAGGACTGTCACCTCTTCAAATGACGGTTGACACTCCTACAGGCTGATCTGGGTTTGTTTGTTTTTTATTTCAGATAATCCCTCTCTGCTATCACCCCCCCCACACACATACACACGCACCCGAGAAACTTACAGGAAACTCACTCTTTTTAGGTCACCCAGCACAAACCTTGCTCATAACACTAACTTCTGTCCTTTTAGAAACGTTCGTGTCCATCATTTTCTTGAACACGCAATGTATGGGCCCCCTGTGAGGCCATTCCCATGTGCACGTGTTTAATTCTCTCCTGCGGCCATAGCCCTGTACCCTCTGCTTGCAGTGGTGTCTGAGAACAACCTCTGGTGGACCCCTTATTTTCCTCTCTTCACTCTTGCACTCCCTGACTGGGTTTGGGCTTGCCCTTGGTGAGCCCAGCACACTGGTTAGAGGTGTGGATACCATTGACCCCTGTGGTTAAATATTCTCACCACGGAGGATCTCGGGCTGCCGAGGTGGCATCAAAGGTGGCATCGTTCACGCAGAGGTGATATCGCCACAAAGCCCCACTGCGCAGACAATTCCGAGAGATGCAGCTCCTGTCACCACTCCCTTTGCTGCGTCTGCTTCTCTGGTGTTGGGACAAGGAGGAGGACAAGAAGGCCAAGGGCATTTCCAAACTGAACGATCACATGGTGGTGAGACAAAGCCAGTCCCCCAGTGTAACTGGCCGATCTCACCAAGACTTCACCTGCTCCATATACCCACCCGGGGCTGCTTCTGCTCCCCATAGGCAAGACGAGAGCCCAAAGAAGACTAGACTGATTTATCAAGAGTTCCTGGGCCAGGGTATCTGGGAAGATGGCATTTTCTATATGTCCTAGAAAAAGGGCACGGAAGTTCAACGGCAACCACCCCCAAGGCTCTCCTTTCTGTTCGCATAATGATCAGACCTTGTAGGCGTAGACCCCTGCTGGGGACAGGAGAAATTCTCTCTCATGTGCCTGCTCCAACCTCCACCCCCATCGAGTGCCCTCTCAAAAGCTGGCTCTTACTCTTTCCTCCAGCTTTCTTTTCTATCCCAGGGAGGGGAGGTGATGTCAAGTAGCCCAACTGGGGAGCTAGCTTGCCTAATGGTGTGGGCAATTTTCAAGACTTAGAACATGAAGTGATAAATTCAAGCCTATTGGGTCTGGAGAGATGGCTCAGTGATTAAGAGCACTGGCTCTTCCAGAGGGCTCAGGTTCAGTTCCCAGCACCTACATGAAAGCTCACAACTGTTTGTAACTTCAGCTGCAGGAGATTCTACACCCTCATACAGACATACATGCAGGCAAATAAAATAAAATAAAATAAAATAAAATAAAATAAAATAAAATAAAATAAAATAAAATAAAATAAATCAATACACATAAAATAAAATAAAAACAAAAGCCAAATCATTAGCCAGGTGTGGGGGTGCACACCTTTAATCCCAACAGTTGGTAGGCAGAGGCAGGTGGATCTCTGAGTTTGAGGCCAGCCTGGTTTACAAAATGAGTTCCAGGACAGCCAGGGATACACAGAGAAACCCTGTCTCAAAAAAAAAAAAAAAAAAAATCAAGTTTATTTCTACTCTGTGGGCTACAGTCGCAATTTTAAAAATACATACTAGGGACACTTGCCAATCCATACAGTTTATGAGAGGCTTCCACAAATGTCACATCATTGGAGCCTCACACTCATCAGTCACAAAGCTGGAGTCCATGGACCACTGGGAGCCCCCAGGACTTTCCAAGCGGGAAACACTGGCGTGGACAGTGTCAAGAGACTCAGTCTCCAGTTGCAACTCACTGGGCCCTCTTCCTGCTGAGATTTGCTGAGTAGACCTCGAGTGGAGGTGTTACGTGGGTCCTATTTCCCATCCACCCCTTCCGATCATCTGTCTTCCCCCAACCCCTCCGTAATATGTAGTTTTTATCTTGGATAGCCATGTGTATATCGGCACATAAATCAAAAAGGAATTAAAGAAACTGATTGTCCTTGCTCTTTTAAATTTTAACGATTTATTTATGTGTATGAATGTGTTGCCTGAATTTATGTTTGTATACCATATGTGTGAATGGCACCCGTGAAGGTCAGAAGAGGGCATTGGATGCCCTGAAACTGTAGCTACAGACAGTTGTAAACCACCAAGTGGGTTCTGGGAGGCAAGCCTGGGTCCTTTGCTCTCAGTGCCCTTAGCCACTAAGCCATCCTTGCGGTCCCCAGCGCTTCTACTCTAAAACACTTTCCATTTCCACAAAACCATTCTCAGGATCAAGAGGATATGATGCTTAGACCCACAAACAGGGAAACTGAAACACCAGTACCACTCACTCTGTCCCCTTCCAACATTGAATAATACTCCTCACTGTGCATTTTCTAGTAATATTAAGAAAGACATTGCTGACAAAATCATGTTTTCCTCATTTATAATTCCTGTTTCATTATTTGTTTAAAAAGTAGTACATGCTCTTTTTATCGGTTGTATATTGACTAATAGCTCATGGCAATAACAGTTCAAAGGGAATATTTGTAATGGACCTTATGGTGACAGGGAACAGATTTTTAATAGTTCATCATACAGTCATATTTTTCTTGTATCTGTTGATACTTGCTTTGTGCTTGAGCATATGGTCAATTTTGGAGCACGTCCCACGAGCTACTGAGAAGAAGGTATGTTCTTTAGTGTTTGGGTGCAATTTTCTATAAGTATCTTCTACGTCGATTTGATTTATGATGTTATTTAACTCCAGCATCTGTTTTGTTTGTGATTGGGTGATTGGTGAGGGTGGAGTACTGGAGTCTCCCATTATCAGGAGTGAGGTCCAATATGTGACGTAAGCTGAAATAGTGGGGGGTTTTGTACATTTAGGTGCCCCTGTGTTTGGTGCATAAATGTTTAACATTCTAATATTCTCTTGGTGGATGTTTTCCTTTGATGAATATACAGTGTCCTTCCCTGGGTCTCCTGATTAGCTTTGGTTTGAAATCCATTTGTCACATATTAAATTGGCTACACCAGCTTGCTTCTTGAGTCCATTGGCTTGGAATATTATTTTTCATTCTCCTACTCCTAGTTGATGTCTGCCCGTGAGGTTAAGAAAGATGGATTCTGTTTTCCAATCTAATCTATTAGATTGTGGGAAATTGGGACCATTAATATTTGGAGTTACCAATGAGCCAACTTTATTGATTCCTGTTATTGTTTTAATTTACTGTATCTATTATTTATGTTTTCTTGGGTGTGGTCAGCCTATTTAAAATATTTTTTTCCTTCTAGTTCACTCTGGAGAGTTTTATTTGTAGATAGATACTGCTTAAATTTGGTTTTATCGTGAAATGTTTTTCTTTCTCCATCTATAATGATTGAAAATTTTGCAGGGATAGTAGCCTGGGCTCACATCTGTGATCTCTTAGAGTAGAGTCTGCAGAACATCTATCCAGGTCCTACTGACTTTTAGACTTTCTATTGAAAAGTCAGATGTTATTCAAATAGGTCTGCATTAATGCATTATTTGGTCGTTTTCCCTTGCACCTCTTAATGTTCTTTCTTTGTTCTGTACATTTAGTGTTTTGATTATTATGTGTCATGGAGAATTTCTGGTCCAGTGTATTTGATATTCTGTATATTTCTTATACTTTGATAGGCATGTCTTTATTTAGGTTAGGAAATTTTTCTTCTATAATTTTCTTAAAAATATTTTCTGTGCCTTGACATTTGTTTCTTCTCCTTCCTCTATTCCTAATAATCTTAGATTTGATCTTTTCATAATGCCCCAGAGTTCCTGGATGTTCTGTGCCTAATTCTTTTTTTTTTTTTAGATTTAATATTAACATTTTCTTTGACTAAAGTGTCCATTTATTCTACCTTGCCTTAGTTAGGGTTATTATTGCTGCGATGAAATAACATGAACAAAGGATATATTTGGCTTATACTTCCATATCACTGTCCATCACTGAAGAAAGTCAGGACAAGAAACTCACAAAAGAGTGGTAACCTGGAGGCAGGAGCTCATATAGAGGCCGTGGATGGGTGCTTCTTGCTGTTTTGCAATTCATGGCTTACTCAGCCTGTTTTATTACAGAACTTAGGAGCATCCACCTGGGCATGGCACCACCTACAATAAGCTGAGCCCGCTCCCATCAATCACTAATTAAGAAAATTCCCTACAGGCTTGCCTAATTCTATGGAAGCATTTTTTTTTTAATTGGCTCTTTGTGAATTTCACATCATGGAGCCCAATGTCACTCATCTCCCCCTCCCCTTACACCCACCCTCCATCCTTGTAAACACCCCACCACCACCACCACCAGCAGCAGCTATCCCATGATGCCCAGGTGAGGGGTGGGACCAGTTCTGCACAGCCCTCAGACATCAACACATCCCTGGGCAGTAGCCCAGACCAGGGAGGTTCGTCTGGCCTTCGGTGGTAACAGACCCCTGCTGCCGCAAGACCACAGACCCAGATGTGGCCTCTGGTGGCAGAACAGGCCAGGACCCCGCCAAGGTCCCAGGTGGCATCTCTGGCTACTCACATCAGGCTGCTCCTCTTTACCCTTGAGTCTCTAGTTCCGCCTCTCTTCACTGTGCACACGTCCTTCTGCTTCTCTGTCTCTTCCGCTTCTCCATCACTTACCTGCTCCTCTTAATGGTGCTCCGGGTCTCTGAGTGTCTATGGTCATCTGAGGAGTTCTATGCACCACTCATGCATTATGGTGCTAGGCAGGGGTCATCTCAGGCGTGGTTTGCTTCTCCCCACCTCCATCCCCAAGGCCTGTGCAGCAACAGACTGGTGACATTTCCGGTTAGCTTCCTGTCCAGGCCCCATGGCATCAGTCTGGTGCTCATCTCAGGCTCTCTCCTCACCCAGTCTGCCTGAGTGCCCCCTTGTCTGTGAGTGGCCCCTTGTCTGTCTCAGGCTCACTACCTCCTGGGTCCTATAGTCCCAGGTGGGGGGTTTTCTAGCCTCCGGCTTACTGCCCGTCCTGGAAGCCCACCTGGGCCTTTCAGGGGCAGGACTGGTCCTTGGGGCCGGACTGGTGGTCATCTCAGGCTCGCATTTTTTCAGGGAATGTTAGGATTTTCCCAGGCCAGAACACAGCATGGACAGCCCCTCTCCTCTCTGCCACCTGCTGACGCACATGTGACACAGCAGCCACACCTGCAATGCCGGTAGGAACAGGGGAGGAGGTGTTTTCTTCAATGAGGTCCTCTCACCTCGGCTGACTTTAGCGTGCATCAAGTTGATATAAAACTAGCCAGCACATACCTTCAATACCTGAGATTCTCTATTACATGTTTCATACTCTGTTGGTGAGGCTTATGTGTGAAGTATTGTTTGACTTCCTAACATTTTCATTTCCAGCTTTATCTCACGTTGGGTTTTCTTTAGTGATTCTAGCTCTACTTTCACTTCTTCAGCGGTTTTCATCACTTCATTCCACTGTTTGCTTGAATTTTCATAGACTTTGTAAAGGTATTTGTCCATAGTCTGTACGATTGAGGTGTTGATATTTGGTCTTGTCTTTGTTGGGTGGATGTTCCATTCCTTGATTTCTGTTGGGCTCACTGAAAGTGTGGTGACTCTGGACCACCTGGTAAAGAGGACTCTGCAGGTTTGTGGGTGGAAGAGGATGACGAATGTGTTGTTGGTTGAATGGAAGGAAAACAATCATGTTCAATGACATTATATCCTATCTTCACCTCTCACACAAGAAACCTGCCCCTATGAACATGGTGGCTCTTATTGTCTGAGAATTCCTGCCCACGGTCCAAACTGAGAGTGCATCCTTTTGGGAAGTCTTGCTCTTTTCCTTGAGCTTCAAAAGCAACCATAAATGTAGTACTTGGAGGTGTCTATTAAATCATGGCACAGTGAAACAGTGTTTTTATGAGGACACTTGAGCCTTTTGGTGATAATGAGAACGTTTAAGACTACGTAAGAGGGTGGCTTTCAAGACTGGATGGACGTGTTGATTATGATAACAACTGACTCCCATCTCAGATTACAGCACCTCACTGGTTTAACCCAATCAAAGCTTGTTCCTTGCTTGTATGAAGCTCCATAGCCATGGTGACAGGGACAGTCCTGGGCTGTATTACTTCTCTCACTGCTAGGATTAAATACCTACAAGACTCAATTTAAGGGAGGATAGGTTCATTTGAGGCGCTACAGTCCACCATTGCAGAGAAGGAGGCAGCTCTAGCAGGAACATGTTGCTGGCTTGTCTGTCCCATCACAGAAGAACAGGAATCAGAGATGGATGCATTCTGATGCTTATCCCAGGCTTTTCCCAAGCTCTTCACCAGAACCTCGGGGGGCGGGCGGGGGGGTGCTGGGATGATGTTTAGGATGGGTCTTCCCTCCTCAGTTAAATCTCTCTGGAAATGCCCTGACTGACGTTCTCAGAGGTGTGGCACCCCTGGGTGATTTTAAATCCGATCCAGGAGTGAAAACTAAACACCCCATCAGCCATGTGCAGTCATTCAATAGCTCCAGTAACCAGAAGGTTTAGCGTTTCCAAGACTGCTTTGGGTACCAACAATGCAGGTCATAGAGAGGAAGGGGAGAAAGCATATGAAAGCCATTAATGGGACCATTAAGTAGCCCAACTGGGTCACTAGAAAGGCTGATAAACATGACCCATGCTGGGTCAGTAGTTAAGTGAACACAGAATCACAGTGATCTTTTCAGCACCGTATGACGCCACTCACCCACTCCAGCTCCCCAGCTCCAGGGGATCCGATACCCTCCTTTGGCCTCCTCAGGCAGCAGCATACATGTAGCATACACTCACACAGACATGGCTAAGTAAAAAGAAATCTTTTTTTTTAACTGAACATAGTAACAACATATGTTTTATGATAGAGAAATCAAAAGTTTTATGATAGAGAAATTTATACAAAAACACAGTTTTTAGTGAGCAATTCACTAACAGCTAAGCCCGTTTTTTTTAAACAACAGGTTCTCACTATAGAACCCAGTCTGGCCTCAAACTCACTGTGTAGCACAGTCCAGCCTTGAACTCACAATCCTTCTGCTTCAGTTTTCAGAGTGCTTTGAGTAAAAATACAACTGTTTTGTTTTGGTTTTTGAGGCAGAGTTTCTCTGTATAACCCTGGCTGTCCTGGAACTCACTCTGTAGACCAGGCTGGCCTCCAATTCACAGAGATTCACCCGCCTCTACCTCCTAGTACTGGGATTAAAGTTATGCTCCACTACCGCCTGGCTTTAAACGCAACGTTTTAAGAACTCATTAAAACATTGTCCAACAAATAGGAGCCACAGTCAATAAAAGAAGATTGGTAATAAATAATAAATAAACAAATGAACCGTAAACCCTAAGCTATTTTATACCTTCCAAAAAGCAGAAAGTAAGCAAAAGTAATCAATAACAGTCAAAAACAATGTCAAACTGCCCTTTGGCTGAATAAAAGTGTTCACATCTGGACTTTGCAGCCAGTCCTGAAGATACCTGATAAAACAGAGTCAGATGAAAGGTGAGGAGGTCCTCCCCAATCAGTGGACTTGGAAAGGGGCAGGGAGGAGATGAGGGAGGGAGGGAGGGTTTGAGAGGGAAGGAGGGAGCGGGATACAGCTGGGATACAGAGTTAATAAAATGTAACTAATAATAAAAAAAATTTTAAAAAAAAGTGTTCACATCTGAAATGAGACCTGTCTGTCTTCCCCAGCCACTATTTGACCAATGTGTAAGGAGCACATATCTAACAGGATTTGTTCTGCACCACTGGGCTCTCCCTGTTCTGTGTTCAGCACAGGTAGGTCCTAAATCTCTGAGAAGACAGATATCCTGGTGTATCTCATCTCTGCTTCCTTTCTTTTTCCATCCGTGCAGAACTTTGCCCCCCGAGGTCTTATTCTCCTCACTAGCATTGCCATTGCTCTCCAGTACAGTGGCAGCATGCTTCCTTTGGAGGCAGTCCCCTCTCTCACCCTGCATAATCCAAGCGAAGGAAGCAATAAAGTCTGAGAAGACCCAGGTCCCGCATTCTCTCCAGGAAGAATTGTCTCCCTGATGGCTCCCTACACGAGGATCAGAATTAGGCTTTCCTTCCCACCTGCTTACCGTATGCCTCCTTCCAGCTTCCTCGATGCCTGCCACAGGCTGCTGGAAGCATATGACTTCTTTGCTGTTCCATGAATTCCTTAGGGATTCTACATTGCACCTCGCTCCTGTTAGAAGCTCTAAGAAATGTACCGCATTAAGCTGGTTTGACATAAAAATGTTACATGAGAAACAGATGCACACATTTCAAAGACTTGAGAAAGTTAGGGAGACTGCGAGAGCTGCCACATTTCCATCTAAACAATTTGGCAGTTTCTGGGAGGAATTTGAGCTCTGGAGGGCTACAGTTATTGACAAATCAATAAATCCTGGCTTGCAACTTCAGCTGCTGGCAGCCATAGAATTTTCATTCTGTCCTGCGTGCCTTCAGTTGTCAGAGCAGTGACTCCAGCTGAATTTCCTGGGCATGGGGGGTTCATTTGTTCAGGCTGTTGCTGATTTAAAGAAAGTGAGTGAGGCTGAAGCAGCTTTTCACAGCTGCGAGTCACAGCTGTGGCTCCCCAGGGTGCCGAAATAACAGTGCTATGTGCTAATCCAATCTGTGCTTTTCCTGGGGGCTGTCATTACTGCAAAATGAGGTAAACTCGGTGGCTTAAAAGCTCTGAGGAAGCCACAGTGCATGGATCTGGAAATGAGGCAAAACCACGTGGAGGCCGTAATGATGAGTTATGGTCAGAAGGAAGACGTCCCCAGCGGCTCAAGGGGTGTAGCGTAGTCACTGTCAATGCTGCCACGAGTAGACTGTACAAGTGTGTATTCTGTGTGCTTACATAGGTATATGCACATATTAGATATAATACATGCTATAGTCGCTACATTGCTGAAGACATGTCACATACACACATACTGTCTATATGTACACAAAATGCATGTTGTTGTCACTGTATGTTACCCTCTAGATACATATATGTGTACTGTAGTCTGTATGCATACTAATATACATGCTACATATTTCGTGTGTGTGTGTGTGTACAGACTATAAATAATTACTACAAGCACTAGCAGAGCTTCAGCCTGCTATTCCATCAGTCTATCAACATTCGGCCTCGTTCAGTACCTCAAGTGTGTCATACCAGGCCCATAGCAAGTTCATACACGGGCCTTTTGCTTACAGCCCTCCTAAATGTGATAAGAAACAGGCTCTTATGACATAATCAACTGTGATAGTGGCAGTGATGGCTGGCGCCTTTATAACAAGCCCTCTTTGGTATACCAATGTGTCTACTGAAGGCCTAATAAATGCCTGGTAACTTCATCTGGAGAAAGACAGCCTTTAGAGATCACGAAAAGAGGTCATTAGGATAGGCAGGTCTGATATGACGTGTATCTTATCAGAGGATATCAGGCAGATGCCGAGAAATGAGCATGTGGACACAGAGAAAAGACACCAGTTGCAACGAACTGGTTGAACGAAGCAGCCTCAGAACACACCCACTGTGCCAGCACTGCAATCTGGGATCCCAACCTCCAGGAGAGGGAGAGGGAGACGCGGTCCTGGTGTTGGAGCTGCCACCCCGCAGTGCTGTTAGCCAGCCACAGAGGGTTCCTGCCCACAAGCTGGAGACCACACAGTTGATCCCGATGAGGTTTACAGTCTTCGAAAACGTAATAAGAACAAAAGGCAGAGACCAGAACGATGTCCGAGTCTGTCCTTGACAGGCTGCATGACCAGGCCTCAACTGCCAAGCCTCAGGGCCTCTCCACTCCAGAGGAGTGGGAGAGTCTTCATACGGGGATGCTACACGAATAAAACTGAGGAATACAAAAACAGTGTCTAACAAAGTAGCCAGCGTGTAGTAGGTATGTCTTGTGAAAAACAAGACATCAGCCAGGCTTATACCCCAGCACTCAGGAGGCTGAGGCAGGAGAATCATGAGTTTGAGGACTGCCTGGGCCTTTTTTTTTTTTTTTTGTCTTAACACAATCAAAAGACATGGAAATGTGTAGGCAGTAAGCAGTACAACTCTAGGCATAGGGAATGTGTCGCCAGTGGTGGGCACTGGCTTTTGGTCAGTATCATGAAATTCCTGAAATAAACAACCTGTAGAGAGACAGGGGTCCCTTTGGCTATGGCTTCAGAGGCTCCAGGCTGTGCTCTCTTGGGAGTAGGGAGTTCTCCCCATCACTTTCAGGCATCCCATAGGAGTGCAGGGTGGCCTTAATAGCAGGAGCCACCTTGTAGAGCAAGGCTCTCACCTCATGGCTTGGAAGCAAAAGAGGAGAAAGAGTGAAGCAAGAGGCCACAGTCTCTCCAGGGGGCTCACCCTCGTGACCTTCATACCTCTTCATGCCCCATCTCCTAAAGATTGTAACACCTTCTGGTGGCATCACTCTGGAACAACGCCTTTTAGCGCATGAAAGTCTTGGTGACGTTGAGGAACCAAATGACAGCAAAGCATATTAAAGATGGCGGAAGCAGCATCTGCCAGTGATGGGTGATTGTTGTTCCCCTAATCTGATAGGTAAGAAACTGGGGGTTTGTACAAGTCAGAAGGAAGGTGGCCCAAGCCCTTGCAAGCAGTCCCAGGCCCGGACCCAAGGCTCATGTACTTAACCTCTGCAGCTCACTGCACACTGAGAGAACAAGAGCTCCCGCCAGCAAGGCAGCAGGGAGGAGTCCTGCTGAACTTGAAGGCTTGGCCTCTTGGAGCAGTATGAAGCCACAACCCCAGCATCTTTGGATGAGGGTCATTAGCTGTTTAACAACAAATAAAAGTGACACAGCTCATCTTTCCTCCAGAAGGGCATGTCTGCTGGGTTGCACCCTTGGTGAGGAGGGGGTGCATTTTCTGAACTTGGGAGACCAATTGCTGAGATGATTGACTGACCGGGAGTATCACTGAGAAAACTGTGGCTGAGGCAGTGGAGCACAGCCACGTCTCAGGAACGACGGAGAAAAGCAACAGAGATCTAGACCGCTGAGATAAATTCCTTCAACATCAGGCGTTTGATTGTACGCTAGTCAAAACAATTTCGTTCTATTTTTAAACACTGTTGAAATGAAAACTAAATTAATGTGGACTCGGATTTTGAAAGGGGAGAAAGGCACCAAAATCCATAATAAAGTGACAGGCTGATTAATGTATCCGAACAGAGGAAGGAAACCATAGAAACAGACTGAAGATCATGTGGACTTCCTTCATAGCAGGGAGAAAGCAGCTAAAATCATCATGCACAAATTAATTAACTGTATAATACACCCAGAATATGTGACATTCCAGCTTTCTTTTTAGGTGCCAAGCAAGAGGCATACTGTGGGTTTCATGGACCATGCCACCAGGGGAACTGGTAGAGCATGTTCAAACCCCAGAAATCTCAAGCTTGAGATATAAAATCTCATCCCGAGACCAGCGGGAGTGGGACAGCTCCCTCCCCATTTCCGTGCCTGCCTCTGGGTCCTGTGACAGGCACCTAGGTACTGAGGCCAATGCTGTGTAGGTTATGTCAGGTGATGAAGAAGTTTTGTAGCTGTACCAGTCGAAATTACCATAAGCGCGCACGCCCTTGAGGATATGGGAGTTCCCCTCTCCCCTGGGATGTATCCTCACCCTGCTCCATCCTTCAGGAGCCTGTTGGTGCTGCCTGATCCCCACCTTCCTAGGCAGAATCAAGCACTCCTTCTTGGGGTTCCCGTGGGCTTCGCTTCTGTCCCTGCTGAGCACCACAAATAGTTCTGTGCCAGCTTGCTTTGTGGCATGGTCTGCTGCATGCTATCTTGGGCCTGTGGAGCTATTTCCCAGCCCGCTTACCCGCATTCGTCTCACATGCTGTGTGGTGACAGGATGGTCTTCTCTGTGAAGAAACAGGACCACTTCCCTCCCATATAACCTTTCTAGACGCCTCATCTAGACCTCATTCCTCTGCCAGCCTAGGGAGGGCCCTGGTTTTTGCCATGTAGGGCCCTGCAGTTAGAGAGATCATGTGTGTCCATCACCCTCATGTCCAACTCTAAGAGATGGACAATATCTTGACATTTTCTCCCAATATCCTGTCCTTGCCCAAGTGCTGTAGCCCCAAAATCCACACTTGAGAGACAATTTTTTTTTTTTAATGAATTCACTAATACAGAGAAAAGTGAATAATGACTTTGTACTGTTAACTAATACCAGGCCTACCTTTGCCATTAAAATCCTAACTCTTTGAGATGAGGGAGTATGATGTGGCCAACCCTCCCCGTTTCCGCACATTTCCCTTTGTCACGAGGCCCTGGAGGTACTCACTCTGTGGGCCGCATTATTCCCTTGTGCCTTTGAAGATGCTCAGGGTGAGACAGAGATGAGAACTAGTCCACAGCGAAAGCCGACGACCCTTCCTGGTGTGGCTGGAGCTGCTGTGATCAGCCAGGCTCCGTGGAATGAGAGGCCGAGTAAGAAGGAATGTCTGCCTATCTGGAGCTGGGGGTTGGTCTTTTTCCTGCCTCGGGACTTGAACTGAATTCTGGCTCTCCTTGGATCTGGAGTCTACTGGGCTTACAGCACTGGCTTTCCCGGTTCTCTATCCTCTCTCCCTCCTAGACCTACTGGTTTCCACAGAGAATGTAGTGTTGCCAGAATTCCTTCTCAGGGGGAGACGTAAGCAACAGCTAATTCTCCTAAGGTCCCAGTGATGAACAGAGGCGTGATACCATCCAAGTTTGTTCTGGGGAAACCAATTAGCTTAATGAGCTTCCTTATAGAGCATAGGTGAGGGCCTCCCTACAGGGGTGTGGGTGCTCTTTTTCCCCCAAAAAAAGGCCTCACAAGAAAATATCCTAGTGGAGATGATGGCTTTCCCATGGCCACATAGAGGGCGCTCCTCTTTCCTAATCTTCCTGGGCTTGTTCTAGTTCCTCCTGAGGCCATGCCACCCATTCCTCACCGGCCAGAGTCAATGCCAGAGCACAGGGGCACAGAGTGCCTTGCACACTCATCTGTTTTGGCCATCTCCTTCAACTCTCCAGCATCAACATCCCTTCCTGAAAAAGAAAGGTAAGATAACCGTTAAGTATGATTGCATGAGAGGGACTGTGGCGCCCTCACCTTTGCATGTGGGTAATTTCTGCGACCACCATGAGAAATGCGACCCCGCTGACAGAAGATTGGAACTGTTACACGAGAATTTCCAAAGGGCTTTCGGTGGTGCCTCTCAATAAAGGATGGCTCTATTATAAAAATCAAACAAAGCGTGTTTATCAAACTTGCCAATTACAACGTGCTTTCCTGTCGCCCATTCCATCAGTATAGTTTCCTGTTTCAGAGTTTATGAGACAGAGCTGTGGTCATGATGACTCAGTCTGCAGCCTTGTGGTAGCTATGGTAACTGACTCACTGACTCACTAACTCACCCCTGGGGACTGGGGACCAGTGACAAACCTGTTCACAAGCCTGGGCTCTAGCCACCCTCACCTAGGCCCCTTCAGGAAAATAACCTGTCATTGCTGACAAGTACCTGACTAGGGCTGTTAACTCACGTTAGAAACCAAAGCACAGGGTTTCTTGAAAACACTGACTTTTGGTACCCTAGATCCTGCAAACCCCTCCCATCCCACGAAACTTTGATAAACCTCAGGCCTGGGAGATAAAAGGAGGGAGGCCAGTTTCGGGATCCGGAGTCCAAATCTGGGACAAGAGCTACCTCTGGCAGACTTATGGGCAGTTACATACACTGGCTGCCTATCTCACCCCAATAGAGCCTGGAAGGGGCCAGAAGAACCCCCTTCTCCATAGCTGCTTCCTCACCTCCCAAAGCCTGGGAATACCCAGGAGAACCCATTTCACCGTGACCCCACCTGAATTAGAGGACAAAGCTTTTAAAGTATGTGTTTATACTTAGCTGTACAATGGCTGAAATGCCTTCTCTTTTCTCAGCTGAAAGGGGGAAAAGGCTTAGAGTAAAAGGTAGAATGTAGTTAGTGTTCTACACTCCCTGACATGGAGGACAGGGTGGCCAAGCATTAAAGCCTTCAGCCTCCTTACATTCCTGGAATCCCAGAAACCTAAGAGGCAGAGGAAGGAAGCTCAGGAGTTCGCTGGGCATTGGTGAGTCAGGGTGACCCGCATGAGGCCTGTGGTGGGCTTGATGTCAGCCTAGGCTATGAGACTTGACCTCAGAAAACAAAAACAGACCACATTCCTATTCCCATCTCGCTTTAGTTTGCATCAGAAATGTCCCCCAAGGTCTGCCTGTTAAAGACTTGATCCTCAGCTCGGGCCAGAAGGTGATGGTGAGAATGTTAAGCGGTAGGGGCCCAGTGGGAGGCCTTTGGGTCCTTGGACTGCAAGCTCTTCCTGTTTATCTTTTTTCACTTCCGGCTAGGTGAGCAGCTTTCTTCCGCCACACACTCTTACCATGGTGTCCTACCTCCCGAACGTGACCACGATAGACTGACACTTTAAAGCTGGGAAGCAAAACCAACCTTCTATCCATCAGGCTGATTAGCTCAGATATTCATTACAGTCACAGACGACTAACATTCATTTCTCCAATCAATCAACAAGTTACGTGCTGAGGGGCTCCCCCGGGCCAGATCCTTTTCTCAGGATTAACAATACAGCTGTGGACAAGAACTTTCTCTGTCCTCGTGGACAGTGTTCAGAAAAATCTAAACCCAAATTTTCAGCATTTTTGTTTTGGTTTGGTTTTTTGTTGTTTTGTTTCATTTTAGTTTTTGGGTTTTTTTTCTTTGTTTGTTTGGTTGGTTGGTTTATTTATTTTTTTCTTTTGGTTTTTTGGATTTTTTGGTTTTTCGAGACATGGTTTCTCTGTGTAGCCTTGGCGGTCCTGAACTCACTTTGTAGACCAGGCTGGCCTTGAACCTGCCTCTGCTTCCCAGAGTGCTGGGATTAAAGGTGTGCACCACCACACCCTGCTTCCAGTTTTTGATATTCTCACAACCCCATTGTTCTTAACTCATTATTATCTTTCTAGCACTCTTTTCAGTGGAATGTTCTAAAGTGAGAAGTCAGTAACCTGCTTCTAAAAGGACAAGCCTAATATATGAGAAATCTAAATATACTTTAACAAAAATAGCAGGCAGCCAGGTAGCCCATTAGCCTGTGACACACAATGAAGTGCATAACGATTTCTTATCCTTTATTTCATATATATATATATATGCGCTTAAAATTGGTAATTAACCTTTTTACATAAAACATTTGTTTACTTGTAAAAATGTTTCCCTCAAAAGAGCTACATGGCTGTCCCTTCAAAGGATAACCATCTATTCTTCACCAACATCAGAAATACAAAATAAGCTAAAAATTGATGGGATGTATCAGCAGGTCGTGGTATACCTTGGAGTAGTCTGTGGTACCTCACCCTGGTGAATACACCCACAATGCATAGCTGTGAGGGAATCGATGAGCACTGGGCCTCAACATTTTTAATGGCTGGTCTTAAGTTTTTTGTTCAGTCTTTGCTTAGTTTTTGATATAAGGGTAACACTGGGCTCATAAGAATTTGGAAATGTACATCACTTTCTAACTTGTTTGATACTTTGAATAGTACTGGTATTAGTTTTTCTTTGAAAGGTCTAATATGATTCTGTGCTGGATCCATCTTTCCCTGTGCTTATTTTATTGGGACATTTTCAGTTACTGCTTCTATCTCATTGCTATATTATGGGTCTATTTATTTATTTCATCTTTATTTATCTTTGGTATGCTATATTTATCTAAAAACTCATCTATTTTAGGTTTTCCAGCTTGGTGAAATACAGAGTTTTAAAGCATGTCCATATAATTCACTGAATTTCCTGTGTTTGTTGTAATGTCTCCCAGTTCATGCTTAATTCTATTAATTTAGATTCTTTCTCTTTTCTTCTGGTTTATTTGCATAATAGTTTGTTTGTTTGTTTCTATATGATTGATTTCAGCTCTGATTTTGACTATTACTCCCTGTCTACTTTTTCATAGTGATTTTTGTTCTTGTGTTTCTAAGTCTTTCAGGAATATTATTAAATTGTTAATTTGAGATCTCTCAAAAATTGTAATGTAGGCACTTAGTGCTCTCAATTCTCAGGAATGCCTTTGGTGTATTCTGTAGATTTTACCTGTATTTACATTTTCGTTCCATTGCAGGGATTTTTAAAGTGTCCTTTTCTTCATTTCTCTTTTGATAAAATCGTTATTCAGTAGTATGCTACTTACATCCCATGCGTTTATGTACATTCTCTTGTGTTGATGTCCAACTTTATCCCACTGTGGTCAGACTGGATGCAAATTCCATTTTCCTATATTTATTGAGTTGAAAGACCCCAGCCTCACCCTAAGTTAAACATAGCTAACGCCATTTTGTGAGACACCACTATTTTATAAAACTCTGAAGGCCAGATGAGAAACTGGAAAATTACTGAAAAATCCTAGCTGTGTCACCCATTTGGGATATCTGTGGTCAGGCTGCCCCAGTCATACTAAAAACAGTTTGTGTTAATCACTCTCATAGATATCTGTGAGACTGTTTCAGCTAAGATAGAGAAAAACAAAATAACAGGTGGCGGGCCACGTCAAGGGGTCATCCTACCCCCCTTGACCACCCAGTTCCTGGAATCTGGGTGCCCCTGCCAAACTTTGACGCAAATTGTGGTCTCGTGTAAACGTACCAATCAGCCCCCTGTAACCATGCCCTCTCGCTTCTGTACCAGTGCTTCTGCTCTAAAACCCTATAAAAACCCCAGTTTTTCCCCAAGCAGGCGCGCAGGGTTCTCCCTAGTGACCTTGCTGCCCCGAGTACTCGTGAATCAAAATAAAAGCCTCTTGCTGTTTGCATCCGAATGGACTCGTTGTTCTTTGGGAGGGGGTCTCTCTGACGGAAGATACCCTCCGGGGATCTTTCAGAGTTGTCCTAATAGGTGATCGATTTTCGAGAAAGTCTTAACAGGTGGCTGAGAGGAATGTGTATTCTTTAATGTTAGGTGGATGTTCTGTACATGTCTGTTATATACATTTGATTTATAATGGCATTTATTTTCAGAGTTTCCCTAGGTTTTCTTTCTCCCAGATGATCTATTGATGAAAGCAGGATATTGAAATCACCCACTATCATTGAGTCAGCCGTAGTTTTATATTTAACAGTGTTTCATTTATAAAATTAGGTTTCCCTGTGTTTTATGCATATATATTTTGGATTATAATATCCTGTTGGTAGATTTTTCTTTTAATAAATCCCTCCTTATCTCATCTCATTAGTTTGTGATTGAAGTCTGTTTTGTCAGATATTGGAATAGCTATGCCTGCTTTTTTCCTTGGTTCCATTTGCTTGGGATATCGTTTTCCATACTTTTACCATAAAGTGGCTAGCACTTGATGGTGAAGTTTGTTCCTTGGAGGCAAAAAAAAAAAAGAGAGGGGGCACTTATTTTCTATTCAGCTTGCCAGTCTGTATCATTTTACTGATTAATATCCAGACATAATATTGAAATATGTGTAGTAATTCCTGTCATTTTATTTATTGACTTTTTTGATGTTTCCTTGGACCTCTTTTGATTACCTGTCCTGATATTATTTGGCTTCCCAGGGACAATGATTCTTCTCTTCAGATTGAAGTCTTTCTTCTCAGATCTTCTGTAGAGATGACTTGGTAGTCATAAAGCCCTTTAGTCTGTTTTTATCATGGAAAATTTGTATTTCTTCTTCATCTCTAATGGAAAATTGTGCTGATATGATAACCTGGACGTCAGTTCGGGTCTTTCAGGGCTTAGAGCAGAGCTTTCCAGTCCCTTTTGGCTTTAAAGGTTTCCGCCAAGCAATCTAGTGCTACTCTTGTATATCACTTGAACAACTGGACTTTTTCCCTTGAATATTTCAATACCCTTTTTGTTATTCACTTTTCAATGTTTTAGTTCTAATGTGTCATGGAGAATTTCTTTCCTGGCCTTGTTTGTTTCATATTCTGATGACCTCTTTCTAGATGAATGGCATCTCTTTCTTCAGCTTTGGAAATTTTTCTTCTATGATATTCCCGAAGATATTTTCTATGTCTCTGCTATTGTGTCATCTCCTGTTTTTTGATCATAATTCACAACTTATGTCTTTTCATGGTACCCCGAGCCTTTTCATGTTCCATTTATATATTCTTTTTTAATTAAATTTTTATTTTTTATCTTAGTTACAGTTTATCTACTTTGTATCTCAGCTGTAGCCCCTTCCCTTATTTCCTCCCAATCTCACCCTCCCTCTCTCATATCCTCCTTGCCCCTCTCTAAGACTACTGATAGGGGAGGTCCTCCTATCAGGTCTCACCAGGATTGGCTGCAATGTCCTCCTCTGTAGCCTAGCAAGGCTGCTTCTCCCTTGCCGGGAGGGGGGGAGGGGGGAGGTTAAAGAGCCAGCAGTTGAGTTCATGTCAGAGACAGTTCCTTATATATTCTTAAAATGCCTCATTTTCCTTTATTGAGTGATCTAATTCCTCTATTCTGTTTTCCATCCCTGACTCTCTGTTTTCAACATGGTCATTCTGTTATTGAGGTTTTCCATTGAGTTGTGGGTTGTTCTTTTTTTTTTTTTCCCTTTGTTCTTTTTTTCTTTCTTGGTTTGGTTTGGTTTGGTTTTTCAAGATAGGTTTTCTCTATGTAACAGAGCCCTGGCTGTCTTGTACTTGCTTTGTAGAGCAGGTTGGCCTTGAACTCACAGAGATCCACCTGACTGCCTCCCAAGTGTGGAGATTAAAGAAGTACACGATCATGCCCAGCATTCCAATGGAATTTTTAATTCACTTACTGAGTTTTTTATTTCCATCATCATTTCAATTTGAGTTTTCTTAAAATTGAAACTACTTTCATGTTTTAGATTAGCTATCTTGTTTCATTCTTCTCTTTGCTTTTGTCTTTGAGTATTTGATCATAGTTATTAATATTTATTTTTAATTCTTTGCCTGAGAGTTCTTCTAGGTCATTTTCAATAGGAGCCATTACTTTTGAATTTTCATATTATTTTTATTTCTGTGTTGGGATTTGAACATCTAGGAGTTAGTTTACTGGTTTAGTTTTTCTTTTCTTTCTTTTTTAAATTTATTTAAGCCTTCTTCCTTCTTTCACCAGAAGTGATTTCCTCTGTTTTTCTGGTGTTTGGGGGATACAAATTTTTTCCCAAGTCTTCTGCTAGTCAACTACAATTTCACACCTGAAGCGGCTTGGTCAAGGAGCTTGGAACAAGTTTCCCCTGGGACAGGGTGAGCTGATTCTGGGTCTCAAGATTGGTTAGGACAATGAAAGCATTCCAGCCAGGCAGTTGGCAAGAGCTCTAGTGAGCCCAAAAGGAGGAACTGGCCTGTGTCCTTCCAGCTACATGTGCTGGCTGGAGAGTCCCTGGTGGGGTACAGGCTGAGAACTAGTGTGTCCCAAAGGGAGAGAGAGGGCTCTGAGGGAGGTCTCAGCAGAGTTACCCGAATGAAGAGAAGCATCTGCCTAGAGAAGTTACCCCAGAGCAGCCCTGGGAGACGAAAGCCGTGGAGAAGCCTATCACCAGCCCACAGAGTCTGGATAGACTCTCAGAAGCCTTAGAATCCTAGGGGGAATTCAAAAGATCCAATGTCTTGGCCCCTTAACAGACTGAGGCTATGAGAAATAGCATAAGCCTCAGAGCGAAGCAGCTAGCTATCAGGCCAAACCTCAACCTCAAACCTCACGTTCTTCTGTCTTAGTTGCTCCTTCTGTGAAATGGGAATAACATGTATCTTCATGTGGTTGGCACGGGTAGTCACACAAGGTGCGGCTGAGAATGGAAAGTATCTAACAAAGTTCGGAGAACACAGACACTATCCAGTAATGCTTACCTTGCTTGGTGCTATGGCTATGAATCACCAATATCCATTTAACCGATATCTATCCTGTCAAGAGGAAAGCCAATCTGCAAACGCTTTAAATGGTCAGAGGCCATGATGGCATACCAGTTTCTGCTGAGTACCCCAAAGAAACATCAGCTGCTTTTTAAATTTTATTCATCTACACTTTAAAAGACTTAATCCACATGGCAAATACTTCTAGCATTTTAAGTTTCCCTGGCATTGTTTCATGAAAATGTTTTCAAAAGCAATTTAGAATTGAATGTTCATAAACGTAGGAAATAATGTTTACAGAAGTGACACAGCATGTCCCCCTGTACTACCACTGGCAATTAACTAATTAACCAACTTTTGCTGAAGTAAGTCCGGCCTTAAGAACCTCACGGTGTTGCAAAGAAGTCATTGCCATTTACTGCAGCTTTCTGTTTACCACTGTCAGTGTGGCCACCTAAAACCCACATTCAAAGAGAAAGACTGAGTCTGGTGAGAGTCAAGCTTGGGTTGCTGATTCAAGGCTACATCCCCCAAGCTGTCCCTGTGCCTCAGAACCCGGCAGGCAATCAGGAGCTATTTCTTGGATGCATGAATGGATGGAATGCTTTCTCTGGGTACTTTAACAGGAGTTAAATAGATTTCTTTTCCCTGCCATACTTAGGCTTAGAGAACAAGACACACAATAGTGAATTCAAAATTCAA
Organism: Psammomys obesus; assembly: GCF_907164565.1. NCBI lineage: Eukaryota > Metazoa > Chordata > Mammalia > Rodentia > Muridae > Psammomys > Psammomys obesus. The sequence goes on from NW_026591086.1 coordinate 1,053,010, forward strand.
GATTTCGGGAGATTTCATCTGAAACAGAGACAGGATTGTAACTATCCTTAAACCCAAATTACCCTTGGCTTGAGCATCTATGATTAAACTTTAAAGTAAATTGCCCAGTGATTATAGGGGCGTGTGTACTTGTCAGGTTAAAGAGACCCCCACGGGACCTCTCTGTCTGAAGTTATTATAGCGGGCTTGCTGTAGCAGCGTCTGCTCTAGAGCTCACGTTACACAGGCACACTCGCTTTTGTTAAGAACAGGTGAGGCCAGCTGCCTTGCCCCATCCTGATGGAACCAGACTTCGTACTGCATTTCTTCTCAGCATCGCTGAAAGTTTCAGGTCATGCTCAAAGGCTGACTTATTGTTTTCTGTCCAGGAGGAGGGGAGAAGCATTAGGTACCTGGCACCCAGAAAAACCCAGAGTTACCGTGGAATTCTTCAATGGAGGGTTCCTTGCTGGCACAACCAGGTCACAAGCCTTAGAAGGCTTGATGGGCATGGTTGGCTCTGACCCCAAAGCGTACTCTGTTCTCATCTGGGCTTTGCTGCCTAGAGCTGAGTTGTTTCTCCTGGCTCCCTGCAGAACCTCCATGCCCCAGGAATTTGGACCGAGTGGTAGAGACATCTCGGGCAGAGACGGCAATCGCCAGCTTCCTCCCTGTGATGTCTTGTGATTCGGAGCACATTCAGCTGCACCCTTTTAAAAAGGGCAGCATATTGATGCTGGGGACACAAGAGCAGAACTGAACGAGGACACGACCATTCGATCAGAGTCAGTGAGTATGCAGCTCATGCCTGGTAGCCATGGCAGGACAGGGGTCACAGAGTCTGGGCATCAAAGTCTCTTTGGTAAAGGCTGCCTGTGTTTCTGGGGGGAGGGTATAAAAGCTGCAAGAGCTCTCAAGCTGGGACTTTAGACTTTCACTAATGACCCAGACAAACACACCCGTACAAATTCCCACTCCCTGCTTTCCAAGATCATATGCATTTAAGCTGGCTATGAAAGAAAGAGCTGGGAAACAGGCCCTCTCTCTTTGGTCGTTATCTAAAGTGAATACCATGAGGCCCAGGGCTTGTAAGAATCTGTAGGAAGAGGTCTGGACTGGGCCTCCCTCTCTCATCAACCTAGTCTGGTTCCATGGTTGAAGCACTTAGCCAAGACTGTCACTGTCTGTCTGTTGGCACAGCCAATGAAAGCACTCTGCTCTGTTCTTTTTTGACATTACTTTCTGACCACAGTGTCCTCTCTTCCCAGAAGAGCATAGTTCTGAGGAGGGGCTTTCTTTGTATCTTTGTATGTTTTACTCTTTATGGAGTAATCCACATAGCATAGGATCTAATATTCTAGGCCTCATAATCTATCCCATGATTCAGTCTTTGTATGTACATTTCCTTTCTTTTTCTTTCTTTTTTTTTTTTTGGGGGGGGGAGAGGGTTGTTTTTAGAGACAGAGTTTCTCTGTGTAGCCCTAGCTATCCTGAACTCCCTTTATAGACCAGGCTGGCCTCAAACTCACAGAGATCCACCTTCCTCTACCTCCTGAGTGCTGGGATTAAAGGTGTGTGCCACCATGCCTGGCTCATAAACATTCTTGAGATTTCATGTCACCCTCTTGAAGGCCAGGAGCTGTCACAGCCCTGTTCCTCTCCCCATACCTTTGAATCACTGAGTTTCTTAGAGCATAGCCACCGTGACTATAGTTGTGATATCTAGTATGTTTGTGAGAATTTTTTACAAGAATATACAATCATTGTAGCATAGAAGATAAGATAATCTTTGAGTGTGATTAATATCATAATTACTCATGATAAATGTGACACAGCTATAAGTGAGCTGAGTACCAAGAAATAATGAATAGGATGCGCTTTTGACATTTCTTTCCCCAACAGCATGGTTTGATTTGATATAAGCAGGACTTTTCCAAGGCCACACAGGCAGTAAGAAACACAGGAGCAGGTCTCCAAGCACACGGTTGAGTTTTCAAAAGGATCCCAGTCCACTCAAGTAGCCTAGACAGGTCGGACCATGGTGGGTAATCCATAAAGTGCGATGAGCCTGGCCGTTGCCATTCCTGGCCACTGAGAGCAGAGTTGGGTTGTCCCAGTTCTCAGATGATGAGTCTTGCTCTCATCACCGTCTCCAGCACCCCTCCTTCTGCTTCTCCTCCCTCTGATCTGCAGGCATCCAGCCTCCATGCTGCCTCTCCTGCAGGGCACCATCCTCCTTCTCTCCTCCTGCTTCTCAGCAGGGGGAGGCAGCCCCCTCAGCGAAGGCCTGTGGCTGCTGAAGACTGAGTTTGCTCTCCACCTCTACCGGAGTGCAGCAGCAGAGAGAAACGGGACAAACTTTGTCATCTCGCCAGCTGGTGTGTCCCTCTCCCTGGAGATTTTGCAGTTTGGAGCCAGGGGGAACACTGGCTGGCAGCTGGCAGGTGCCCTGGGGTATACTGTGCAAGGTAAGAGGCTTCTCTCCCACACTCCCTCTCTCCCCTGCTTCTCTCCGCTCAGGTGCTCTCAGTGGGGAAGCTCGGCTCCCAGTGTGCACAGGGGCAGAGGTGTAGCCATGCGTGAAGCACTCAGACTTCTGCGGTCATGCTTGTTCTTGACTGTGGAGACTCCTTTCTAGCCTCATGGCAGTATATCAGTTTTGAGTCTCACACACACACACACACACACACACACTGTTTCACAGTTTCACAGTGCTTGCTGTGGCTGGGCAGTGTGGGAGACACCCTATAAACATTCACAGATTGCCTCGGCAACCCTTTTGAGGCTGGTGATCTCATCGCCACCCCTATTTGGGGATGTATGTAGGCACAGGGTAGTGACAACTTGCTGGGAGTCACATAGCCAATAAGGGGCAAGGCCGGACGTTAACGCAAACTCTTTAGACCCAGGACTTCGCCTTTGACCAAACTGTTTTCGTGATTCTGTGGTTTCTGAGCGATGCTCTGTCTGCCAGCTTATATCTATGTGTTGTGTTTCTTATGACAGCTCTGCTAATAGCAATAAGAGTCCTAGGAACAGAGCTCAGCCTGCATTATCCTACACTCCTGATGCAGCTCAGTACTTGACCAGCTCCAGGCTCAGGCAAACATGGCCTTCCCTTCTCAAGCTCACAATAAGATGTCAGTATAAAACCTAGTGTGGCTGAGGCGGGATTTCCAGGCCAGCCTGGTAGGTGGCAGGAAGCCCGTCTCGAAACAAACGAAATGATGTCACTAAAAATGACAGGAGTGGTCTTTGGATGAGTTAAGGGTTGTCAGAAGGCTCAGGCAACAATAGCAACCCAGTCTGGCCACAGCTTCCGTTGGGGGTGGACCCTTGAGCTGGCAAGTAGAGGTTAGCGCTCAACATGTCAGGCACCGAGTGCCACCTGAACTGCCTTTCCTCCTCCATGCACACTCTCTGGCCACTGCTAAAACAAATCCTGCTGGACAACAGATAGGTTTGCTCTCCCTAGGGACAGCTGAAATCATAGATAGTTTTTAGAACTCGGTCACTTTCAGCAATTACACCACAGCAGTGTACATGCCCACAGGCTCCTTTAGGGTCAGTACAGAGCGATCCACCAAGTATTGTGCAGCTCTTGCCAAATGGGCCATAGCTGGCCAGGGATTTGGTTTACACACACACACACACACATACACACACACACACACACACACACACACACACATGGAGAACTCTGAAGGCAGCAACTCTGTCTCGGGGGAGCAATACAGGCAACAGGCAAAACGCAGTGTGTTTTTGTGATTCCACCAGCATGTCAGGGGCTCCCCAGAAGATAGTGTGTCTGAGCTGGTCGGGAAGAGGAAATGTAAACCTGGAAGAAAAGGCAGGCACTGCAGCCTTCAACAGAGGCTCACAGAAGTCAAGATGGTTGGGCTGGCACATGCAAGAGAGGGTCAGATCTGAGACCAGATCCCATCATGGTACCCAGTTAACTGGTTGATTAAGTGTGATGATGAAATCCGGGCTTCCCGGGAGCCCGCTCGGGATTGCCCAGATGTTAGGAATTTTATACACAACAATAATCGCACTTAAGTTTCCGGGCCACACACTGCTTTGCCATCGTATGGCACCATCATCAGTTAGTAAGGACAGGAACAGGCCCTCAGCGTCCTGTCCATCACGCCCTCCATTTTACTTGACTGTGCCCTGCTCAAAACCATACGCCAATACCTGTTGCCTGCTGCCGTCCAGTCTTTCTTTTAAATGATAACATGGGGCTGGAAGGATGTCTACAACCTAACGGTTAGGAGCTCTTACCTTTCAGAGGACCCAAATTTGATTCCCAGCACCCACGTCAGACAGCTCACAAACACCTGTAAGTCCAGCTCTGGGAGGTCCAATACCTTCTTCTGCGGGCATTGCATTCATGTGCGCCAACACACATGTACACAGAATTTAACTTCTAATATATTCTTTATTTTTTCATTTAAATATAAATTATCATATCATTTTTCATTTTCTCTTTCTTCCCTCAAATCTTTCCCATGCGGGCCCCCTGCCTCCTTGCTCCTTCTTGAAATCATGGCCTGAAAGAAAGAAAGAAAGAAAGAAAGAAAGAAAGAAAGAAAGAAAGAAAGAAAGAAAGAAAGAGAAAGAAAGAAATCATGGCCTCTTTTTATTTGTTGTTGTTACATACACACACAGACACATACACATCTATACTTAAATATCTAAATGTAACCTGTTCAGTCCATTTAATGTTACCTGTAGGGCTTGACCACTTGGTAGTATGGTAGTGGATAACCAACCAGGGAGAGGCTCTTCCCTGGGGAAGGCAATTTCTTCCTTTCTCAACATTCCTTAAGTTACCTGTAATTCTTTCTCTAAGGCTGAGGCCCCATGAGATTTCCCTTCTATACTAGCGTGTGTATTGGTGTTGTGCGTGTTCTGGTCTTGTTTAGGCCACCATATTGTTGAGATTTCATGGGTAAAACTTGGTTGTCATTTGTCGAAGACACAATCTCACAATAGATTTCTTGGTCCTCTGGCTCTTACAATCTTTCAGCCCCATCTCCTGCTATGTTCCTTAAGTCGTATGTGCAATTGGACATGGGCACCACAAAATCACTTGTGCACTCCATTTTGACCAGTTGTGGTGTTCTATAAATGGTCTCCAGTCCATTGCAAAGAGAAGTTTTTGTTGGTGGTAGTTTTCTTTGTTGTGGTGGTTGGTTGGTTGGTTGGTTGGTTGGTTGGTTGGTTGGTTGCTCGCTCTGACAGGTGGTTATTAAGAATGGATATTTGGAATGTACTTAGGGATGATGCTGGCTTGGTGAAGTGGTTGTTGTAGATTCTCCTCTAAGATCCATAACATCACTATACCCCAGTACTTAGACAGACTTCCCGTCCCAAGGATGACTTCTCTCTTGCTGAGTGGACCTTTAAGTTCAATTAGAGAGCTATTGATTACTGACAAGATAACCAATGAGTGCCACTACTGAACCCTTAGGTTTCTTGTGCCATGCTCGTCATTTTTGAGTTTCTGCTGGGCAGGACTGACTGTTTATTGGTTGCTCTCTCCCTTTGGAAACTCGAATATCAAGTTCCAGTACTCTGACAGCTAGTCCTCAGGGAGGAGCTATCAAGTCAGATCCAGCTTGCATTCTCTCTGGGTCTTGTGTCCACAGGGAACACATAATTTCCAATTGCTCCAGCTTCTAAGCCCTTTCATTGTCCTTCTAGAGAAATTAATGAAAACATTATAGCATATAGGCCTCAGCTAGGAAGGTGGTCCAGCCCCAGGGATTCTGTTTTGTAATGCATACTGAGTCATAGTCCTGTTCCCCACCCCGCCCCAGAGTGTGTCATTCGATTTTTCACAGACTAACACAAGAGGTAAATGGTTTGGCAGAACTGAGCCAGCGGCAAGTGACAGAGCCAAGTTCAAGTTCCAGAATGCTGATTCCAAATTTTGTGTTCTCTCCAGAGTTCCCCTTATCCCACAAGGGCCAGGAAGCCATCCCTTAAGCTTATAAGCACATTGCTTCCTCTCCTTCTCATCAAAGGCAGCTTCACCCTCCTCCCAGTTCCTACCTCCCAGAGAGCACCTGCAATCAGCCCTCTCAGAGTTCTTGAAAATTAAAATATCTGTATTCAGAAGACAGTTCCCATAGTTTGAAATTTTATGGAGGTGAACCTTCTTCCAGCCTCTAGAACTTTGCAGAGTCCAGAACCTTCCAGAGTCCAGACCCACCAGCTTTGGAGTAACCCACGTATCAGACAAGCTAAGATGGTGATTTTTTTTTAAGTTGCTGTTTTTCTTCTTCCTCTTCTTCTTCTTCTTCTTCTTCTTCTTCTTCTTCTTCTTCTTCTTCTTCTTCTTCCTTCTCTCTTTCAGCATCCTGTTTTAGCATCACCACCTAATTCTAGGCCCTTACCTTATGCCTTTTTACTTTGGAAGCAAGAGGCTAGGCTAGGCAGAAGCCAGCAGTGATGGGGTTCCTCTTGGAGAGCCTTGTTCCTGCTCTCAGACCATTCACTTCTGCCCCTATAGAGGCTTTAGAACAGAAGTCCTCAACTTGTGGGTCAACGACCCCTTTGAGAGTCAAACAACCCATTCCACATGGGTCACCTAAGACCATCAGAAAACAGAGATATTGACATTACAGTTCCTAACAGTAGCAAAATTACAATTGTGAAGTAGCAACTAACATAAGTTATGGTTGTGGGCCACCACAACGTGAAGAATGGTAGTAAAGGTTGAGAACCACTTCTCTGGAATGTAGTAAATATAGTCCCATCCCCCTACCCATCCCCCCTAAAATCTGTGTGTTCAGCATCTCCTGTTCATCTGGAGAACAGAGCTCTCAGGAGCAGGGTCTCCTCAAAACCCATCCCTCTGCTACTTCAGTATTTCTGCCTCCAAGAACACTCGTCCCGGGCTCTATTTCTTGTGGCTGTATTTATTGTTCTCTTCACTGTAATGAAACACCTGATAAAAGCAGCTTACGGGGAACAGGGGCTTTAGCTCCGTAAAACCCTGGGTATGAGCCCTCGGACAAGATATGCTGAGGACAAGGCAGCTATCCTGACACGTGAGAGACTGATCTGGGAAGCGGAGCCTCGGCCGAGAAAACACCTCCGTCAGATAGTCCCATAGGCAATTCTGTGTGACATTTCCTGGATCAATGATCGATGCGAGAGGACCCAGGACACTGGGGGTGCGCCCACCTGGGTTGTGTAAGAAAGCAGGCTGAGCAAGACATGCGGAACAAGCTAGTAAGCAGCATCCTTCCACGGCTTCTGCTTCAGTTCCTGCCTCAAGGCTCCTGCCTTGAGTTTCTGCCCTGACTTTCCTCGGTAATGGACTGTAAACTATAAGGTAAAATAAGCCCTTTCCGTCCAAAGTTGCTTTTGGCCATGGCCTCTATTACAGCATAGAATTCTAACTAGGAGAGCAGCTCCTTGGCCACTGCCCAAGCCTGTTACAATACTGCACAGAACCCTTCTGGCTTCCTGTTAGAAATCCCACCATGGCGCACCAGACCTGCCATATCCCAGCCCTACACTCTCCTCCAGGGCTCACGGTGTCCCTGAGTCAGGAAGGCGCAGGTTTGCCGCTTCTGAGGCACAGGAAGACTCTCTCCCAGCCACACTTGTGATCTAGTATGTTTTCTGCCCAACTTCTCAGCTGCGGGGGTAGGTGAATTTCGCCTAGGGTAGCCATGCCATTTCCAGTGAAGAACTTTTCAGTGCACGCACCTTCGGAGACAACCTGCAGGTGGGTCTGTGTAAGCCCTTACAAACACTCCTTCCTCACAGACCCAAGAGTGAGAGAATTCCTGCATACTGTTTACACCACATTGCACAACTCCAGTCAAGGCATCGGGATGGAGCTGGCCTGCACCCTTTTCACGCAAACCGGAACGTCCCTGTCTCCCTGCTTCGTGGAGCAAGTCTCCTGGTGGGCCAACAGCAGTCTGGAGCCAGCTGACTTCAGTGACCCCAATCGCACCGCCACGGAGGACACATCGGGACAGAGCACAGGTAAAGGAAAACCATCCGCCTTGGCAAGGCTAGGGGCAGAGGGCGGCAAAGAAACAGCGCCGCCTATCGGTAGTCAGAAGCCATGGTGAGGTTCAGGGTGCCCGGAGTTACAGCACCCGTGAAAGGGTGTTCTGGGAAACAACCAGAGCGGGCTTGTCCCTCCTCTGTTCCTCCCTCTTCGCAGCCCAGCGTACAGTGTACAAGAGTGGGTGCCGTGCACACACACGCAGAAAGGCGCTCCTCAGAGCCTACCACCTCTGCAAATACCCTACGGGATTTGCCCCATGTCACTCTCCCCAGGCCATTTCTCACCGAGCTCTTGTCTGTTTTGACCTACAATTACCCCATGTGACAGCAATATGCAGCAGGGATCAGGAAAGTAGCTTCCAGGAAACTTAGGTTAAGGAAGCACAAAAAAAAGAGGGCCAAATTATAAGTTATACCTAGTATGTTTCACTTGGTTCTATTGCATGCTTGCTATTCATAATCCAAACATGGGTGGCAGCCACCGAGTGCTATGATTGTTATGAAGTGTGTGGAGGTGACTAATATCCGCTACGCTTTTTTTTTTTTTTTAATTAAATGCTGCTTGAACTGTGATTTTTTCATTTCACTCGCCCATTGATCCTAGAAGGTGGGTGCTGTCTCCATTTTTCAAATGGAGAAACTGAAGCACCAAGGGCTGAATTTCCTGCTTGCCTGTGAGCCACGAAGCCAGGATTCTGATGCAGGTTGGATGGCTGCAGTGTTCTAGTGAGCGCCCAAAGACTCCAATAAATGGAGAACGTTCAGGATCCAGGGCTGTTTCAAAACAGAACTGCTGGGGTACATGCGGAATGAAAGCTGTGCTCCTCAATATTTTCAAATGTTCTATGCTATCTCTGGCACTTTAAATAGAATGATCCTTGGGGCCAGAGAAATGGTTCAGCTGTTATGAGGATGGACCAGGTAACTCATAACTGCCTTTAACCCCAGCTCTGAGGGGTCTGATACCCTCTTCTAATATCCAAGGGTACCTGCTTTCATGGGCACATACCTACACACACACACACACACAGAGAGAGAGAGAGAGAGAGAGAGAGATAGTTAAAAAGTTTTGTTTGTTTAATTAAGAGTGACTCCCTATATCCTCCTTGAACCACCAGCAGACCCACTCAAAATCCAATTTAGACATTCTCAACTCACAGCCTGGTTTCCCTTTAAGAAAAAGAAAGCCTTGGTCCTTCCCAACCCTAAAGGGGTGAGGGTAGATCCTGTCTGCTCAGGGTCAAATGCAGGGGCCTTTGGTTGGGTGACTGGGTAGATGGCCGTATATGACCAACCTCCCTGAGCCTCATTCCTCTCGTCTGGGAAGTGAAGAATGACGACAACAAAGTCATAAACATTTCTTCAAGCATTTCGGCAGAGCCTAGCAGTGTGGTTATTAAACAGCTGGAAGCTCAGGACAGAAGCGGTCCCTAAGGAATGGTGTGCATGCTCCTTCCTGTTCTCACTTGAAACTTTAACGGCAGGCCTCCTAAAATGGGGTTTTGATCATATCTAGCTCCGCAAAGGTGTGCTGAGGGATGCAGCTCAGCCATTGGTGGGTCCCAAGGTGGGGGTAACAGTGCAGTCTTCTCTTGTCATAGAGCCTCATCCATGCAAGTGTCTACCTGCAGAGACAGTGCCTCAAGATCTCTGGGAAACGACTCAACAGAACTGGGGGTGTCCGGGGCAGCTGCTAGAAACAGGGAGAAAGGCCACACTGAACGCATATTAACAAGGGGGTTAGAATTCAGATTCTCAGGTGCCTCGCTGCCCCAGAGCAGGAGTGCAGTCATCGGGGATCTGTTCTCATCCTGTGTTCTTACTTTTCATTTCCATGACAATAAGTTAAAAGCCAGGTAGCACAGCCGTTGTGGGTTTCTTTGTAGTAAACTGAAAATAGCATGAAGTAGGAGAGAAGACAGAGAGAAAGAGAGAGAGGCAGACAGAGAGAGACACAGAGACAGATAGACAAACTAGATAGAAGTTCTTCTGTCTACAGGCGAAGGCCCAGGTAACCCTCTGTGGGGGCAGGCTGGTGCCCTGTCTACTCGTCTCTCCATCATGAGCACCATGACTTTCCAAAGTACCTGGCAGAAGAAATTCTCCTCCATGACCTCACAGCCCCTGCCTTTTACCTGTGCCCATGGCCTTGTCCTTCAAGTCCCAGCAATGCACCAAGTGGCAGAGGTCAGCTATGGTAAGTCCTCCTCCTTCCTATATTTATAAAGTTGGAGGAACCCAGCAATGTGGGCAAGAGAGGGGAGGTGGCCTCTGTTTTACGGGATTGGATGGACAAACATTTCCATAGAGTCCATTCTGTGCACTGTGGGTAGACTGAAGGAAAGCCCAGGGTAGCAGGAGACATATAGAGGGGCCTTAGAGGTTGTGCCCATCTGGATGCTGAGGACACAAATGTGGAAGAAAACCCAGTTTCATGCTTGGCATTGGCTGCCATCCTAAGAACATGTTCGTGTGAAATCAAAAATACTTGGACCAAATACCTCTCCTAGAAAACACCTTCATGATGCAGCTAGCCAGGATCAAACGAAGGCCAACAGGCCTCCAGACCAACAGGCCCCCTGCTCCTGAAAAGCCACTGCTCCATGTGGCTCTCCTGCTCCTCAGTGGGGAAGGGTCCCAGTGCCAGGAGATGACCGATGGCCTTGTGTGTACTGGGTGTGTTAGCTAGCTGGTTGAGGATGAGCTAGAGCACGCAGTGGGGTTCTCCTAACACTTGTCTCCACCTTTCTCCCTACATCCCCCCCAGCAGCCCTCCAACCCTTCTCAAGCTCAGGGTGTTCTTCCTGCTATCTGTCACCTGCCCCCATCACATCCTTCTTCAACTGTACTGTGCCTGGTGGCCTGTACTTCTCTTTGCCTACAGACTTCCAGCTGCCCACCCTGAGACCTATCTGTTCAGGTCACAGTTAGAAATGATCATCAGTCTTCAAGTTAAACCCAGACAGGGTGTGTGTTTTGTTGGGTCTGTGGAGTGTTTCAAGAGTTGGCCATTTTTCTTATGAAATGTAGATTTAAAGCCTTTCTTGAAAGGTAAGATGTAATACAAAGAGTCTGCCCCCCCCCCCTAAGCTCAGACTGGATGGCTTCCTAAAACACTGCCCCAGCAGGCCCTGTGACTGTGAGTGAGTCCTTGAGTAAGGCCCTATGGGAGATCAGAGGGGGCTTGAGGATCAGTAAAGCAGCCTGGTCACCCAACAGTTTCCAGTCTCAGATTGCTTCCTGAGGCTGAAGAGGACGCACTGCTTTACTGTTGCTGTCTTGTAAGTCTGCCTACCCTAGGTTGAGGCATTGTTAAGTTTCCCTGGCTCCTGGGACAGAGCTAATTCCTGTCCCACGGAACCCCTAGGCCAGTTCCAGGATGCCGTAGGCCATGAGGTAGACGTTCTGGAGCTGCTGTACCTGGGAAGGGCAGCTAGTTTGTTCTTGGTGCTTCCCCAAGACAAGGATACCCCTCTGGATCACATTGAACCACACCTGACAGCCAGAGTCATCCACCTCTGGACCACCAGGCTGAAGAGAGCCAGGATGGATGTGTTCCTCCCCAGGTGAGTGGTTACATCTTCCTTACAGGGGTTACTATGATAGCCAGTGTGGCTTGCACTCAGAGCCACGGGGTCAGGCTCCAAGGCCCACCTTCCTACTGAGCTACCTTGTCAAATGAGCTTAAACCAAGAAGTCCCCTAGAGTTTGAGTCTCTTCTAAAATCACTGTAGAGTATATTATGGCACATACAGCGTTGAGTTAACTTCCTATGTCTTCCTAAGGTGAACTACTCAGCCTTTCACAAGGCTGACTCGGGTCCCTATCTGCTTGCTCCATAATGGCAAAACATGCCATTATGGGGTGAAGAAGTGCAAGGAAGAGGGCACCCTTGTGGGTACAGCTTTGGCTTGTGTCATTGCCCCTAAACCAAAGAGACAAGATGGCTTATGTAACTGAGAAAACTTACATGTAATTCTAGTCAGAAGCCAAATGAAGACACAAATTTCAAGCCAGGTGGTGGTGGTGCATGCCTTTTATCTCAGCACTTGGGAGGCAGAGGGAGGTGAATCTTTTTGCGTTCAAGACCAGCATGGTCTACGGAGTGAATTCCAGGATAGGCAAGGCTACACAGAGAAACCTTATCTTGAAAAAACAAAAACCAAACCAAACAGAAAAAGACACAACAATTCAAGATTTTTCCAGATAGTCAGGATGATGGCAAGTTCAAAGCCAGCCTGGGCTACAGAAGGATTCTGACTATGCTGAGCAACTTAATGAGACCCTATCTCTATTAGTGAATTCAAGACTTGAATTCTGTGTCTCTGTGTTGAAGATATGTTTGTTCTAAAGACAGTGCTAGATCTTGTTTTCCAAAGCAAAGATGCTAGCAAAATTTATTGTTTACAAAAGGGGTCTGCCTAGACTTTTTCAAATGGTGGGCTTGTCCGGCAATTTGAAGTCAGAGAAGGTTCAGCATAGCTTTGTGGATCAGTGTTGATGTCCAGGAGCTTATTTGCAGCTCCACCCACCTGTCCGATTGGGGCCTTGGCCACATTCCAAGCCCATGGCTCCCAGTAAATAAATCAAAGGCCTTGGCAGTGCTCCCTCAGGCAGTTAAAAATAAAGCCATACCCTAGAACAAAACATACAAGGAGGCAGGGCCCAGGTCTAAAACGAAGAGGCATAATGAAGAGCCAAAGGTGAACTCAAACCCAAGACAAAACCCATCTCTCAACACCAAATGCTCAGTCCCTAGCAAGGCCTCTGATCCAGTTACACACGGGTATAATTAGTGCAAGAGGGAAGAGAGCACTTGCAATTAGCCTGGAGAGCAAGCGCCGCCAGGTGAAGAATTTGCCGTTTCACATGAGTGGCTCATACAAAGAAGAATCCCAAGGAAATGCTCAGCTCTGCAGAGAGAGGAGAGCACCACACTGACGCCCATGCAAGCCCTCCGCAGGACCCTGAAAACACAGGACAGAGGGACACCTCAGCAATGACTCAAATGACCTTGTTCTGATAAATGGATTTATTCACCAGAAAAAAAAAAATCCGCCTCCCAAGTGCTTCTAATCCAAGGCCAATAGAAGTGTTTGTTTTTGTTTTTGTTTTAGAAAAATTAAACCATTTATTTCATAAACTTCACACACACACAAACACAGAAACATACACACACACACCAGACCAGACCAAAAAGCAAAGCCAACCAAACAAAAAGCCTAGTTGTAAACTCTTTAGGGCAGTGGCTCTCAACCTGCAGGTCACAACTGCTTTGAGGTCATATATCAGATATCCTGTATATCATGTATTTACATTACAATCCATAACAGTAGCAAAATTACAGTTAGCAAAGAAAATAATGTTATGGTTGGTGGGTCACCACAACACGAAAAGCTGTATTAAAGGATATCAGCATTAGGAAGGTTGAGAACCACTGCTGTAGAGACTAAATTGAAAAGTTGATGTTGCTTTAGGTTTGGATTCAGACATACCCCTTGGACCGTGGTAGACACAGCCAGGCTTTTGCCGCTCGTTTGTTTGCTTGTTTGTTTGCTTGTTTTTGGGGTCCTACTATGTAGCCCTGGCTGGCCTGGAACTTGCTATGTAGATCAGAGTGGCCTCACATTCACAGAAATCCACCTGCCTCTGCCTTCTCATGCCAGGATTAAAGGCAAGGGCACTGCATCCCATTGCACAGCCAGATTTCGAGTAAGAATTTACCTCTAGCTCCCTCAAATTGTTTATTCCCCACTGAGTGCGATGTGCTCTGTGGTCGTCACGTAGATTTCACTGAGGGAGAGCCCAAAGATCCTACACCCCATGGCTAGCAATTTTGAGGTGTTACGTGTCACTTGGCATGAGCCCAGTGGGAGTGCTGGTGCTGAACATCCCCAAGCGGTACTCCAAGATGAGCTTTATCATTTAGTCATAAAATTAAATGCATAAGGATCGTTAGCTTTCATTTAAAACAACACTTAACCTATTAAATGAACAAGAAAACCAAGACTGCGTGCTTAGGCCATGTATATCCATAATCATCCAATCATATCCATACCTCACAGAGAAGACTAATAGTATCAAATAATGCATTTAATGAATAGAGTGCTTGGTTCTAGGTCTAGAAAGGAGAAAACGGAGAACATTTACAATATTATATATGATATATCTTATCCTGCTTTGCATTGATTTGAAAAAGCAATGCCTGAAGCTAGTAAGCAATATGTTTAGGATATAGAGCAGCCCAGGAGAGCCGTGGCTACATAGTTTCCCTCTGTCTCTGTCTCTGTCTGTGTCTCTCTCACACACAAACACATACATAGAACCCATAGTTCTGGAAGACTGAGAGCGTGGCACCGCCATCTCCACACAGAAGATGGCATCTCTGTGGCAGCAGCAGTCACAAGGCAAGAAGGGATGTGAGAGAGATTCGGGGTCTGGCTTCCTCTTTTGCATAGAGACCCACTCTCATGGGAACCAACAGCAGAACTATGTTTATACCTCCCAAGGGCTGTTCTGAGTAGTCATTTAATATTAGGCCCAAATTCCTAAAGGCCCCAGAAACTCAATACCACTACTCTCACAGGCAAGCTTTCCAGAACTTTGGGGTCACACTAACGAAACAGAGTACACATTGCAAGTCTTTTTAGTATATTTACAAAATTTTGCAGTCATGAATACTAATCTTATTTTTTTTTTTTTTTTTTTTTGAGAGAGAGTTTCACATAGCCAAGGATGACCTTGAGCTTCTGATTCTTCCGTCTCTGGATCCTGAATGCTGGGCTCATAGGTGTGCATCAGGGCAGTTGGTTTAGACACTGCTGGGGAATCAAACTCAGGGCTTCATGCACCCTGGGCAAACACTCTATGAACTAACTGAGCTACAGTCCCATCACCAAATTCTAAAAGATGTTTATCACCTTAAAAAGAAAACCATATTCATTATTCATCACTACTCAGTGGTAGGCAACCACTATTTTATTCTATCACTGTGCTAGCCTTGGTATTGGGATTTTTCCACCTATCACAAAGTTTTAACATACCCCTTTTTAATGGCTGAATAATACTCTAGTGGATACACTATATTTTATTTGAACATTCCTTTTAAATATGCCTTTAATTGAAATGGAATGACATCACATTGCTCCTCCCTATGCCCTTCCCATGCTCCTCCTCAAATAGCTATTATTGTCACATACAGCAGTTATTAGCTGCTTGTAGTTCTTGTTTGTTTGTTTTGTTTTGTTTAAGACAGGGTTTCTCTGTGTAGCCCTGGTTGTCCTGGAACTCACTCTGTAGACTACGCTGGCCTCGAACTCACATTGATCCACCCACCTCTGCTGTGATTAAAGGAGGAGTGTGACCCGGTGAAAAATTTCCCCTTCCATGCTAATAGGTCCATTGCTATCATCATTGTTCTGCTCTTGTCTTCTAGAAGAGACTGTTTCATGTGATTTCTAAAAACCGTTGCCTAATTAAACTCTCAAAGATCTAGGCCTATTTCCCCCAGGAGTTTCATAGGCTTCACTCGTACTTTAGGTTTTGACCCACTGTGAATTAATTACCGTACCTTTGAGAAGCTGAGGGCCAGAGGACACCACTGCCCTTACCGTAAGAAATCTACACGTAACTCTTGGCTCCCACGGAACTACTAACAGCCTGCGCTTGACTGCTCTTATCCCAATAGCAAGTAGTTACACAATATTTCTTCGGTGTGTGACATGTATCATGTATGGTCAAAAATAAGTGAGGCCCACAGTGGACCATGTCACCACGGCATAGTGGGGGCCCTTCAGATGTTCAACAGAAGCAGCTGTAAAATGATCACACGGGTGTAATACACTGGGTTAAACTTACGCAGTTATGACTCCACACAGCATCTTTGTGTCTGCTCACATTCAGAAACTGCCACATGCAGTTTCTAAGTGCATGTCACACTTAACTTATTCTAACAGGTTTGTACATATCTTCTAGTAGTAAATGACAAATCAGACCATAAGTTTTATGTGTTCATGACATACCTTCCCCTACAGTGTTATTTTTCTAGGCTATGTGATGTTATCAAATTGTTACAAATTTTCCAAAAAGAAAAGAAAAATCTGTGTTAAGCAGACCCATGCAGGCGAAGCCCATGTTATTTGAGAGTCAGCTGCATTTGGTGTAATGGAGGCCAGGTCTTCACGTGTTTTGTACGTGAGTGGTCCAGTGTCCTGTAGCACTTGTTGAAAGGATCATTCTTTCCTCCGTTTTATTTTCTTACCGTCGTTGTCAAAATTAATTGCCAAATGTATGGGTTTGTTTCCTGTAGTAGTGTGTTGTTGTGAATCATAGAACACCAGTCAGTCTAGAAAATAGGAAGTGAGTCTAACTTTATTTTCTTCTTCCTAAGGAGTGTCTTACTCATTAATTTTAAGATCAGCTTACCATTTCTGTCCCAAACAAGCAGTTGGCGTTGGGCACAGGGATGTTCAGTGTGTTGGCCAGCCAGTGAGTGCTGTGAGCTTTGGATGCCTTCTGTTCACTTCACTGTTTCTCTTGACAATGTTTTGTGCTTCTTTCTAGGTATTCATGTCTCACGCTTTTTTACTTAATCTATTTCTAAGTAATTTGGCTCATTTTTGGTGAATTAGAAATGGAATTATTTTCTTAATTTCATTTTCACATTGATAATATTAGAAATGCCATTGATTTTCATATGATAGTGTACCTCAAATTAGCTCTAGTAAGTTATTTTTAGTGTTCTTCAGTATTTCCTACACATAAGACCAAATCATGTCATATAGTCACTTATTCCCTTTTTTTTTAAACTATATTTTATTTTACAACTTTTGTTTTGTCATGGTGCTTGGGATTTGACTCAGGGCCTTTTGCATGGTAGGGAAATGCTGTATTACTGAGCTTTTACTTCCTCTTGAATGTGGATGCTTTTGAGTTATCTGTCTTGTGACTTTCCTACCCTCGTGCACAAGGCCAACTAGATGTGGTGAAAGTGGATATCCTTGTCTTGTTCTTGACTCTAGATGGGAAATTTGAAGAAAATATGTGAGATCCGGAGGTTTTGGAAGCACTCTTAATCATCTTGAGTTACTTTATGTCCCAAATTGGCTGAGTATTTGATGCCTTTTGAGCTTTTTGTTTGGGCATTGTTTTTTTGGTGTTTTCAGTGGCAAGGTTTAAGCAAGCTAGGCTCTATCACTGAACATAGCCCCAAGTCCTGTTGATTTCTAATCATGAAAAGGTGGTAGATTTTGCCAAAAGCCTTTTCTGCATCTGTTGAGATAACCATGTGATCTTAATCCCTTCCTTTATTAACACATGTGCCAGCTTATTTTCATGTCGCAAACACATCTTGCATTCTTATAGTTTTGGTTGTGAACCTAGCCTTTAATGGCTGAGCCATCTCTCCAGCCTCACGTCTTGCATTCTTCTAATAAATCCTACTTGGTCATGGCAGGGTTTATATAATGCCAGATTCAGTTTGGACCTAACTCATTTTAAGTCAATCCCTACCACGTTGTTGAGAATTCATATGAAATATGGCTTCATTTTCTTGTAATACCCTTTCTGTAAGGGATAAGCAGCTTTCCTGGTTGTGGTTTACTTGAGTTACTTTCATTTCATTTCATTTCTTCTACTTCTGCTTTCATAACAGGAACATCACTGTGATCTTTTGAAATCAGACCTCACTTTTGTTGCATTTACTTTAGTAAGACATGATATGATTCAGTTTTATCACCCACCACCTCTTTGGTTTCAAACAGATTTTAACTTTCTTAATATTATTGAGAAACCACAGTCAAAACACAATGCTAAATACATAGGCTATGCTGAGCACTGTACTGTACACTACAAGAATTTTCATTGAGCATCCTGTTGGGAATTGTTCTAATGCATGCGCTCAAGATCTGGTTTCACCAATCCTTGTTTTGGAAACATGCCTAAAACATACCTGATTGGTTGATTAAACAGCCTATCCCTGGGCAGGGCAGAGTGGGATAGGTATGGCTAAATTCTTGGGCTTCAGGTTCAAGAGGATCACCGGAATTACAATTAAGGGAAACAGATGGATGGGAAGAGTGGAGGAAGGAGGATGCCACAATGGGTTAGTGTGGAGAGGAAAACCACGTGGGCCAAGAGGAAGGACTCCAATAATGGCATGAAAATGCCCAGATGAAGAATACAAGCAAGGCCCATGAGATTATGGATGAAAGGTAGACCAGATGAGGATGGTTAAGGCAGATGGTATTGGATGGGGCTGGGAGATGCATGGTGAGGTTATTTAGGCAGCGTAGGCAGGAATATCTGCCTGGCCCAAGGCAAATAAAGCAATTGTAAAACCTAACAGGTGTCTGTGTCTTATTATTTGTGATAGCGGGTTAAATAATACAGCCGTCATAATCTTAGGGCTAATAATAAACATTATATAGCCCAACACTCATTTTTTATTTATTACAACACATCCCTCATGTGCTTTTTTTCTCAAAGACAGTAAGGAAAGAGAGGTAAAGTCGCTTGGCAATGAGTCTGTAAAGTGAGAAGTTCCTGGTGAGACCTCTAGCTATGTCATAACCTTGTTCCACATCACTGGCAGGCATATGTCTTAGACTCCTGGGAAAGCTGCCGGTTAACCCCGGGCCACCCCTCCTCCTACTCTGACAGCACTGTTGGTTCCAGATTAACCCTTTATCTCAAAACTGTTTCATCAGTTTGTCCTCCTGCCTTTTCAGCTTTTCTCTGACCCACACCCCAGCTCAGTTTCCTTCCCTTTCCTCGCATAGTCACCAGGACTGGGCCTTTTTTGTTCTCCCTTTTCCCGTGCTCCTCTCCTCCCAAGTACTTCATCTCCACCCGCAACCCCTTCAGTTGCACTGCCAATTCTGCAACCCTTTCAGAAAAGGGAGAGTATAGTGACCCCTTTTGTTTTCCCATTTCAGCCATTTTTCAGTTCTCTGGCCCCTCCATTTCCATCTGCAATTTTTTTTTAACTGCTCAGCCAGTCTTTCAAACTTTAAAAACAGAATATATGAAAAAACAAACAAAATCCAGAAAATCTCCTCTGGGAGCAT
Organism: Psammomys obesus; assembly: GCF_907164565.1. NCBI lineage: Eukaryota > Metazoa > Chordata > Mammalia > Rodentia > Muridae > Psammomys > Psammomys obesus. The sequence continues at coordinate 1,072,095 of NW_026591086.1, forward strand.
GGTGGGGGTGGGGAGGTGGGGGTATCCTAGTGGAAGCAGCTGCAATAAAATTCTTTGCTTTATCTTGAAAAAAAAATCCGTTCTTTTGTCCCCTGCTACTTACTGTACGGCATTTGAAATCAGATTTCCCATTTTTATACTTAACTTTCAAGCCCCATCTTGAGGTGCAACTTGTCTTTGTTACTTGGTGGGTTTTTCTTTCTTTCACTCTTTAACCCCCGCCCCCGTTTCACACCCTATTACTAGACAGGAGAGAAGGAAGGATAGAGAGAGAGAGCTCTGAATCTAATTACTTTCTTCTTGGTTTTTCCACAAGCAAGACTACTAACAAACTGCAACCAACCAACTTCCCCGACCGATCAACAACCATCCATGCCAACTACCAGGGCTCTAGCATTTATATACCCTCTGAAAAATTCCCAGAATTCCAAACATCACACACTTTCAGAAACTATCTGCAGCTGGCAAAATCATGCCTCTGTTAGAGCACGATGCACCCCACACCTGGGATTAAAACAAGAACACATTTTTACAATATTTCTGGGATTTTTTGTTTGGTTGGGATCCGCCAGCTTCTGCCTTCCAAGTACTGGAATCAAAGGCATGGGCCACCAAGGCCCCAGCATATTTCTGTGCTTTTAAAGAAACCAAATTTCCAGAATTCTCACTACAGAAGGCTTGTGTCTTCACTGGAAAGTGTAAAACGCTTTGTCCTGGGAAAATTTTGCTGTGCTGATTCTTTCTGTTTTCAATGGTTTACTGGGCAAACCAAGACCGAGTTCCTTCTCTGTTGCACATCAAAGGCACATATTGCAAACAGCAAACATGAAAATGTGTTACACAGTACAGAAAGCTATATAAGGTACTGTACAAGATACTATATATATATATATATATATATTTATTATTATTATTATTTTTGCATCTACTATGTGTGAGATTCTAACCAAATGTGAAGAGTAAAGTGCAAGTGAGCCTGGCTGGGCTCTGCATTCCCATAGTCCAGATTTGAACTGAGGTGCACCACATACTCATTGGGTCATCTTGAGCAGGTTTTTAAAACAGTTTATGCCTTAAATTTTCCATCTGCTGCATAAGGAGTAATAGCCATTATATGAAGATGAAATAATTTCTATGATGCTCTCATCATAGTGTCTAACACAGTGTCACCACTTACTAATTATTTTAATTTATATATTTTATTAAAATTCATAAAAATGACTTAAGGTAATTCTAGGTCATTTATGGTATCATAAAGAATATTAATAGGTTCTGAGTACCTTGAGTACAGCTATGGAAATCGGGCTTTAAGAACCAGGAGTCACAAAGGCTGGTGGTGGAGCTCAATTAAATGTTTTTTCCTAATATGTGGGAGGCTCCGGATCCTATCTCTAGTACTGAAAAGTTTAAGTTAGCCTGGGTATAACTCCATTTTGAAATAAAGAGCCATCTTTACTGGGAGCTGAATTCAGGTACCAGGAAATATCACAGAATGTACACTTGGCAGAAAACAAAGTTAACTCTACTAGCAACAGCTGCCAGGAAATATCACAGAATAAATACCTCATAGAAAATAGAGACAATCTCCCCGGCAATAATCAATGAGAATCGGTTGGGAATTGGCTCCCCAATGTTTCAGATATAGTTTAGAAGAATAGCAATTGTGATTATGTGCCTCAGAGGAAATCACCTCGCCCCTCTAACTTTTACGTGAAGGCATGAAACCCCCTGCTCACAGACTTTTCCTTTAAAAACCCTGCACACTCAGGGCTCGAAGTCCCACTTCTCTACTGCTGTGTCAGTGAGACTTGGGTCCTGAGTTCGATCGCTCTTGTAATAAAGCTCTCTTGCTATTGCATCGAGTCGTCTCCTGGTGGTCTCTGAGGGTCCCGTGATGCTGGCATTACAGTACCATTTTGAAGAAGTCAGAAAACAGCTGAATAGAACAGCAACAGCTGAGGAATGAACTGTTACTTAAAGGCAGTCAAGAGAAACAGGGCCATGACAAACGAGCAGCATAGACAAAGCTGGGAGTCAGGTTAGTCCCAGTGTTATGATTCAAGGGAAATGAAAAATACAGTGGGGTAGTGGCCCAGTGTACACTGGCCTCGTTATAGCCTTATACTACATGCAGTATGTAGGAGAATAGTATGAATTCTAAATAACTGATATCTGGCTTCTGTTTTGCAGGTTTAGGATTGAAAACCAGTTTGACTTAAAAAGCATTTTAAGATCATGGGGTATCACTGATCTTTTTGACCCACTCAAAGCTAACTTGAAAGGAATTTCAGGTAATGATTTTTCAATTCTTCCAATCTTTAAGAGGCATTATGTTTGGGACAGTTCTGTTATACTCTGATTAAGTGATCTTTATTGTTTCCATAGTTTTTGACAGTAAACACATAAAGTGGTTGGCTTTGTTAGAATGTGGTGCTTCTTGGTAAGTCAATTTTAGATTAAAACTGGTGGGCAGGGGGTGCTCCTTAGGGCATGGCTTTTGGAAACCACTTCACATTGGGGCAAGTGGCACAGGATGCAAAAGAATCCTCCCTCTTCCATGACCAGACTCTCATGAACACTGTAGGCAGCACCAGACCTTCATTATACCCTCTGCTATAGTGAGAATTTTGTAATTTTGGTTTCCTAAAAAAAAAATAAATAAAATAATAATAATAATAATAATAATAATAATAAAACACAGAAATGTTATGGGAATGTTTTCCTTTTAATCCCAGGTGTAGGAATATGGGACTGCTTCACAGCAGCTGATTATGACTTGACTCATGCCTTGGCAGGGGCATGGTTTTGCCAGCTGCAGATAGTTTCTGCAAGTGATGTTTGGAATTCTGGGGACTTTTCAGGGGTAATATAAATTATAAGAGTCCCAATATGTTGGTGGCAAGTTGGTGGTTGAATGCTGTTGGTTGAAGTTTGTCAAGCAGCTGTTCCAAAAAAAGATGAGAAGAAACTGGACATTCTGACTGTGGAGATCAAACCTGCCCCAAGGAACTTTGGTACCTTTAATCAACAAAGTAATCTCAAGAGAATGATGCCCCCTTTTCTCCACTACTCTTTTTTTCTCCCCTATCCAGTGTTAAGGGGTTGAAAGGGAAGAGCTAAAGGGGTGGAGAAGGGTGGAAGAGAGAAAGGAACCCATAAAGCAGCATATACCGGCTACACTCTGCTGTCAAACAAGCATCATCTACCCTTTTCCTTCCTAGTTGCCTTTAATTCCTCCTGGCTTTTGTAATGAACTAGGCACAAATCTTCCCTTCATCCATTCCTCAGATTTCCCATGCTTTCATGACCTTGCCCTAAGATGGTCTTCTTCCTAGCATCCACATTCGATTTCTTTTCCATAGTTGACATCAATACACATGCTACTGCCATGTTTGCCTGTGAACTGAGCTTCCATTGCACACCAAAAGCGAAAGAAATGCTAAGATCTACTTTGGGGATTTCTTGAAGGAACCACTGGCTCAGTTTCTGCCGGCTCAAAAGTCCCTGGATTGTTTCTACACTATAGATTATCTGTGAGGAAAGAACACTGCAGCAGACATTCTCACTGGTCTCTGCCTTTACTTGATGAACTTGAAAGTTACCATTTTAAGCATCAGACTACTGGAACATATTAATACTAAAATTTTGATCAGAATCTTCCTTCTTAATCACAGAAAATAAATGGGTGTTTATTCTTCAAGTCTTGGCTTGTGCTTTAGATGTGAGTGAACAGAACTGCCAGTTACCTATTAAATAAAGCATGGCAGGAAGTACCTAATCAGAGTACTAAAAACTTGCCATCTTTGGGCTGTGAGTTCATAAAGTACTTGCTGAGTATGCCCAAAGTCTAGGGTTTCATCTCCAGCACGCACGCACGTGTGCGCACACACCTCTACCACTTCTTATGGTCTAAATGTACTGAGATAAGTAACACAATAGTCAAAATTTCCAGTGTCCACAATGCTTGGTATACAATTAGATCCAAGACAATACTGCTGGCTTAGCTGGAAATCTAAACCAGAAACTCTCCTTATTTGACAGGTATGCTTTGACACTGCAGGAAATGAAAAATAGAACAGCAAATGTTCCAGAGGCAGGAAGGAACAAGGGACAGCTAAGTTATGCACATTCTACTTTCAATAATGGGCAATCATGTTGTCTTCTCAAGGCCTCAGAGTTCAGCTACAGTATCCTTGTGGCTAATGGAAATTCTATTATTCTTTCAGTCATCCAAATTAAAAATTTTAGGGTGTTGGATTCAGTACCCAGTTCTAGAAGGGGGGAAAGGGAGGAAAGCAGCTGAGGCTATTCTTGGCCCTCTCTTCCACGCTATTATACTGTTGCTCCTTCCCAAACCTTTTTGCCTCAGCATCTGAGAAAAACACTCAATTGTCAATCTTACGCCCTTAAACAGTAGTGGTCTTCACCCATATCAGTCCCAATATAAGCAAAAATATGGATGACCTACAATGAGAGCAGTCCACTGGTTTTGAGACAGAATCCCTCACTGGCATCAGAGACTGGTCAACAAGCTATAGAACTTCCCTGTCTTTCTCCCTTACTCCCCCAACCCATACAGTGCTCAAACATAAGCATGCACCATGTCCCTTGGCTCAAGGAATCAAACTTGGCTCCTTATGCTTACACAGTCAGAACCAATAGATCCACCTCCCCAGCCTGTCACCAAGTCTTCTGAGTACCATTTAGATGATACTCATCTAATACAACTTGTTTACTTACATTTGCTTAAACCAATATAATTATAGGCTCACAGATCTGGCTTACTTAATAATCCAGCATGTGCTAAATGTGGAGTTTGTATTCATGCTTCTACTGATGAGACCTAACAATATTCTCCCATTGTTTTGTTCCAATAATATAGAAGTCAACAAATGACCATCACCTGTTTTTATTAAATAAGCAGCTACTTACACTTTTTTTTTTTTTTTTAATCTAAGGCTGTTTTCTTGCTACAGTATTAAAGCTGAGTCATTGGGACAGACATCGTGGAATTGGTGATACTTAAAAATATTTTTATAAATACACCTTACCAACTAAGATAATTCTTTCCAATGCCCTTCTTTAAACATAACCCGACCGCTCATGTCAGTACTCAAAGTAGGCTCCTGCCTATTCGAGACAGAACCATTGAACAGTGTCAGCATTCCTGAAATGGGGAGCTAACACCCAACTCACCAATTATATGACACAATGTCTTGGTTTTAAAAATTTATTGTGTGTGCATGCTGGAGTAGGAGGAGCACATGAAGAGAGCACACATTGGAGGTCAAGACAACTCTGAAGTCAGTGTCTCCTTTCTCTTTTATGTGGGTTCCAGGGATTAAAAACTAAGGTCATCAGATTTGTGAGACAAGCAACTTTACCTGCTAAGCCATCTTACCAGCCCCCCAGCTGCAGACTTTTTACCAAGAAATGACCAATAACAGAGCCACCCTCTTTTCAATTAACAAAGGGTTACCAATCGTTGCACTATTGAGGAAGCCCAACAAAGCCTTTCCATTCAGTCCCAAAACCAGAATCACAATTTTCTTCCCCAGCTAAAAAACATTTCTGCTCCTTCTTGGCATCATTTAAGAAATCAATTATTTCAAAGCTCACCTGAGCTCAGATATAGCTCTCCCTACCCACTGACATTCTTATTCCTACAGACTACATTTTAGTAAATAGTTCTAGTCTCCCTCTCATTGAAGAGAACAGCGAGGCAGGCACTTGTTGTGGGTAATTTCCATCCTTATGAACCATCAGCAGACTGATACAAACTCACAACTCACAACCTCCAGTTCAGAGGGTATTCCTTGTGTATAAATTCAACACTGAAACTAGTCTTTGCTTTCAGGAGTGGGTACCCAGCTTCCAATTTCTGCCTAGTTCAAGAAGTTCAATCTGTTATGACTTAAATAAGCCAACTGTCTACAGCACATGAATTCACTGCACAGAAAGGAGTAAGGAGAGAACTATGTGAAGGATAGAAAAAGCAACCAACTACAGCTGGTTTCTGAACTATCTAAGAGTCTTCCTAACACTTTCTATATCCTGGGCTAGGTGCAATGATATATTACACACCCGCTTTTCATTTCATAGTGCTAAGTGAAAAAGATAAAAAAAAAAAATAACTAGCTCTTCCCAAAGGAAATCATCATTATCAGAAAGATGAAAGGAGGCAAGTCATGTCCAGTCCCTGTTCTGATGAGGAGCTGAGGTCCAAATGTTGACAATGATTTACAAATGTGTGACCAAGAATACACAAAAGAATGATGGCTTCTACCAACCAAGGGGGTAGAGATCAAGCTCTTGCCAAAAGACCTCATACTGCTACTTGTCCTTGTGGATGTATACACTGAGCATTTCTCTGACACATGTATGTACCAGGCATTATTCTGAAAGTTGGACAAGGCAGTAAAGTGAATATGCCATAATTTCTACTTGCTAGAGCTGAGTCTAAGGGGAAAAGGTAATCCGCAACAGGAGGTGCCAGGGAAAAATGGGCAGTATGCTGGGAAAAAAGTAGAACTCCACATATGCTGCACACCAACATGCGATATAGGCACAGATATGTTTATAGTTGGCTGTGATGTGCTTTCCAGAAAGTTCCATTAGTAAACTGGGATTAAAGGGAAGTAGGGTGGCTTCAAGGTTGAAAGCTATGTACTGCAGTCCTGCTGGAGTCACGTACAGCAAAGATTAGCAAATCAGCAGCTCCAAGAAAGTTTCCTACTCACAACATAAAATCCATTAACCTGTATCTCCCACATTTAACCAATTAAGGACCCTGCTGACAGAACAGCACTTATAAAGGATTCTGACAGCGAAGTTTGGAAAAACGGTTTTGTGGCAACAATTCAGAAAAGCAAAAGCCAGGAAAAGCCCTCAACTTTTCCTAGTAATTTCATTAGTGGCATAACATTTCAACAGCCACATAAAAAAGTGGACAAACTTCAGTCCAAATACAAAGTAAAAGAAGAACAACACGAGCTAGTCTACAGAAATGCCAACTCTTACCAAAGATAAAACTTCAGAGATGTGATGTTGGTGGCATAGTAATCTACAAGTAATCTCAGCCATGGTTATGCAACAATAGTTATTGGGCCATTGGGAGAACCTGGTGTGGTGCAGGGATACTTAAGCAACTCCCTTGCTTTTCAATGACACTGAAAGAGCTCAACCTAGTTCACTGAAGATGCATTTATATCAGTCAGTCCCACTTCTTGCAATGATCCAGACACAGGATTTGCTGCTGACAAAGGGTTTCAGAGTGAAGCTGCACTCATTTAATCATATGGAAACATTTAGACAGCTTAAAAATAACGAAGTCACAGACAGTAAAACCTCAACTGGCAAAGATGCTCTTTATAAATTTCTTTTTAGTTTTGACACTGTTTACTCAATGGGCTAACCATTAACAGAGAATCTTGTTTCTTTTCTCCAAGACAAGCAGAAAAAGAGTACTGTTAAACTAACGATTCTCCACTGGTACGAAATGAATGTCTATTGACTTCTTCCTTCCTGTGGTCTTGCCCATTCTCAACTGCCATCGAACACTTGCTCCTTACAGTGGGAATAACCATCCCCAGATATCCCATTGTCTCAATAACAATGATGATACAGAAGAATCTGTACCCTAGACTGGATTATAGCCTCACATGACCTTCAGGGGCCATCTCCTTTTGTGTGTATGACAGTCCAGTCTAGCAAACAAAGTTCCCTAAATACATCAGTGACTGCTAATACTCAGGTCACTGATAGTATGCTACAGCTAACTAGAGGACAGATTCCTGAATGGGAGAGTTGGGTAGAAATCGGTGTTGGGTCTGAAGCCCGGATACTCTCAGTTCTGATGGGGTGTGAGACCAGATGACTTAGCACTCCCTTTGAAACAGAAGGACTGAGCAGTTTCAAACCTCAGTTCTACATGCTTTCACATTTTATTGCAACACATGCCATTTCATCTGTGGAGAACTGCTCAATTATATAAATCTGTCATGCCTTCAAAGTTCTCATTCTTATTTGCTTAGCTTGTCTTTGATACAGTTAACAAACACTTCAGCTATAACCTCACATCTCTGTTGATCCCAGCCCTTGAGGTGAGCTAATTAGCCAACCAGCTTCTCAGACTATAGTCATAAAGCAGCAGGCACTTTGACCCTGGATTATCCTCATAATACAAACCATGACTTTTATCACCAATGTCTTCTTAAAAACTGCAGCCCAAAAAAAGTCAGGAAATGATCTCAAAATCTCACTGAAATTATTCCTAGGCTATACAATCTCTATAACACATACCCTTGGGAACCTAATGCCTTACCTAGGTTTTAGAAATATAGGCTAAAGATTTTAATATTACTATTTAAAATTAACATTATGAATTCAGTCTCCACTAATTTGGGGGAGGTCTTATTAAATTTAGTGAATAAAGCTTGAGAGTTGTAGAAAAATTAAACTTTACAATTTTCTGTACAACTACTCCCTGTATACTTGCAACACTGAATACTCAAGTTTTACTTGCTGTGTGCACAGAAAATGTAAATAAATCACATTCTTTGTCATTTTCAAATCAGGCCAAGATGGCTTTTATGTTTCTGAAGCAGCCCACAAGGCCAAAATGGAGCTCTCAGAGGACGGCATCAGAACATCTGCAGCCACAGGTATTTTCAGAGGTCCAAACACTCAATGGCATGGAGCAGCTCACCAACATCTCCCCTTGTTAATCTGACCAGTTGACTCTTCAGTTGTAAACCATAATACCACTTACGCCCAAGCCCAGGTGTCTGTTGTGTATCTTTTTAAAAACAAAATTTTTTGAAAACCAATGATACCAATTTTAACAAAGTATCACTGCCCCATCAACATGGAATAGAATCATACAGCATTCCACTTTCAAGAGGGAAGCTATTTTATGGATTATTTTTAAAAATGACACAGGAATGCTTAAGTAGTATCTTTCCTCTTTAATTTCCCCATTTGTGGGGCTGGAGAGATATAGCCCAGTGGTTAAGAACACCATCTGGTCTTCTTAAAGGACCTGAGTTCAATTCCCAGCACCCACATGGCAACTCACAGCTGTCTGTAACCTCAATTCAAAGGGATGACATTAATGCACATAAAATAAAATAAACTAATTTCCCCATTTGTAGTCTCATAATACTACAGAGTAATATGTCATTAAGATGCTTTGATTAAAGACAAATCAAGGTCTGAACCTATGAATCTACAACTGCATGATGCTTTTTTCAGTGCAATAGGAAATCTGAGATAGCCTGTTCTCTCCCACAGCTGTGCTGCTGCTGAGGAGGTCTCGGACTCCTGCTTTTAAAGCAGATCGGCCCTTCATCTTTCTTCTGAGAGAACATAGCACAGGTACTGACTTTCTAAAACGCTGGATTCAGACATTAATGTTTATCTCTCTAGCAATCTAAGTTTTTAATGTATCCAGTACAATCTCAAATAAGTATTTCTCCTAGCTCTTCCTTTGGCATTTCCCTAAAGCTGTCATCTGAGAAAGCGAAATTACTTCATAGTACAATCTTAACCCTTTTCCTTCATGCCTTTTACTTTTCCATTCTTGTTTATTTGTAGCTAATGCTGATTCTTTTTAGTTCAGTAGATTTCTGCTTCTAGAGAGACTTAAAGTTATGAAAACACGTAAACCAAAGCTTGCTTTTCTTGTTGCTGTCCTATTATTTTAGAAAAGATGGTTTCTTCAGGCCAAGATGTTATCACAGAAGTCACCCAGAGACTCTAGTATTTTAATGATGCAGATTTCTATGCCGTTTGCTGCCTTTCTCAAAAACCAAATACTTGTCCCAGAACTTTTCCACACTACTACAGAAGAGTCTATCTGTGCTAAGATGGTAGACACAGGTTAGCCTAGCTAGCACAATAGAAAGACACGCAGATGTCTCTACAACTCAGCAATATTCAAAATAGTCTTTGAATTATTTTCTTTCCTTAATCTCCCCCCACCCTCCAACAACTACTGCCTCAAATGCAAGAGATTCTCAGTAAAGAGTTGTTGGCAATTCTCAGTAGTGTTTAAAACAGTATGGAACAAGATTAATAAAAATCAAGCCAAGGTGGATCTACTTTAACTAAACATCAGGCATTACTTTTATTTGTGGAAAGAATATCGAAGTTAGAATGAAAATTAGCATAGCTTAACACAGATTGTTAAAAGGAAATACTGTCAACATCATTTTATCTGAGAATCATTTGTATACTGCCATAATGTGTGCTAGAAAGTAAAAGAACATTTCATGACAAAAGGATGCAGGTACTCATTCTCTTGAAAATAATCTACTTGGGGATTATTTGGGAAGAGTGTTCAAAACAGTGTCCACTTAGTATTTGACCATGATTACCCCAAGCCCACAGTGACTGTGACTAGACAAAAACAGCACTGATCACTCACAGCAGGCGTAGAGAGTATGTAAAACCCAACAACAATGAAAGACAAGTTTTAAACCCTCAAACCAAGAGAGAAAACTAACCCTGAACAGAAGGGCCATTGCCAAAAGCTCATATCCAATAAAGGGGACAGTTAGAATACAAATACCAGATTCTTACATTTCAACTGTATAAAAAAAAAACATGTAAAATTGTTGGACTAGAATGACACACACCATGATTTCAATGGTATAATTTTTAACTATTCTAGTATGAGAAAGAAAATAGAGGTCTCACCAAAAACTAGTTTTCCTAACTTAGCACAAGTCTTAGTCCCTGTGGCTTTTCATTTCTGCAAGGAGTTCACATTACCCAAGGCAAAGTGGCTACTTTCCTGATATTACTTTAGGGATTAGAAAAATTTCAGCTGGGGCTGGAAGACAGCTCAGTAGTTAAGAGCATTTGCTTCACTTGTAAAAAACCCAGGCTCAGTTTCCAACACCCACATGGAAAATCACAACAGTCTGTAACTCCAGTTCCAGGGGATCTGACACCCACCCGCTCTTCTCATTTGGCTTCCACAAGCATCAGGCATGCATGTGGTGCACTTACATACATGTAAGCAAAATACTTAAAAAATAACCTTAAAAAAAAAAAGCCTTCGCCTTCACTATTAAAAACTTAAAAAAGTCTTCCAATGACATAACCAATTACTGACTCAATCAACATATGGGACAAATAGGGGAATGTTAAGAAAAATTATGTAAAAACTCCAATATTAACATTTTGGAAAGTGCCCCTTGTCCAGTGTAGCATCATTCAACGATCTCAAAGACTTAAAAATACACATTCCCCAGGTATACCCTCCCTGGCCTTTGCTGACAAGGAGTCTGTAGAAACTTTTTTTTGAAAGGCAAAAACCTGAGGTGGGGTAGGATCTTAAGCTTTAGTTTTGATAGGCTGCAAACTTTTGGACTAAGTTTTAGGATTAAGATATAGAGTATTATGCCACAGTGATAAAGAACAGAGAAGGAGGGGGAGAGCGAAAGCTAGAGTGAGCACAGACACAGAAGAACCTGTTATTTTGCACTCACTTGAGGGTTCATTTTGGAAAGTGTAGTAAAGGCAGAAGATCTGCATTATTCCATGATGCCTATGACATGAGGACCCTTCCCAAGGACAGCCCTCAGATGCTTTGACTTAAATATAACTTCTATCTAAATGACTCCAGTGTTCCCTTTAATACTCATAATTCACAACCACAAAGTCAATCTGGATTTTGTACAGTTCCTGCTGAATTTAGCAGTGTAAATACAGGCAATTACTTTGATAATTCCATCTCTAAATTATATCTTCATTTACTTCCAGGAATCTAAGAGGTAAGAAATGTTTAATGAATTGTCATATGAAAATACCACAAGTCTAATTAAATGTTTCTTTTTCTTTACAGGGTTTGTCTTCAGCATTGGGAGAGTTTCAAATCCCCTTGACTAAAATAGCAGATCTCAAGAATGTTCTATGTATGCTTTCCTTCATAAATATTTACAATTTCTTTTAAGGGTGATTTCCAAATATTATTAATCTAAAAATAATTCAATTAAAAAAATAATTTTGGAAGTATTTTTCCCCCTCCATTATTCCAAATCTAAAAATTCTAACCTTTTCTACTGTTTTCTCCAAATTACTAAAAGGCACAGCAGTGATCTACAAATGTGTACATGAGTCAGGACACAGGATCACATCCTTAGTAAGGATGTACAACCCTGTGAGGATGGAGAATGATTAGTGCCAGATATCTTCATCCTGTGCAAATAAGGGGGAAAACATGAGTATAATCATCTTATGTCTGTTTCCTCTCTAGTCAGCTTCTAAACAACAGTCTAAGTGTGAGAATTTGCAGAACCGAGAGATCCTCTAAATCAAGTCATAAACTCATGTAAGCATAACATGGGATTAAATTACTACATATAAGACATTTCCAAATGTGATAAACCCTAAACCTACCACACCCTAACCTAATGGCCAGACTTGAATGTCATCCAAATCCTGTGAGAAAAATTGAAGGGTGCTAAGAAACCAATAATGCCAAGTCATCTACTTTGAAAATTGTTTTTAAAAAAGTATCCGTCTGTGTCAGTGTGCCACAGACATAGCTATTCCCATTATCCAGGTAAGAATGGAGTATATTGGCATGGCCAACAAAAACTAAGAACAAATAGTAAAAAAAAAAAAAAAAAAAAAAAAAAGACAATGCAGGCTATGTAACACATGATTACACTAGTTTAACAAATATTAAGTTGTGTATTTTTTAATGCTAAAAAGCAAGGCCTTTAAAATTCCATTGTCTTAGAATGTTTTTAAGTAGTTACTTTAAATGTGATTATTTCCTAAACCACACAAGAGTAAAATAGAGCATTTATTGATGGAATAACAAAAGTGCTTTTCTTAAATATTCTTCAAAATACATTTGTACAACTTACAATAATATATCCAAAATAACTGTATATACAAAACATTACCTAGTTTTTAATGTATGTGCTTTTTTCCCCAAAAATTACAAAGTAACTTGTTAATTTTTCTTTTCTTTTTTTCTTTTTTTTTTTTTTGGCAAAGTTCAACCTTAACAGAGCTGACAATTTTAAAGGTTGGTTTAAGAAAATATAACCTGAGGGAAACTGACACGCAAGAGCCAATGACAAGCAGAGGATTTGGAAAGTAGTTTTAGTTTGTTAAAAAAGAAGAAAAAAGGAAGAAAAAAAAAAAACAACTTAATGATACTTTTCACATTACAAAAATAAACCAAAATAAAAAGGTCACTGTAAAATGATGGAAAGGATCTGTAGACTGTTTTTAAGTATTTCAAATAGCCAACAATGCATGTCAAAGAATGAATACAAGATTACAACAGTCTTGTATTTACTTTGTATTTGGAGAAGATAGTGATATAAGTGGCCACATTCTATTTTCTTTTAATTGCTATTAATATGGTTGATCTGATTGGCTCTTCGATGAATTTCATCCAAGAAGTTCTCCAGCTGTTCTATTAGCATTCGTTTTTTAAACCTGTGTGAGAAAAGTAAGAGCACTCTTAATCACCTCTTAATGGACAGCATATACTGGCATGTTTTACATAACAAAACAGAAAAACTGGCTTTGGGAAAGATTTATTTTAAAGTAGGAGGAAAATGAAAACCAACACATGAAATCTGTTGGGAATCAGCTAAACATGAGCAGGACAAGGATAACACCAATAGACACATACTAAAGTAGATGGGGGAAGCTCATGAGGTCTCAATCCAAACAAAGAACTAATGGACAACTAAGGAACGCAGACAGTTGAAGAAAAGGTCTTCCTCAAGGAAGGGAGGCTGAAAACATATACATACAAGTAACATTATACAGACCAAGCAGGTATAGTTACGTATTCAGGAATATATGCATATAAATAAATACACACAGAGAAATATGTATATAACAACAGTTAATGATAAAAGATGTTATGGATTTGAAAGAAATCTATACATATGAGAGGTTTTGGAGGGAGAAAGGGAAGAGGAAAATGATATCATGGTATTATAATCTCAAAAAAAAAAAAGTATTTTTAAAAAATCTTTTGGGGACTAGCTGGATAACTCAGAAGATAATGAGCCTATAGCCAGCCCTAACCAACCCCGATGATCCTGAGTTCTATCTTTCAAAAAAAAATTTTTTTTATTTACCATTTATTACAATTTATTCAATTTGTATCCCAGCTGTGGACCCCTCCCTCATCTCCTCCCAATACCATCCTCCTTTCCCTATGCCCCTCCCCTAGTCCACTGATAGGGGAGGTCCTTCCCCCCTTCTATTTGACCTTAGCCTATCAGGTCTCATCAGGACTGGTTGCATTGTCTTCCTCTGTGGCCTGGTAAAGCTGTTCCCCACAGGGGGCGGTGATCAGAGAGCTGCTGAGTTTTATTTTTTTAACTCACATGGAAGGAGATATTGATTTCTGAAAGTTATCCTCTGACCTCCACAAGCATGCCAAACACACAAAATGAAGTTGTACAAATCTGATGAAAACTTTGCAAATTACTGTTAATACCAAAACAGAATTAAAGTTTTTCCTTATAAGAGCTATGTAATCTTAGGAACAATGTTAGAGTGGTCATCATTCTTCCAACCACCAAAAATTAAATAAAAAGGAGAAAGATACACAAGGATTCCAAACATTATAGTAAAATTTGGATCCCGAAGTAGTTACTGTAGTATCATCTAGTCCTTTTTGAAACTGAATGTTGAGAGTCTGTACAAAATGGAAATGGATAACTGATAGCAGCATTTAAAAATCATGGTGTTCTACTACAATTTGAAGACTTAGGACATCAAAATATAAGGTAACTATAACATAGGATATATAGCACAAAATATCAGTAAAAAATATAGATAGGCTGAAATTATATACAAAATTATTAATATCAATCACTGATACTTTTTAGAATATCTCAATACTGGATGTTCTATTCCTACTTCTATTTTACTTGTAAAATGATGCAAACTGTCACCAGATTCTACAACGAAGGTGGCAGAAAGACAGATGCAAGGAATACAACTAGATCCAAGATACATCAGCACATGCCTATGACCCCATCATTTGGAAGACTAAGGCAGAATGTACCCAAGGTTGAAGCTAGCCTGGGCTATGTAGCAAGATGCTGTCTCAAAAATCAACACTAAAAATTCAAGGCATGTGTTAACTAAATAAAAGATGGGACAAAGTTTTCATTAAAAGAATTTAAATACTTCAACTTATATGAAAATGCATAGCCTCATCTTCAGTATTCCAAGAAGCCCAGAATGTCCAAGCCACTCCCAAAACAAAAACCACACGAAACAAACAAACAAAAAAACTATCTAAGGCAGTGATTCTCAACTTTCCTAATGCTGTGACCCTCATGCTGTAGTGACCCCCAACGATAAAATTATTTTCCTTGTGTAACCATCTCAGTGAACAACTCTGAATTAGCTTAAAAGAAGAAAAAGAAAAATCCCATACATTTCAATGAATCAAATGCATGCATAAACCAAAGTGCCTAGCAAATGCCATTCAAATATCACACATGCAAATTGAAAATTATTTCTGCATTATTTAGTAACAAACAAGTTTCTTTACCTGGATGCTTCCTTAATGACATTTTGTAAAAATATTAGCCTTGTTTGTAAACTTCCTTGCACATGCTTCAGTAAGGTGAAAATTCTTTCATATTCTTAAAACAAGGAAAGGAAAAACAATTAACTGGCTTTATGCAAATCCTCACTATGTTTCTCTTGCATCTTCTTTGTATTGAGATATACTCAGATAAAAATATTCTACACAAAAAAATGTTACCATTCTTTAAGGCTTTTAGGGACTACTGTTAACACATGAGCATGACAGTATGTTTCACAAAAAAAACCAAAACAACAACAAAAAACTTTCCAAGCTCCTACCTCTGCCCCAAACTTCCCAGTAAGACAGCAGGCAAGCTTAGGGGATGAATTAACAACTTTGAAGTCACCCAGAGAACAGGCAACTGACCTTTACAGAACACATCCTAATCATTTAAATTCTAAACTCTAACATAGTGGAAGGCTAATACCTGAAACAGGTTAAATTTCAAGTTTTCACATATAACTCCAACCAAGATTACTAAAGTCCTTTCTACTCTATTTCATTGCACCATCACAACTGTGTCTGTTATAGTCTTCCCCGACCCCAAAACAAGTTTTTCTGTGTAGCCTTGGCCGTCCTGAACCCACTTTGTAGATCAGGCTGGCCTCGAACTCACAAAGATCCAGGCTGCTTCTGCCTCCACAAGTGCTGGAATTACAAGTGTGCAACTACCACACATCTGTTACATTCTGAATGTATAGTAATACTACTCACAATCTTGTGCCCAGAGAGTTCCCTTGCATTCATGTGATGGCATTAATAACTTTGGCTTGGAGTCTAAGCACATCATACAGGTTACTATTGTAATTTATACCTGGTGACTGGCAGTAGAGACAAATGTTGCAAACACACAAGTTTTGGAGGGGCTTGCTGAGGAGATGTTGTTGAGAACTGAACTTTGGCTACATATATGCTCTATTTATTAGATACACTGTCAACCCATACCCAGCCGTTTAGTAGTACTCATTCTATCTGTTTAGATTAGCTGCTCTACTAAAATTTCAACTTCTAGTTAGAACAGTAAAGATTCTGGGTCCCTGTCATGGTAGATACATATACTACCTTTAAATAATAGACTCCCTGCTGTCTACCACAATTAAGTACCAAGATCATTCAGTGTTTTCCAGCTGCGTAAGAAATTCTTAAAGAATTCAGGTACTACTTCAAGAGTAATCTAGAATAATATGTATGCTTTTACTAAACTTGACTTGTTTTTGCTTATTTAAACACACAAAGAAATGAACAAGTTTGGTCTCTAATTATACATACTTCTTCCAGGCTTTCGGATCTCTTTCATTATTTGTGCTTTTAGTTCAGTGTTGACCTCTTCATGGCTTCTACAGTGCACCAATTTCTTTCCTTTGTTGAGTGAAGATGCTGGTACATTCTCTTCAGCACTTTGTTCTTTATTTCTTGGCTCGTCATGATTTTCTAAAAATCCACCAACAGCGAGGTCATTGTTTCCTAAATGTTCATGACCAAGGGTCTCTGTATGATTGGTTGATGGTTCCAAAAGATTGGCTGGAGATGTTAAAAATTCAGTATCCATAGCATTTGGTGTCATATCTGATGAAAGTTGGTCTGCAACATGATTTTCAACCACATCATCTACTGTTGAATCATTAGTGGCTTCTGGAGTGAAACCAAAGAGATGGGCAAAAAGTGAGATCCATATTAAAGTACACAATAAAAATGCTAAAGTAACACAATTACTGCAAATAACTCCATTCTTAGACTAAGTCATAGTAACATGGTTTTTAGGCTTTGCCAAAGATACAGTGTATCAATATGAAGCCTTAGTAACACAGAATTCTACAATTCTGTCCATAAAAAGAAAATTAAAGCCAATTTCAGCCTTGTTTTTCTACCTTATTTTAGCAATGTCATCTTTAGCTTAGAGTCCTACCTACTTCATCTTAAGCCTACTTCTGTCTTTCTTCAGAAAGAAAAAAAACAACAAAAAACTAAACAGTGTTTAGTGCTCAAAATTCTGCAGGAAACACCAATGAGGGCACATTTCAGAGCACAACGTTTTCTAGCCATCCTTTTAGTCCCCAGCCATGCAAATTAATCTGGTGCCCACTTCAGCTCATTAGGCCAATAGATCCAAAAGTTTACTAGCTTGCCGACAATAAGATTCCTAGACATGACCCTAAGTTTGGATTGTTCACCAGCCTCTATAGCACCAGCTGAACTCATCTGTTCTGTATCTCAGTGTAAAGGCCTGCTTTCTGCGTGCTTCCTTGAACACACATTCCCACAAATCCACGGCTCTCCTTCCATCATCTCCTTTCTACTTTCTAAACTCATGGTTTGCAAACATCTCTTTACTGATTATTCTCAGCCTTTGGCTAAGGTCATCTAAAAAACCACAATAATTTCTACTTTAATGAAAACCAAGTTCCCCTATTTAAAAATAAGACAAAAAACAGCACTGCTCTCTTTTTCAAACCTGGAGTAGAAATTCTTTTCTCATGAATGTAAATGTGAAATAGCCACTAACTCTTTCACCTCTTAAATGAAACTTCAAATTTTCTATTTAATTCTTAAACACAAAAAAACCCTCAGGCACTTTTGAGTACTATCACTTTTCTAGTCCCTTCACCATTATCTTCATATTGAGTTTAGTGCATATGCTTCTGGCACCTTGTCCTCCTGACATTCTAGGAGGTTCTTACAACTCAAAGTGGCATTAGCCGCAGCAGAGCTTTCTCAAATGCTTCCTTTGTGTCCCAGCCCAGAATTTCATGATAACAAAGAAGTTTAACGAGAACCCCAGGTAATGCCCATGCATGCTCCAATTTGATTAAGTTCTACAGCACCAATGTCTATGCAGAGCATCATCTATCAAAGATCTGACCTTAAAGAGCTTTCCACTCCCACTCCACTTTTTCCATCTAAAACAAACTCAGAGATGGAGGTGTATCCTTTTGCAATATTCCAGTTCCTTGTCCTTAATACAGCTGGATTTTTACTCAGCAGCTCCTCTACTTTCTTCTAATAGACTCTTGTTATATAGCTACTTTCTTCTTTAGGAAGCTTAATCTCATGATAGATCACTTTTTACCAATATTTTAATGATCTAGATCTAACACCCCACAGTGTGGTATCTGCCAAGACTTAATGGCTGTTTTACACCTGCCTGCTAGCTGCAGACCTTTACTTGAGTGACGGCAATAGCTGGAGAAATAGAAGCCAGATCTACAGGGGTGGTCTCAAGTACCACTTAGGTCTGGATCTTGCACTGCTTAGCAAGCCTACCACATGCCTTCTCCCTGTCCCACAGATATTCTGCTTCCTTCATTCTCTTTCAAGCTCTAACTTTACCAATCAATCCCTCTATCTCAGCAGTATACCTACTTTCTATTTATGGGAGAAAAAGCAAAACCCTAGGTGAGGAATCTCTTCTACTCCCTTGATCCTAATAAACTTGTACCTACACCACTTTGTTCAACAGAAACAGTAGCTTTTCATTAGGATTGTAGGCCATTTCCTCTTGCCTTCCTGGTGGAGATAATGGCTTCTCGTCTTTATTTAACCTTTTTCTATACCAGGTGCACCAAGACAGTATTTAAATACTTTCAAGCCAAACTATCATTTCCATCCCCATGAACTATTCTGGACTACTCACTAGCCCTGCCCCTTACAGCTAAACACAAAACTAGCTTTTCATACTCATCTTTATTTTTCTCTTCTTACTTTCCTTTTTTTTTTTTAATTAAACCTTTCTGTCCTTTACTCCACAAAAAAGTATTATTGGTAAGACAACCAAAGACCAAAAGGTGTTTCTAATTTTCATAGTCTATGTTTCTAAAGCTTTTGAAATCACCAATATACTATTTAAAGTAAACTCACATTTGTTGCTTTTCCCAACCTGCCTATTATTTCTTAAGCTACACTGTCAGATCATAATCATCTCCATTTACTAACTAGCCCTTGTGGATGCACAATAGCTACATTATAACATCAACTACCCAGTCAGCATTGACAACCTTCAGTTATTTTACACATTTTGTTTTTGAAAAAGTTTGATCTTACTTGATTCTGGGTCCAAATGAGGCCTATGAATGGCAATTGGGTGTTTCCTGCTCCCTCTGACTCTGTAAGACCTTCCTGTATCTCACTATGAACTTTAATAACAAAAACAGACTTTTTTTTTTTTTTTTGGTCCTATAAGGTTCCCTATGATCTTAATTTTCTGACTGTACCCTCTTTTGTTATTTTACCTGTTTTCCTGTCTCTTTTACTTCCCATGGGATTACCAGATCTAGAGGCTTGATCATAATGATATTCACTAGAGGGTAAGGGAGAAGGGTCAAGTATATTTATGAGGGACTGTTGTAGATTTCTATTAAATGGTATATTTAGGTTTCTCTCCATTTAAGATGTTATATATGCCAGTGGGGCCACTATGTATAATTAACAAAAACACTGGTTTATTAGGCTTCCTTTGTTCCCATATATACTGTCCCTGATAATATCCCACATTATATTCAAATGTAATTATAAAATGCTAACTGACCAGGTTACCACCTCTTTCAAACCTTTCAATGGTTTCTCACTGTCCTTGGACTTAAATACAGAATCTTTATAATAGAATCTTACAATAGGTGCCAAGGCCACCCATCTGGATTCTGACTATCTTTTCATTTTCTTTGTACTAAATATGCCCAGTACCAACACTGGAATGGAATTTTTTCAGGTCTCCTTAGTTGCTATCTTTTTATATATTTCTATGCATACTCTCTTTAGACTTCTTAACACAGGTAAAGCTTTAATTCCCACTCATTCAGAGATATAATGTTCTCAAAAAATTAATTCATGTCAAATGTTCCTTCCACAGTACATTCCCTAACATTTATCATACTTGTAATTGACTAAATGACTTTCTTTCCTTCCCAACTATGAGAAAAGAAATCACTACAGCCTTGCTATAGTCTGTAGCACAGTATAACATGCATTTAATAGTTGTTGAATTTTACTGAACTGAAAAGCATATTTTTGCTGGTAGTAACAATGCTCCTTCCAAAACTATTTTTTAAATACTTGAGATTTGCTAACATCATTAGATTTACAGTGTTCATTAAAAAGGCATTCAAGCAACTGCATATCAATTCATAATAAACAATACTCACTGGATGCTGCTGAATAATCTTTTTCTGTTTCTATTATAAAAATCTCTTCCCTTAGGAACCCCAAAATAGCAAGTAGTATTTGAAAGCCCCAAAGTGCTACCTTTATGCAGAGGAAGGGGTTTAATAAGACCTGGCTGTGCTTGATTCATGGGTGCAGGTGGTCCTTTTCCTCCGATGTGACTGTTCATAGCAGGGCTCTGCCGCCGGCCTCTCAAGAGTGGAGAGGCACACCGGCGCCTTTTTGGGATCCCTTGCATGCTTGGCTCTCCAGGCCGTTTGTGTTTATTTTGAGGTCCAGCCACAAATTCATCTGCTTCATCTATCATCATACCCTATTAACAGATATAAAATATTCTTGGATTTATATATAATTTTTAAAACAATGGTCATCACTTATTCTGATAAATAACTACACATTTATAGCTTGATCTATGTATATGTATAGAAAGGTTTAATCAAAGCTTGGCAAGGTGGAATAGCAAGTAAAGATACTTTGGGTGACCTGAGTTCAAAGCCCAGCTTCCAAAGCTCATACACACTATAAATCCAGTTCCAGGTGATCCAGCACCCTCTTTTGGCCACCGAAGCTCCTGCACACATGTGGAGAATAACTCACAGGTTCACATGTTAAGTAGAAAAAAAATCTTAAGATTTAATCAAGGTAATGAACAGGGCCATTACCTTACCAAACTTGAGTACAATGGGATAAGGGTATCGAAAGTATGTTCTTTAACAATTTTGAAATATAATACATTATTAACTAGGATTACAATGTTATCAACAGATCACTAAAAATTTATCCCTGAAGTTCATACTTAGTACCCTTGAATCACTATCTTCCCCTTCTCATTGCCTCTGGTATCTACCATTCTACTCTATTAAAAAAAAAAAAAAAAAAAAAAAGTCATTTTCTTGAACTTCCATACAATTGTGTGCATGTGGGGGGGAGGGGAGGTGCATTCTTGTCAACATGGCTATGGGCATGCCATACTATTCATGTGGAAGTCAGGGGACAACCTCAGGTATTGGTCTTCACCTTTTAACTTATTAAAACAGGGTCTCTTATTCGCCACCATGCATGCTAGGCTAGCTGGCCCACTAGCTTCTGGGTGTCACTAACTCCCAACTCAGCAGAGGAGTGCTTACATTACAAATGAGTGCTGTGTCTTGCCTTTTTATATTGGTCTGGGAATTTGAACTCTGTTCCTTACGCTTGCATGGCAAGCCCTGAATCCAAGGAGCCATCTCCCCAGCTCCTCTACACATCTTTTAAGTGGTTCAATTAATTTCAATTCTTTAACTGATAAAAACTTTAAAATTAATACCTTAATAAGATACTCTACCCAGAAAATAACTTTAGCTAAATTGACAACAGCTATCACAAACAAATTATATCATAGAACATTTCAGAGTTACCTTTTTATCCAGTTTAAACGGATTGCCAAATGTATGCAACCTTCGAGGCTGGTCCGGATCAAGCTCTCTCAGTGGAGAAGGTACTTGCTTGAGGTACTCCTGGTAATTCCCCATTTGTGCTATAGGCACACTGTGCACTTGATCTTTTCAGAGAAAGCACATCGACAGCAGAAGTCACCCTCACTAATAACTACACTCTACCTATCTGGTATTTGAGTAACACCCAAGTTACTGCACAATGGAAGCTAGTATTGGGTAATCAGAAATAAAACAGCCTTTAATTCTCAAAAGTAAATTTTAAAGTACTAATTTTATTTTCTAGGTAAAATATAATGCAGAATTTGTAGAAAATAGCAAAGTAGAATTATAACATAAATATAAACCTGTAGTGGTGGGAATGCTTAAGTCACAGCAAGGGTTAATGATCATCTGATGTGACTTGCAATAGATGCCACACATAAATCACAGAAATAGCATAACAGGCCATGAAATGGCTACCCTGAGTCAAACTATCAAATAGTAACATAGCACAAGAAAATGACTAGCTGGGTGCAGTGCTGCACACCCATAATCCCAGCACTCAGGGAGGCAGAAGCAGGTGGATTTCTGTGAGTTCAAGAATAGCCTGGTTTATAAAGTGAGTCCAGGACAGCCAAAGCTACACAGAGAAATCCTATCTCCAAAAAACCAAACCAAAACCCAACCCAACCCAACCCAACACAATGACTCTATGTGTCCATGTGTCTGAAGGTATGTAGAAGACTAAAAATGGAATAAACTGCTAACAGGATTTGTAGTTCAAGTGACAGTAAATAGAAAATAAGGGATGAATCATCCTTTTATAAAAAATTTGATTTTTAATTATGTGTATGTATATCTTAGTGAATGATTCTTCTTTTACGTCACTTGTTTGAATTAACAATACGAATATAAGCTTGTAAAATTTATAGTATGCCCTTTAAAATTGCAAAGAAGCTATTTTTAAAACAAATATTTAAAGTCATACTCTAACCTTCATCCTGGCCTTTAAGAAATCTGCGGGTGCTCTTTAAAAGATTAGATCTCATTCTTGTTAAATGATCCAGAAGATTCCGTCTTGGTATATCATAAGCATTTCTAAAGGTCTGAGGCTTCAAATCCTACATAAACACATTCAAGGACAAAATATTTCTAAACAGAACTTAAAATCTCTTAGCCTGAAGGATAGGACCAGAATGAATATAAAATATGTAAGTTAACTAGATATAGCTTTGAAAGAAAAAAAAAAAAAAGACAAATGATACAATCTTAAATACACTGTTTGTAGGGCCAAATGATAGAAATTTTATAGTAAGCTCAACAAAATAATTTCAAATTAACTTTTAAGGTTTCTCAGTATGTTCCGGTTTAGAGAAGCAAATCACTTAGCAGTACCCCTTCTTTAAACTTTGGGGAGAGTTTCTAACATCTAAGCATGTGACCTGATGAGTAAGCTTGTGAGTTATTGTTGAGTAATGTCATCACAACCTAGCTTTAGAGCATTTTCATGGTCCAGATGTCAACTACCTTGATACCAGTCTTTTATCAGCTGTTATGTGCTTCTCTCGACCCGTACCTAGCCTATTTTGGTTTTCCTTTGTTCGTTTCTTAATATCTATACTCTTGAGGGTGGAACCAGGGACTCTCAGATGTTAGGCAATCACTCTACCATTCACCTACATTTCAAGACACAACATTTCACCCAATAGCAGATATCTAACTTTAAAAAGGCTCAATTTAGCAATTTTTGTGGGTTTGTGCTTTTTGTGTTATAATACAAAAATCGTCATTAGCTTAAGACATTGTAAAGATGCTTTTCTTCTGTAAGCTTAAGACTTAATTTTTACACTTTTGACTATGATGACTTCAAATAATGTGAGGTAAGGGTCAAGTTAATTACTTTGTATAAGGATATCCATTGTTGAAGCAACCTGTTAACAGGATTTTCCCCATTTTGATTATCATGGAACCTAGGTTAAATGATACATGAGAACCTGCCCTATCATCCTACCTCTCCTCTGTGTAACCACACAATCATCTGCATACACATACTGCAGTTTTTCAGTTATTAAATCATGTGGTTTCAGTTCTCCAAAGTTATTCCTTTCCCAAAACTGGTTCAGCTCTCCCAGACTCTCTGTATTTCCGTAAAATGTTAGAAGCAATCAGCTTAGCTACTCTATCATGTACAGAAAGGTTGCTGAAATGAAATATAATTTTGATGAGTATAAAGCACTTTAAGATCTTCTGTGTAAGTAAATTCTAGCATCGGCTTTATAATTTTAAGCAATCTTTAAACTTTGTTTTCACCATTAATCAGCTCATTCATTAACACACCATATACAATTTGTTTTAATTCTAAAACTCAATGGTTCAGTGATAATGAGCATAATTCTGTAGCCACATAAAAGGGCCTCTTGAAGTTTAGACAAACTGTTAGTTAATGTAAACTGTAACTTGCTCTGTAACAGAATACAACACAACTAAAGCAATGTTAAGCTGACTGTTACCTTATTTAGTAAAGCAACCTGGAACCCAGTGTACTCCTTCATATTAAGGTCTAGCAGCCTGTGGGGGACATCCTCCGAAATTCCCTGCAGCACTTGTTGAAAACCTTTCCTATGTGCCATTGACAACCCATGTGACCGGCTTCGGACTTTAATTCCAGTTTCCTGCACTACTTTTTTGCCTACAGATCCAATGACTCTATCAGATTCAATTTTGGCCTAGAGTAAAAAGAAACAAAAATTGCTTCAATACAATCTACAAGTTCATAAATCAGATACTAGTGATTATGCTCTTCCATAAATTTACTGAATTAAAAATTTTAAAACATCAAGTAATCGTAGTTCACACTTAGCATGTCTATAATAACAATACCTCATCAAGTTAAAATAATCACAACTCTAAAACTTTTGCAGCCAGGCAAGCATTCCTTCAAGTTATTTATTAATAACCATCACAAATAAACCATGAAGTATATTTCACTAAAGAAAACATGCCCAAGTCAGAGGCAATAGGAAACAAGACAACAAACTGCTTGAAGACATTGTGATTAGCACATAACTACACATTTATAGATGTTGGCAAACACTGATGCACACTTCAGTCACATTTTGATTCCTATTAAATTGCAGAGATATGTCTAAAGTACTATGAAAATTTAAAAGGCATTAACAATTTGGATAGAAGTAAACTGCCTACTACTTGATATTCATATGTTTTGACTAGAATATACTGTGAGTAGAATTTATAGCCAGAATGATAAAATACCAAGGTTTTACAGTTCAAAGAAACTTCCACTTTTGAAAGAAAAAACATACAGATTTTAAAACACAAAAGCAAAATAAAATGCTATTTTTTTCCCCTAAGGAAAACAGCTTTCTAAAATAAATTCTCAAACAAACAAAGTCAAACTACAAAAACAACAAAAACCCAATAATCATATACAGGAAGTTAAGCCATATTCATAAATGAGAAATTATAAAAATTTAGAATCAGCAAGAACTTGTAGTCTGTTAGATTCAGTATGGTAGCACACTTGTAATCCCAGCTACTGTAGAGACTGAGGCAGGAGAACTACCAAATTCAAGTCTGATGTAGATTTTGCCTCAAAATGAAAGTAAGAAAGGGTTGACTAAGGGTGTTAGTTCAGTGATAGAGTGTTTTCCTACCACGTGAGAAAGCCTGGGTTTCATCCCAGTAGCACAGCTATAAAGAAAAGAATCATCAAGAACTAGATAGCTTCTAGACTATTAACCATGTTATCTAACAGTCAAGTTCTTAATGCTCACTCCACTTTGACATTACCTGCTGACTCAATTTTTTGAGGTATGAAATGACACTGTAACTGAGTCCGTACTCCATACTGTCTGCTATCAGATTAGGTGCACCCATCATTCTAACAGCTTTCTTCAGGGGCTTTAGAAAAGAGAAAACAGCATTCAATACTAAGTTTGTTAAAAATGTTCGATATACTGACTTTTTAAAACTTCAGTCCAAATTGCATTCTTTGCTTTTAAAAGGAACACGACAGTCATTATTTGTATTTTAGTAAAATGTTTAGTCATTGCCACAAAAAGCAATTTAAGATAGTTAAAATGAATTACAAGAATAATAATCCATTCCAGGGCAGAAAGAATGAAGTCCTGAACTGCTCAGTACCATGGGGAGATATTCATTTAGAAGACAGGAGCAGACACACTGTGGGGGCCAGTCGGACTGCTACCTGGGGGTAAGCAGCTGGACTCAGCAGCACACCAGCTGAGCTAGTGGTACAACTTCTGAGTTAGCTCTCACCATTTTAAGAGGAGGACGGGATATTTAACAAGTTGTTACAGAATTATGAGTTAATACACAGAAGGCACTTATAAAAGTATCTGGCATACAACAGGTGGTGCTCCTCACTATTATTATCATTGACTGAGCTGAAAAAAGCAAACAAGCTCTGAAAGGGGCAATGGGCAACATAGGAGAATAAGCATGGTAAAAAATTTAAAACACATATCTAACAGTAAAAATCTTCAGTGGCAAGGAGGGACTAACTCAGAATCACTTCATACAGTAAAATACCACCAGGAGACACTTAATGTATGTGGATGAGACGCAGCCAGAAAAAAAAAAAAGATAACCAATGACATGGAAGGCACATAAGCGCTGGTGTCTCCTGGAATCAAATTCCAGAGCTCATATTCAATACCCATGAAGCTCGGGATCAGTCTTAAAAGTTGCTAAACACAATTGAGTCAACATATCTACAGATTCTTCCCTTGTTACTCTCTCTAACATGAGAAGTACCCTGTGCTAGACTTTCAAAGCAACTTAACTTTTACAACCACAAAATCAAGCTATTAATCTTCTAATGATACTAGGAGCCGCTTAGAAAGATTAGTTCTAGACAGAAATATAAAATTCTTGCATCAAAAGTAGAAGCTAGAATTAGGAATGACCATTTACTTTCAGTTTCTGACTTCCACCTCTGAGGCAGAAACAAGTCATTTCTACCTCACAGAGTGACTGTAAGGATTAAACACCATTAGTACACACACCACACTTAGGACAGTACCTGGCCTTGGCTATACACTATTCACATATTCTCACAACCTCTAGTATTCTACAATAAAATAGATGTAGATTCACTGAAATCCCCATCATTACACTCATTAAATGTCACCTGTACATTCAATTTTCATGTCATTTACAATGATGACTAAAGGGTTACCAATACCTCCAATAAGCTGTGTCACTTTTTTTTGTTTTGTTTTGTTTTGTTTAACAATATTATTCTTACCCCAAGATAGTAGGGAGGCATTGTCTTCAAATAACTTTCAAATGACTGTCTCCATTTCAAGGTTGGTTTTGCTTTGTGCACTTTGAACAAGTCGTCTAGAACAGTCAACAACACAGCAGCATCACTCATTGTTCTCACCTCTAGTCAAAACTCCCCTTCTCAAGTCTACTTTGTTACTGAAGAGATACTTAACATCAGAAAATCTTAACAAAATTAAGAGCAGTAAACCTAGCTCTCGAGGTTTTTGTTTATAATTCAATTTTAAAGGTGAAAAGAGTGTTAATTATGGTCCAAAAGATACACATTAATGAAATAGCATTAGAAAATACACAAGGAAAAAATCTTATATCCTGCTAAATAGTTCCTTTAAAAATTATACCTACTAATATCTTCACTATAACTTTTAAATCTGATCGTTTGTAGAAAGAATGTTTCTCAACACTCTTCAAAAATGACAGCCAGCTTGAGCCTGAAAACAAATGTTGGGCTTTCTCATAATGTTTTAAGTGTTTTCCAGGATTGGGATCATATCTCATTTGGTAAAGTGCTTGCCATATGAGCATGAGGACCAGAATTGAATTACTGGCAACCACACAAAAAAGTAAGGTGTGGTGGTATATGCCGGTAATCCTAGGGCAGAACAGACCTCTGAGGCTCATGACCAGCTAGCAGCAAGCCCCAGGTCCCAGTAAGAGACCCTGACTCAAAAAACAAGGTTTGGCCAGCTATGGCTAAGCAGGCAAAAGTACTTGCTGCCAAGCCTGATAACCTAAACCTAAGTTCAATTTCAGAAATCCACATGATAGAAAGCAAGAACAACTTTCACAAGTTATCCTCCGACCCCAAACATGCACCATGACGCACGCGCACATACATACACACATGATCACATGTGCTCACGTAAATTTAAACAATGCAACATTGAGTGAATGGCTCCTTGAAGAACAATACCCAAGAATGACTTGCTGCTTCCACATTCACATACGACACATAACTTTTTCAAATGAAGTTGGTAAATTCTTAGAACATGTATTTAGATTTTTATGAATATAACATGTTTTATGCATGAAACAGAAAGCCTACCCAAGAAAGTACAAGAAATCGTACTTGTATAAAGCTAGAATATTTAATTTTAAAGCTTTAAATATAGTAGTACCTCTTGTTTGTGAAATATAAGGATTGTACATCTACTTTCAATTTATCACAAACACAAGCAAGTTATTAAAATGTCCTTAAGTAGGTTTAGCATTCTCATTACTTTTTAGAAGAAGATAGGGCTACTCCTAGTTTTCTATAAGAACACACGAGAAGAATGACTTACCTAAAAGAGGAAGGAGGACTGGGTAATTGTAAGGCATTACAAATAAGTTGACACAGTTCAGTGCTGTACTAGCTTTCAAGTAACCAAAGGGATGACCAAGTTCATTATACTTTGCACTATTGCTCACATATACCTGTTTAAGAAGAAAGGTTAAAATTCAGATTCAATAAACCTGCAGGGAATGTTATACAAACCACAGATTCAGTTTAGCTTGTGAGTATATGCACAAACCTGTATGTGCAGGTATATATGGAGCCAGAAATTGACCCTGGGTGTCTTCCTCAATTGTTCTCCATTTTAGTTTTTAAGACATGGTCTTTTACTCAACCTGAAGTTCAGCATTTCAGCCAGACAACCCAGCCTATGAGTCCCTGAGGTCCTCATCTTAACTCCCCAATATGGGCTAGGTTGTTGCACCTGGCCTTTTACACAGGTGCTAGAAATCCAAACTTTGGATTATCAGGTCTTTGCACTCTTCCAGCAAACACCTTACTGACTGACCCACCACTCTAATCCCCAGTTTAGCTCTGTAAGAAACATCTCACCATAATTTTTATTCACTATATTCATTTACCTGCCAACATGTTTGAGGAGATTTCCTTTCCAGAATAAACTGAGTCAATGGTGAAGGTTCCAACTCATACTTGTCAAAAGGCAATTTATCAATAACCATTGGTTCACAGTCTGTACAGGAAAACTTCACTACAGGATGAGATGTACGAGGTGGCTAGAAGAGAAAAATCTCATTACTATTTACACAAAATACCAGAAATCAATACATCTTAACTACCTTTCCTCTCATCAACACTTATTTCCATAGTCTTTTTAGGAAGTTTGATTTACTAGAAATAGCATTGAGCTGGAAAAACAAAATGTTAAATTCTGTTGCATTACCAAGAAAAAGAAAAATATCCAAATCCATAAAATGAAAATCTATTTCCTTAAAATCAAACTTATCATCAGTTAAATGCAAAATTTAAAGTGAAAAGCATTCAAGTAATTCAGAATTAAAAGAAACTCACCATTTTTATATCCAAGAAAGAAATGTACAAAATCCCACTAGGCCTCA
This sequence comes from Psammomys obesus, assembly GCF_907164565.1. Lineage (NCBI taxonomy): Eukaryota > Metazoa > Chordata > Mammalia > Rodentia > Muridae > Psammomys > Psammomys obesus. The sequence goes on from NW_026591086.1 coordinate 1,101,936, forward strand.
TTTGTGGCAATTACATATACAGAGTAGTAACATACGAACATTCCTTAGTTAATTTCTAAATATGCAATATTCAGATACTACTTATAAACTATTGACATATATACATAATTAATATATCTATAATATCAGACATAAACCTTCTAAGTTCTCTTTCTTTCTCTATTTCCCAATGGATTCCTCTGGCTGGTTATTTCTTTGGTATACTACTAAGATACCTAACACCTTATTATGAAGATCCCTGCCCTAGAGGCATAAAAACACAACACTTAAAGACATGCTACAGACAGGCAGTAGTGGTCCACACCTTTAATTCCAAAACTCAGGAGGCAGAGGCAGGTAAATTTCTAAGTTCAAAGCTAACTAGGTCTACAGAGTAAGTTCCAGGACAGCCAGAGCTACACAGAGAAACCAAATTTTGAAAAACAAAACAAAACAGCAACCAACCTCAACAACAACAAAAACCCAAAACAACAAAAAAGGACGTGATACTAACTTATAGTCCCCCTTCATAAAAACCTGTTATGAAAAAAACACATGTGCTATAATTTGAGATTTCATTGCTTTATACAAAAGACTCAGTTGGCCTCAGAATTACCCATACTCTGGTGGCTCCCAAATCTACCTTAAGGATAAAAAACTTTCTCATTTCTCTATGTCTACAGTTGTCTATTGGACATAATCTGACTCTTAAACCGCCTTCAGATACATCATACCTAATTTCTCTCCAAACTAAAAGTACTCTTCTAATAACTTCACCATGTTAGTTGTCAAAGACTTACATAAAACAGCAGTGCAGTTCTAAGGCAATTACCAAAACACATGAATGGGACACGTATTCAGTACTAGTTGCTGCCACCTTCTTTCTGACAATATTAAATCCCCAACTTCAGCAACTTTTCTTTCTTACCATTTTAACTCAAATCTTCAGTTTCTCAAGTTAGGCTACTCACAACTGATGTAACCAGTCATCCTGTTCCAATAATCCTGTTGTCATTTTAGGTAGTTCCCTACTTAAATTTATGCAGTAAAGGTAGCAGCCAATCACAAGGGATGGGGATGGGAGTTCAGGATCTTTTAATTTTACAAATAAAAGCCTCGCTGCTTTGGTCTCTAAGGCCTTCCTCAATCATGTCCTATAGATTCCATGTTTCAGCCATGCTGCCCATGTGTAGTTGCACCAAAAGGTCATCATCGTTCCTGCCCCTGTGTTTCACTCCGACTACTTCTCTATTTTTTCTTTTAAAACTAAATTTTAGAGAATGAGTGAGTTGCAAAGAATCAAATTCTGGGAGACTTTTCTAGTACTCTCTCCCAACATGTCCTCAAAACACACACTAAGCAGATACGTCCCATTTCCCGACAATCTGTCCTGCCTTCCATTACAGTTAGCAAACTGTGCTCTACAATATGTATGTATACCTGAGAAACTGCCCTCAGACTGGTAATGAAGATAGTAAATCTATTGTTGCCTAGCTGCATTTTGCTTAAATATATCTGCAGGTGTGTGAAAACATTTTACCCAAACATTTTATAACATTAAATGAAGGTTTAAAATAGCTTGTGTACTATCTTTCAGGCCAGTCTTAAAAATTCCATTTTCTTTTCCTGAGAGGAAAATTTTCTATATTTAGGTAAAGAAAATTCCCTTATGTATTTCAATTCCCCAAACAATCTTGTAAGACAAGATCCATGATCAAGAGGCCCACAGTTAACAGGAAATCATTTTTAACTTCAGTAGCAAAACTTAATTAACAAATTTTAAAGAGTTCTTTCCAGTACTATCTTATGATTTTCTTCCATCATCTTTGGAAAAAAAAATTAATATTAAATAAACCATATTACCAGCTCTGCAGGTAACATACATGTCCTACCAACTTCCCTCCTCCTAATTTGCTCCAGATAAAAACCAAGTAACTTTCTAGAATGATTCTTTAAAAACAATTTCAAATACTCTCTAAATGAAAACAGGAAAATTTCCCATTCCTTAGCTTTGCATATAAAACCATGAGTAATTCGAGTTGCCTAGCTACATCTCCTGGTCCTCTAAATGCACCTTGTTATTTTTTAATTCCATATTTTCTCTCACTTTCAATGAAATACCATAGATACTGCTGTCTGTGTTAACAAATAGTATAAATAACTAACAAGAAGATATTCATAAAAATATGGAAAGAGTTCAAAAAAAGTTCTAGGAAAAAAAGTAAAAATCAGCAAAGAAATAGAAAACTTGTTCTTAAGAGCAAACCAAACAATTACATACATTTAATCAGGAGAAGAAAAGCAGACTAAACAAGGTAACCCAATGAAACTTATTAAACTTTTACTTTCATGTGCTACACATTTAAGGATAAAAAGACCTTATTAATAGATACAGTTGAAGTTCATATCTCAAAGTAAAAGTTATCGTGAAAATCAGACACACGTTTGCATGTAAAAAAAAAAGAAATGGCTCACTTTAATTTTTGAATAACAGTTGTTTGCTCAAAATCTCTGAAGTACAACCTACTTTCTAGGAGTAATATTAATATATTAATATTAATAGCAATATTAATCACTATTAGTATTAGTAATTAATTACTATACTAATTAGCAATCAATTGCCAATAATAGTAATATATTACTATTAATATTAAATATATTAATACTACTTTAATATTAATAGTATTAAAGAAAATTCCCTTATGTATATATACTTTAATATTAATATTAAAGTAAAATTAAAGTGTCATGCGCTAGACACTACAAAAACATAACAAATTGGAAATAGTAAATTAAATGATTCTGAATAGATATGATTTTGTTTACATTTGTTCTACCATAAAGATAATATACCATGATCACTCAACAATCAACATTCATAAAAACAATTCATGTAAGTAAAATTAGAAAAAATCCCTAAAAGCTAACCTTCCAAGTTGCAACACTGTAACTAAATGAACTCAAGGTGTTCAAGTGAACCTGAGTTTCTAAAACTACCACCTGAAAGACTGCAGGCAAACTATCACAAATATTCTCCACCTTCATTTTAATTTCAAATTGTACCCCAAAGATAAATGTTCCTTCTACATTAGGTTTAAAATCCAAATAAAGAAATCTTACTGCATTTACAACTTACAATCTAAGTATCAATAACAAAGAGGGAAGCTACAATTTAATTACAAAGGAAACAAGATACCCTTTTTCTGTTGCTTCATAACACCATATGTGAAAGCAAACAATGGCTTATCAGAGCACTTTATATATGTCTAATTTCTGTAAATGAGCCACACCTTTAAATAACAATTGGAGCTAAAACCACTTTATGCTTCAAGACAGCCTTTGCTGCATAGTTAGCTCAACAAAGCTGGAGTTGCAAAGCAGGACCTTCTCTCCAACAAAGAGCTCCACAAAACAAAGCTGTTAGTAAACAGTCATGTTTCTTTGATACTTACTAGTGTTGGAGAATTCTGATCTGGCCAAAAAGACTCTGGAACAGGCCAATGGCCTATTGGAACCCCAGTTTTAGGATTTGGTCTGACATATATAAGTTTGTGACAGCTGTGCCAAGGCTGAGATCCAAAAGGTCTTGATATATCCGGTTGTCCATCTGTAGCAAAGTTAGGACAAAGAAAACACATCACTATGGGGAAAAAAAAAATCACATTACATCAATTATTACTAAACAAAAATATCTCAGTGCTTGTTGATTTTCCTCTTAAAGTGGGAGAATGAAATAACTGCTTAACAGACTAGATTGCAGTTCACTAACTAGTAGAATCTGCCCATTTCAAATGTGAATTTATCAGCTCAAAAACGGTTTTACCTTTTGCTCAATCAGAATGTGTAAAACATACTTCACAGAAAATTTAACAAATTACATGCTTTCCCTGCCAGAGGAAAAAGGAAGGCAAGCACTCACTTTGTACCTTTTATCCCTGTATATCCACTGTCAAAAATAGTAGCATGTGTAAGTATTGCTAATGGTAGGTCACTTATCTATCATAGACAGTGCCCTGGATTTAATCCAATACACACACAGACACACAGAAAGGCAGACACATACACACAGTTAAAAGGCAAAACAGAATTACAGGCTAAACATGGCAAAAGAATAAAACTAAATATGAATTTATGATCCAAAGTACTTATTATTTACCTTCAATAATCTAAAATAATTCTAGCAAAAGAGTAATTTTCTTCAATAATTCAATAAACATTTATTCAGTCTAGATTTAGGCCTAAACCAAACATTAAAATAGTTGTAAAGAAAATACATTTTAACAGCCTTTAAAATTTTTTGTATTTAAACTTGACACAATGATTCACTAGTCTTCCCCTATTATCACACTGAATGTTCCACGACTTTCTCTTCTCCCAATCATCCTCTAGCCAATTACCTTTGCAAAGTGCCACTGATGACATTCTAATTCTGAAGCTAAGGACAACTACCTATAGGATCATTGTAATCCCTCAGATCCACTGGCTGTTACCTAGTTTATGGGCACCAAGCTGAGAATAAAGTCAGGTGAAATAGAACAGAATTTTTAACAGAACCAGTATCAACAGTAAAGGCTGAACTTCATTTTGGTGCTCATACAAATCATTATGTCCATGTGAATGAAGCAACAGTAGCTTAAGAAATGAATAAACATCTCAGGATGAACACAGAATGACCAAGCATAGGAAAACCAAATAAACTAGAGTCAATTTTCTAATACTAGGAAGGAAATATGAGTTTGTGCTATCTACAGACACTTAAAGGGTGTTTGGTTCTCTAAAGCTTCTGATAACCTTTATTATAAAAAAGTTGATGTTCCTAAACCACCAGTTTATACTAATATTCTTAATACCTTGCTTTCTGTACCAATAACAATTGTGCAGCCATGACAACTGGCCTTTTTAATTTTTTAAATTTTATTTGGAGATAGGATCTCTCTATGTAGCCCTCCCTGGTTGTCTTGTTGGCCTTAAACTCAGAGATCTACTTCCCAAATGCTTGGATTTAAGGTGCATCATCGCACCCCACTGGCCTTGTTGATCTTAAGACCAACACACACGCACGCACGCACGCACGCACACACACAGCACACATAGGGCAGGGTGTCTAGTTTAATAATTCATAAATCAAACTAAAAATGACTGTAAGAATAATAAAACAATACCTTCTACAGGGGAAGGATCTGGTCCTGCCTTTTCGAAGTTTATTACCACCCCACTTTGTACTTTCTGCACCAAGGATTCCAGACACTGATTAAGCATTCTTGGAGAACATACAGAATATGACCGGCCTAAGATTTAAAAAAAAAAAAAAAAAGAAAAGAAAAAAGAAAAAAAGTAAACTAGTTAAGTCTACCTCCTTTAAGAACTACAGTAAGTTTTTTTTTTTTTTTTCCTTCTGACAACTTGAATAGAAGTTCAATGGTTGGTATTTCCCAATTTTAAAGAATAAATAAAAAAAAATATTTCCAACTAACAATGTCATTATAGGCGAGATTTTCTTCTAACTAAAGGTAAGGTAAATGGAGCATAGAAATCCTGGATTGAGCAAATCACAAAAGGAAAAAGTCAAGTACCTATCTTCCTTTTTAAAGCACTACTATCTCCAACTGTTAGCCAATATCTTTAACAGACACATACATACAACATCTAGCAATGATAATTCTCAAAAACTCCTATCTTGCTTAACAAAAGTTACTGTCCCTAAACATAGTAAGTACAAAGGAGGTAATTACTCAGCTGGTCACCTGACAGTTACTACAGATGTTAAGTGTTTGCATGTATTTTAACACACAGATGGCAGCGATGAGGCTAAGAATGAGTATTTTTGCTGTTTCTTCTGAGAAGGTGACATCTGAATCAGGAACCTGAAATTTTATTTTTCATTTTATATGAACCACAAGAAAATTTGGAAAGAGAGAAAGTAATACAGAAAAGTACATACTGAATGTATGTGGAAGCAGATGCTGTGAGCTTACATGTGGAGGTGTGACAGGCTCAGAGATAGGCAGGGACCTAACACTGATTATGTGTCTTCCAGGCCATAATAACTATGGCTTATTTATAGGGCTTGAGATCAGATTTCTATTTCCTATACATCAGACAGCACTGTCCAGTGGAAAAGGGAAGTAGCAAGACCAGTCAGAGACCATCTACTTTGATCTGTCTAGGCTGCTAAATTTGAAGGTGGCAAGAAGTACTCTGATTCAAAGGAAAACCAAGGATGATTCCCAGGTGCTGCATTTGTTCCGAGTCGGAGAGATAAGCTACAGGGTTCCAAGCCACTTGTGCAAACTGGAAGCAGGTTTAGGATGAAAGCAAATTAAAAGCATTCAACATACTACTCAAAAGATACAGGCATTTTATGAAAAATTGCTTACAGTTTTGTCTAGATTAAATAAATTTAACTTTGTACCAACTCAGAAATGTTCTTTTGACTCTTCACTGTTTTATCGGGTGCTAATGCTGACTGCAGGTTTATTGTATTTAGTTTGGCCTTGTATGTGTGTGTCTATATGACTCTAACTAATTGAAAATGAGCCAGCCTCTTATATGAAGGTGTACAATAACATACTTCATTTTCCCACAGTTAAAAGAACCAATTCTGAACATGTTTATGCTTTGGTAAAAATTATCAAACAGTACAAGGGATGAGAATTGACCCACACAATAATCATAAGAGGAACACTACATAGTATAAGGTTCAGTTTGTAAGCAAAGAAAAAAGGTCCTTTTTCTCTTCAGCTAATTTCAGATTATTAAAAAAATTTTTTTTAAATATTTATTCATTTTCTCCAATTTCTGTAAAAATCTTTAACAACTTTATTTCCTATTAAGATTGAAAATTGTTTATATTTTCTAAATCAATTAATTAATGGCTGTCCACAACATTACTATTCTGAGACAGGGAATCACAATGCAGCCAGCTCTGGCTAGCTTGAAACTCAAAGATCCACTCGCTTCTGCATCCTCATATTTGGAATTACAAGTGTACAGCACCAAGACAGCTAAATCACTGGTAATCTTTGTAGACAGGAAAGTTTGTTTAACAACTTCAAATTTGTTTCATAGGTATAAAAACCTACCTAACAAATTTGTTACATAGGTATAAAAAATTCATTCATGACCTATAGCAATTGACTTATCAAGACCGCACACTAACAACACATGCAGTTTTAAAACTACAGGTATGTCAATGTTGATTGACAAATACAAACATAGAAATTTTGAAATGTACATTCTAGCACACTCAAACTGTTTTAAGCCCCCAAATTACCAGCAAAAACTTACCTCCTGTCACTTCACACATTGGTGTGATAGCAGAATCATCCAAAGGTACACCGGTCAACTGTTCTGATTCTACTGACATGGTACCAGGCAACCGCAGGACTAAAGCAAATAGTCTCTGATCCCAACGAAAAGGTTCCTTGGTCAATTCACTTCCAGGCAAAGGAGAATTAAGAGGTAAATGGAGCTGAAAGTAATGGGAAAAAATAAATAAGTTTTCCCTATTCTCTTTATTTTATTTTGTTTTGTTTTTTTAAGACAGGGTTTTTGTGTAGCCTTGGCTGTCCTGAACTCACTCTGTAGATCAGCGTGGCCTTGAACTTACAGAAATTCACCTGCCTCTGCCTCCCAGAATGCTGGGATTACAAGTGTATACCACTTCACCCAGCAGTTTAATTTTTAAAGACTGTTTTATTATTGTATATGTATGGGTGTTTTGCCTGTATGTACTGTCTATGTAACAAAAGCGTGCCTGGTAAAGCCAGAAAGGGTATCATATCCTCTAGAACTGGAGTTACAGATGGTTGAGAGCTGTCCCATGGATGTTGGGAATCCAACCTCAGTTGTCTGGAAGGGCAGCCAGTGCTTTAACCTATGAGTCATTTCTCTAGGCATTCATACTAGTACTATTCTTTAAAGCAACTTTAAAAACACATCAGAACTGCACTGAGTCTCTTATTAAAAAAACAAGTTTCAGAAGTAAAAGCTTCAGATATACCTAATAACACATAGCTACTATAAAGATCTTAAATTGAAAAGACAAAATTTGTACTACTGTAAATGTCTTGGCAGTTCTGAGCATGTACTGCTCTGGCAGAGGCCACACATCTGGCTCTAAGGCCCCATCATATCGGGGCCTCACATCTACTTCTAATTCCAGTTTCAGAAGCTCTAATATCTCTGGCCTCTTATATCACTACACACTCACACTCACACACAAAAACAAGAATAAATCTTAAGGTGGCTACTAGGATGACTCAGGTTAAAAGTACTCGTTGCTCAATTCACGGCTGTTTATAAGTCTCAGGGATCCTTCTGATCTTCAAGGGCAATAGGCATGTTCAGTCATATACAAGGTACACAGACTTACATTCAGGCAAAACACCCATACAAATAAAAATGAGAAGAATAAATCTTAAAAAAAACTTTGACTAATCATTAGAGTAGAATATAGTCTTAAAGTACAGTCTACTAGCATTAATCTTTAGATGAACAATTTCATAAGAAGCACACTTCTAGGAGAGAAATCAAAAATTTTAAGTAATTGTTAATTCAGTAAAGAAACTTGAGTCTTAAATCAGGTTAGAATTGACAGAAGACCCCAATTTCATCAATTTCAGAAATCTTGGTGTGAGATTTCACACACAGATACATAAATAAGTAAATAAACAAATTTACTTTTAAAAGCACTAATCACAGACTCTAGCTGACAGTGTTTGTTCTTAAAAGAGCCACAAGAGGCTCTGTTGGACCCTCACATACACAACTCATCATGTAATGACAAACACCTGCAGCACTGACATCAAACAACTGGTCTTTGGTTGTACAACGACAACTCTAAAATGCACTTCTAAATAAGAAAAACAGACAGGCTCATGAGAATATTTTCAAGTGTTTTAGTTATTTCAATTTTATAAAACTGTCCATGTTTTACTCTTGAATTTTCATTTCTTTTTTACTCCCTTTAGTATCACCAACTTCTCATCTCTTGGGAGATGGGAATGTTTGAGTGAAGTGAGGAAAAGTAACAGCTGGCAAAAAAAAAAAAAAAATGGGAAAAAAAATCTACGAAGACTACACTATCTAGTCAATCTAAGATAGCTGAAATCTTAATTAGCATTAGTCACTAAGGGGAACAATCTTCATGAATATATAGTTTGAGAATTAAAAACTGCACATAAATCAAGAAAAACACAAAACTAACCATCATAAAAATACGAAATGGAAGTGGATTATGTTCTAAAATTAAATAGGAAAAGTACTCGAGGAAATTCATGTGGCCTACAATACATGGAAAGAAGATCAAGCATATTAGTTACCAGATAATACAAATTGAAATATCAAGAAAATGATCTTTTATATCCATAAATTAGCACAAGAAATAGGAATACAAAGCAGTGAGAACACCCCACACTGCTGGTGAGCTGGTAAATATGTGGCCATCTGGAGGATGCCGATGTCATTTGGCAGAGTTGAAGTATAAGCACAGGCCACAGATAGGCCACCGGCCAGAGACACTCTCATCTTCACAAAAGTTTGGACAAAGAACATCAGTATTTCACACGCATGAGAGCCTAGGTTCAATTACCACAAACTCTTATACAATGGTGTCAGTGCAAACAGAAAAATGGAAAAACCGCCTACAGCTAGCTAAGTCCCATTAGGCAATCATACACAAACTGTGGTCTGTCACTGATTTATACCACAGTTAAAAAGAGTAATCTAAATCTCAAAGATATAACAAGGAGAGATCTCAAAATAGAACTTCTTATAATATACCTACTATATAAAACATATGAATACACACTTTGCTAACTTCTCGGAAATAACTGGACCTAAATGATGACCACATCCAGCTACTTTTCCCAAAATGATATTCTTTCCTAGTTTTGAGCTTCACATAAATGGAATTATGAAATATGATCTCTGTGGCTTACACCTCCCCCCCTTATACTATAGGGGTAAGTTTCATAAAGCTTTCCATACAGCTGTAGATCATCCCCACTGCTACAACGTGTTTACATCTGTAAATATGTTGTAATTTATCCATCTTTTATCAATGTAATTTCAGTTGTTTTGGTATAACTGGTCTTTGTTGACAGACATATAATGCTCAGTCAGAAGACAAGAATATATTTACCTTTATCATCATAAAAATGTCATGTAAGTAGAGTGACACACTCTAAGTCCAGCACTCAGAAGACTGATGCATGAAGATTCCCAAATGTGAGATCAGCCAAAGCAACCAAGAAGTATGCTGTCTCCAAGAAAAAGGAAATGTTCCAAGCAGTAACACCAATTTATATTCTCATAAGCAATGTATGCGAGGAACTCCCTGCTTGCTTCTCTTTCACCAATGCTTAGTACAAACTGACTTTCATTAAGCATTTTAGTGTGTGTGTATCAGTGGAGTTTCAATTTTTCTGGGAGCTACATAAGGTGGTTATCTTTTCATTCAATTAATGGTCATTTCAATGTACTCTTGTGAAGCGCCTATAAAAAAATCTTGTGTTCTGGGTTTTGTTTGTTTTTGGTATGGATTTCAAGGGTTGATATATTCCAGGCATTAGTCCTGTGCTGGATGCAGGTACGGCAAATATCTTCTACTCTGTGACTGTTTTCATTAAGTTCAGCACCATCATTTGATAAGTTTCATTTTTTCTTTCAGTATTAGTGCCTTTTTATTGTCCTCATCAATCATGAAGATGCACCACTCTTTTCTTCTAAAAACACTTTAAATTTAGCACTTAGAATTAAACCTGAATTCATCTAGAGGTGTACTTTAAGAGGTAAGGCTATCTAACTGACATAGTTATCTTTATCATATAACAGCACCCTCTCACTGCTTCATTTCACAGCCACTTTTCTATGTACACATATTACTCAGATGGCTGTACAATGTATTCTTCAGTCAAAAACACAAGGGCAAAAACACAAATGATTTGAACAAAACAGCATCTCTATAGAGGGTTAAAGCAAAAGTGTCATTTCCTGTTATGTCCAGCATATATATGTAATAAAGGACAACATGGCCCAAAAAACTGTGTAAGAGGCACAAAAATGGCATTATGTAAGAGAACAATGAATACACATGTAAGGGGATAGAGAGATGGCTCAGCAGATAAAGAGCATTGTCTGCTCTGTCATAAGTCCTAAGTTCAATTCCCAACAACCACATGGTGCCTCAAAACCATCTATACTATAATCTAATGCCCTTTTCTGGCATGCAGGAATACAAGCAGAATCAAGCACTCATACATAAAATAAAGTAAAAATAATTTAAAATGACCACACACATATTTGCAGAGTTCTCTTCCATGTGCTACAGTACACAACTAAAAGAACACAACTAAGTAAGTATGACAGAAAGAGTATATTACTTATTCTTCTCCAAAAATACTAGACCATACTGAGTTAATTGTAGCAGCCAACAAATTGTTTAGGTATCTAGCTTTTTTAAAAATAATGTCATTATTTTATATAAAACCAAAGATAAAACTTCACAGTGCTTCAAAGAAATAGAAGATAGGTTAGACAATTACTTCCAAAGATCACACCTGTTAGGACCCTAAAAAGATTTCTATATGATCAGCTACCTAAAAAGTATGTGCAAATGCACTTAACTCCTGCCCACCAATGTAGCATAAGGCAAATTTAGGATTGGGTGATTTAAAGATGAATAATAAAACATGCTTCCAAAACTGAGAAAGCTTGGTGTGTAAGGGAGGAAGGCATTATTCTTTAGGAATCTCTTTCATAGCTGTGCTTAAAATTAACCTAACAAACAGAAAGAAGAAAACTAAAAATCACAGTACCAGCAGCTTTCGTGGTATTTAGCAGGATTTCTATTTTTGAACAATTGGTAAGAAAATATTTTTGTAAGATATATTATCTATCTTGGGAAATTTTGGTAGAAAAACATTCATACTTAAGTACCTCATGCCGGTCAGAGCCACATGGTGAGACTATCTCAAACAACAACAACAACAAAACAAAAACCCCAGCCACAGGACTACAGCTGTAATTCGATGGTAAAATACATACATACTTTACAAGACTGAGGCCCTGGCAATAAATAAACAGCCATGAATAATAATGCTACTGTTGCAGTAGTTACTATTAAATGCTACATACTGTTCTACACCACCCAGATGAAACAACGACCATTAAAATCTCCACTTACAGATTTAACAAATTAAAGCAAAGAAGCACTTTAGCAGCTTTTAGAGAGTATACAGTGCGGAGACAGAATTAAAGTACAGGTAGCCTGGTTCCTGATTTTATGACCATTAACACTGGATCATACAACATAACTATTACTAAAAGAACACACATGCAAAAAACCCAAATATTAAAACATTATTATTAAAAGACAATGTTTTCAAATTTAAAAAAAAAACCCTAAAACTTTATAAAGATATCTTCTTTTAAAAAACTTTAAATGGTTTCTGAATTAAGCTAGTGATTATAAACCACCAACTTGGTCCGCAAGCCTCATATGAGCACTTTGGGGTCACTGCTGTGCTCCAATCCTCTACTCTTCTAACCCACCCTACCAGCTAACAGAAAAAGGAACCAATGTTTCTTTTTCTCTCCTCTTCTAATTCTCAAAACATGGGTAACGATGATAATAGCACATTTCGAGTACAATTTTACAAGATTTACATACAATATTTGTAACAAGTAAGTGCAGGTAAAAAACATCATTACTCCACTTGCAGAGATAAGATGCAGTATGATATTATATGCTCAGAACCACCTGTTTGTAGAATGCCCTCAAACAATATCTGCTACACAATTAAATTTAGAACTAAAAAGGACTGCAAACTTTGAGAATTCAATAAATCAGATGTGACTTAGTTATATTTCCCATAACTGTATTACTGGCCTTTATATAATACAATACTTGGCAAAGTGTCAGTCTAATGAACAAATATACAAAGAAAATTTCTTTTTATATTTAGTTTAACTTGGGTACAAGTGAGGTTTTCTATATTGTAAAAATGAGTACTTTCATTAACATATGTGAGTCTCTTAGTGGTCAAAAGGAAATCAAATACAGCTTTAATCTAAAAAATAAAACAAACAACCAAACAAAAAACTGTCTCCCTTTTTTCCCCTTGGTGGCTTTACCTTTCCCCCTGAAACTCCTTGAGTTCTTAGAAAAACTAAACTTCTTGTAAACATCACTCTGGAAACAAACACCAGAGCAGATTGATGAGCTCTTATCATATTTCATGTCAAACCTTGTCTTTATTCAAGTGCAATAGTCTATTTGATTGCCATTAAGTGTGTAGTGTGTGAGTACTACAGTCTCTTGCTGAACCTGGAGAGAAAAGGGTTTGCCTGGACTGACTGGTCAGTCAGCTCCCTGCTTCCACAGCCTCCAGCAAGAGGTTACAGACTTGTTGCCATGCCCAAACACTGGTCTTCACACTTGCATAGCACTTTACTGGCTTTTCTCCCAATTCTTGGTCTCACATTTGACAATGGCTCAGACCCTAATTATCTATGACCTTGCTTTTATTTATTTATGGGACAGATATATATAAGGATATTAAAAGCCAAACAAGCAGAAGTAAAGATAATAGTCTTTAATGGATTTGATTTTTTTAAAGATGTATTTTGTATTACTGTGTATGAGTATTGGCTTACATATGAGTCTGTGCACCATGTGTGCCTGCAGGTGAGAAGAGGATGGTAGATCCCCTGGGACTAGAGTTCTGGTTGTTTGTAAGCTGCCATGTGGAAGATATTTTAGCTGTTTCACTTTTTAAGAAAAACTTATAAAATCTCAAATAACCAAAACTTTTACATATGATCTACATTTTAAACTGCAGAATATAAGAAATAGACAGAAGCCAACAAACAGTAAGAGGTAAATTGTTTTTCAGTAGACTACACCATCGCCTGCACTGGCACTTAGGACATGTCACTGCTCTGGCATGCTCTGCTAACCAGCTCTATTACTCAAGTAATTGCACATATATGTCCTTTCAGAATAGCCCTTCCCACTTGAGCTTTAATGACCTTGTTTACTTGGCTGGCCGAGTCTTTCTCACCATAACATCTGCCAAATGAAACTCTGAAGAAAATAATGAATAAGAGTGTAAGTACCTTTCAGTGGGCTGCTACCTCCACCTCAATACCATACACAGACACAGTTTCCATAAAATAAGTGTGATGGAGCTGGATGTGGTGGCGGCATGTCTTTAAAACCAGTACTCAAAAGGCAAAGGCAGGCAGATTTCTGTGAGTTCAAAGTCATACTGATCTACAAAGTGAGCTCCCTGTCAGCTAGGGCTACATAGTTTTAAAGAAAAACAAAAACAAACAAACAAAAAATATAAGACCAGGTAGTCCCATCTCCAGATATACAAGTGTGATTCTATCCCTGTGTACATCCCTAACTCTCCAAATAGCACTTTTATGTACCTAGACATAGATAAAGTTATGAGCTACAAAATCAGCCCAACACCTGGAACACAGAAAGGGTAAATAAAAATATTTCCTGTGCAGATGCACTATCAATGAAAATATACTTAAGTTGGACATAATTCCACTTAGACCCACACAGAACATACCTCACTTTACTGAGATATACAAAGAATTTGACCATTTTTTATTTCTTGTAAATTTTTTACCTAACAAACTAAACCATACCATTCTTTTGTAGTTTCTGCAACAGACTACTACCAATGAGCCTGGCAGAGTATCAAAGATATAATCAGGCCCACTTGTTATCAGTTGAGATCTTTTTTAAAACAGAATAGAGATTATAAATCAAATTATGGCTGTGTTTAATGTAAGGTAACATGTTACATGGTATAATTTCTTACCTTCAAAATCACATAAGTAACTGTAGTATATGTACAATCAATAGTAAAAGTATGTACAAGATACAGAAGAATAATTAACTATCTAGGGGAAAACAAGGAAAAACATCCCAGGCAGAAGTAAACAATGAAAGCTTACTGAAAGTTTAGAACTGCATGGAGATTGGAAAGGTAATGAAGAGTAAGGATAGTTTTTAAAGACATAACAACAGCCTCCCCCCAATCACATACACTTAAGATCGAAAACTAAACTTTAGAGCAGACAGGGAAAGAACAAAAGAGAACTGGAGACTTTAAGAATACCTTTAAGCCTAGCACAGCAGCTCAAACCTACATAATCCAGGCAAAAGGCTAAAGGAGTAGGGACACCATAATTTCAATACCAACCTGGATTATGGCATGAAGACCATGCCTCCAAAATAAGAGGAGACATAGAGAAAGAAAATCAAAAAGAAAAAGAAAAAGAAGAGGGGTGAGGGGAGCAGGATGGAGGAAGAGGGGAAGGAGGGAGAGGGGGAAGACCAGTAGAAAGGAGACTAGGAAGGGGAGTGGAGAAGGAGAGAGAAAAATAAAAACAAACAATCCCGAAGTAGGCTTCAACAAGTGGCTTACAAACAAATGGATAGGATTTTAGTAAGGGAACAAAGAAATAACTTAGCATTCAGAGAATCAGCAGTCTAGTTCAGGTCAAGCTTAGAGATAATATAAATAGGCACCTCTCTTCATCTAGTTACCTGCCAATCCACACACTCCACTTAAACAAATGGCACCAATTCTTATCAATTCTTCCTGAGTTGCTATGGTAAACAGCATGGGGTGCCCCAACTATTTTGAACTAAGTCTTATTAAGCCCTGGAAGGCCTATTTCTCCCTTGTGGAAAATGGAAACGATGTAAAGAAACTTAAACTGGATTACTGAATGATGGAGACAAGCTCCAGGAAAAAGAAGCCAGGTTACTCAGCACCAAAAGCCCAGAGATGAATACACCAGCCCACATTATCCAAAGAATAAATTGTTTTAAGTCAGTTAGTTTCAAGACGGTATGTTATGCATCAATTGGTAACTACAGGCATTATTAAATCTAGAGAATTTTGAGGTTTACCTTCAAAACAGCATCTGAAATTTTTTCCACTTTTTTTTTTTTTTTTTTTTAATTCTCTTTAGCTTTCTCACCTCGAAGTATCCTTATGGCTTCCCTCTTCTCTGGCTGCTCCTAGCCTCAACCTCACCTCAGTCTCAATCCGAAATACCCAAGCCTCGCCTCAGTCTCAATCCGAAATACCTAAACTTTAAATGCTGAAGATCTGTAAGCTCAGTCTTGAGTTCTTGGCAGCTTATACTCATCCCTAACCCACCTGTTCACAGGAATATTTAGATAACAACTTGAATATACCCAGCCAAATTCTCTCCTCTGAATACCAAATTCTTCTCTACCCAACATTCACTCTTACTTTTATTTTTAATACTAATTACTCACTTTGTATCCCAGATGTAGCCCCCTACCTCATTCCCTCCCAATTCTACCCTCCCTCCCTCCTTCTCCTCCCTGCCCCTCTCCAAGTCCACTGATAAGTAGGGGAGGTCCTCCTCCCCTTCCATCTGACCCTAGCCTATCAGGTCTCATCAGGACTGGCTGCACTGCCTTCCTCTGTGGCCTGGTAAGGCTGATCCCCCCTCAAAGGGAGGTGATCAAAGAAAGAGCAGGCCACTGACTTCATGTCAAAGACAGTCTCTGTTATCATTACTAGGAAACCCACTTGGACACTGAGCTGCCATGGGCTACATCTGTGTAAAGGTTCTAGGTTATCTCAATGAATGGTCCTTAGTTGGAGTATTGGTCTCTGCAGGGTCCTGGGCCCAGGTACTTTGGCTCTGTTGTTCTCCTTGTGGAGTTACTGTTACCTCCAGGTCTTTCAATCTCTTCCTTCTTTCATAAGATTCCCTGCACTCTGCCCAAAGTTTGGCTATGAGCCTCAGCATCTACTTTGATACCCTGCTGGATAGAATCTTTCAGAGGTCCTCTGTGGTAGGCTCCTGTCCTGTTTCCTATTTTCTCCCTCTTCCGATGTTGGTCCTATTTGCCTTTTTGAGTGGGATTGATCATCTTACCCAGGGTCTCCTTCTTGCTTAGCTTCTGTAGGTATATGTTTATCCTATATTTTATGTCTAATATCCACTTATAAGTGAGTATATACCATGTGTGTCTTTCTGCTTCTGGGATAGCTCATGCAGGATATTTTCTAGATCCTACCATTTGGCTGCAAATTCCATGATTTCCTTGTTTTTAATTGCTGAGTAGTATTCCATTGTGTAAATGTACAACAATTTCTGTATCCATTCCTCAGTTGATGGACATCTGGGTTGTTTCCAGCTTCTGGCTATTACAAATAAAGCTGTTACAAATATGGTTGAACAAATGTCCTTGTTGTATACTTGAGCATGTTTTGGATATATACCTAGAAGTGGTATAGCTGGATCTTGAGGAAGCACAATTCCTAACTGTCTGAGAAAGCGCCAGACTGATTTCCAAAGTGGTTGTTCAAGTTTACATTCCCACCAGCAGTGGAGGATGGTTCCCGTTTCTTCACATCCTCTCCAGCATGTGTTGTCACTTGGGTTTTTGATCTTAGCCATTCTGATGGGTGAAATCTCAGGGTCATTTTGATTTGCATCTCCAGGATGGCTAAGGACGGCTGAACATTTCTTTAAGTGTTTCTCTGCCATTTGGTATTCCTCTATTGAGAATTCTCTGTTTATTAGCTCTGTACCCCATTTTTTAATTGGATTACTTGATTTGTTGCTTTTTAACTTCTTGAGTTTTTTTTTAATATATTCTCAGTATTAGCCCTCTATCAGATATAGGGTTGGTGAAGATATCAGAAGGTGAAAAGATCTCCCATGCTCATGGATCAGTAGGATTAACATAGTAAAAATGGCCATCCTACCAAAATCAATCTACAGATTCAATGCAATTCCCATCAAAATACCAACACAATTCTTTACAGACCTTGAAAGAACAATTCTCAACTTCATATGGAAAAACAAAAAATCCAGAATTGCCAAAATGATCCTGTATAACAACAGATTGTCTGGAGGTATCTCTATCCCTGATCTCAAGCTATACTACAGAGCAATAGTAATAAAAACTGCATGGTACTGGCATAGAAACAGAATGGTGGATCAATGGGATTGAATAGAAGACCCAGAAATAAACCCACACACTTACAGATACTTGATTTTTTTTTTACAAAGAAGCCCAAACCACACAATGAAAAAAAAAAAAAAAAAGACAGTATCTTCAACAAATGGTGCTGGTTTAACTGGATGTTTACATGTAGAAAATATGCAAATAGATCCATATTTATCACCCTGCACAAAACTAAAGTCCAAGTGGATCAAAGACCTCAATGTAAATCCAGACACACTAAATCTGTTAGAAGAAAAAGTGGGAAAGAGCCTTGAACTCATTGGCACAGGAAACAACTTCCTTCATAGAACAACAACAACACAATTAAGATCAACAATCAATTAACGGAACCTCATGAAACTGAAAAGTGTCTATAAAGCAAAAGACACTGTCAGCCGAACGACAGCCTACAGACTGAGAAAGGTTCTTCAAAGGTTCTTCACTCTTATTTTTAAATATTTATTTATTTATTATTTATACAGTAGTCTTCCTGCATGTATGCCTGCAGGCCAGAAGAGGGCACCAGAATTCATTATAGATGGTTATGAGCCACCACATGGTTGCTGTGAATTGAATTGAATTCAGGACCTTTGGAAGAACAGCCAGTTCTCTTAACCTCTGAGGCTTCTCTCCAGCCCCAATATTTACTCTTAAGTGATTTCAGATACCTTAAAACCATCCTAAGCCAGGTGTTGTGGTGCAGGCCTGTAATCCCAACACTTAGGGAGGTAGAGGCAGGCAATTTCTGTGACTTTAAGGCCAGCCTAGTCTACAAATCAAGTCCAGGACAACAAAAGCTACACAGAGAAACCCTGTCTCAAAAAACAAAAACAAAACCCACTCACTCCCCAACCCTAAGCATTCTAAAATGAACTCATGATTTCTCTTCTTCCATAACTCTTCTAAAATCTAGGCCAGGAAATGAATGGCACCATCATTATTATCTACACAGTTCTGTAGCAGCCATTTTTCCTGACCCTTAAACCTTAAATACAATTTCTGACAGTGACTTTTACTAATTTAATGTCCTAAATATTTCTTTAAATTGTGGGGCTTGTCATCTCTTGTACTACCACACCATCTCCTTGCTCAAATTGCTAAATTTAATTCAGCAGTGCCTACCTAGTCTTCCAGAACTTACTTGTCTTCTCTTCTTCTCCAACCACTACACAAAACTTTCAATGACATTTGCCTGTCTTGTTCATGCTAGGCAAGCTCTCAAACACTGAGCTACCTTGCCAGAATACATTCCCCTACACTTTTTGTTAATGCTCCAAGTGCCATTAGACTTGTTTTAGTTTCTCTTTCTAAAAGCATTTCCTTCAGAGGAAAACAGTCCCTCTTCCTGATTCGATCTTCCTCTCTTCTGGTCTTTTCTTAGACAGAGGGTCATTCTGCAGCCCAAGTTGGCACAGGAATCCTTCTATCTCAAGTGCTAAAACTGCAGAACTGAGCCACCACACTGGCTTCTCTTCAGATACTAACAACCCATGACCTTACTGACTAGATCTACTATAGTAACTTTAAGCCCTCATAAAATATTCCTCTCTACTCTTCCCCAATTTGTTCCTAGTGCTAGAGGCTGAGCCCAGTACTTCACACATACAAAGATAGCACTCTTCCACTGAGCTAGATAACATTTCACATTCCTCCCTTTTAGGAGAATAAATGATGAATGCAAGTTTACTTTCATCCACCTAATTATCTTTAATAATTTCCATTTTTTCCAGAACCTTGAGGCAGGACTCCTGCTCACTTTGCTTTCTATTCTATGCTTAGACTCTAGCTTATCTAGCTCACAGAAGTTGCTCAATAAGTATGGCTGAGTGAAAAGGAAAGGACTAATGATGTGACTGGCTAAACTGTGAAGGAATTGAGGAATCTACTCAACAATTGAAAGCAATAAGACAGTGTGAGCAGAATAAATATACAAATGGCTATTTTAGAGAAATTCTGCCACTTGTGACAGATTAAAGGCAGTCATGAAAAGAACTGGGCCAACAAGAGGGCCAGCAGATAAAAATGCTTGCCACCAAAACCCACAAGGTAGAAGAAAAAAACTGGCTCCCAAAAAAACAACCTCTGCAGAGGCACCATGGCACGTATGTATTCAACTCACATACAAAACAAACAAAAAAAAAAACAAATAAATATAATTTTAAAAAAAGACAGGACTAAAGAGGTAGCTCAACAGTTAAGCACATACTGATCTTCCAGAAGACCTGAAATCAGTTCCCGGCACCCACATCAGACACCTCACAACTAGCTGTAACGAGCTTCACGGGATCCAATACCTTCTTCTAGCCTCCTCAGGCACCTGTACTCATGTATACAAACCCACACAGCCATACATAATTGAAAAATAAAAATAAACAAATGATTTGTTAAAAGAATGCACTAACACTTGTAGCATATGAGGCTCAAGGTCTAATCCTCAATGTAGAAAAAAAGGAAGGCAGGCAGGCAGGGAAGGAGGGAAGGAGGGAAGGAGGAAGGCAGAGAAGGAAAAGTGGGCATGGGGTGTGGGGAGGGGGATGACACTAAACAATGAAAGAACCTGACACCAAAAACAAAGAAATGACATAGAGCCTGGTATTGTGTCCTACAACCCTAATGCTATCTATACTGCTACAATGACAGGAAATACTTACACATTCAAAATCATACCATATGACTTAAACTATAAACTAAGTTCTAAACATCTCCCACCAACACAAATCAGAACGTTTCTCAAAAGATGTACACTCTTAAGAATGCAACTATATATGTTAACTATTTCCCAAACCATTCAGAATTGAGCATAAAATATTTAACCTGGAGTAAATAATAAACTATTAAATCAGAAAGTTAATTTAAAGCATATAGATAAAGAAAACCAAAGTAAAAGCTTTATATATCATTTTGGAGAGCCAAATATCAGTTTTAAAAAATCTCCATTTACTGAACTCATACAATAATCCTAACTTCCATCAGATTCCCTGTTTTATTTAACGAATCTATTACTATACCTAGACTCTAAGGAATGGCAACAATTTAAGGTATTTCTTTGCTTTCTAAAACTTAAGATCGAGCATACACATTTTCCCCTGAGCAGTAAGATGACTGAGTGGGTGAGGGTGCTGTCCTTACTAGTCTGAGCACTTGAGTTCCATGTAGCCCAGGCTGATCTGGAACTCACAGACATCTTGCCTGTGTCTTACCGTCCCTTACCCAGGCATTTCTTCTGGCCAAATAAACTGCTACCTCCCACTTAAACTCAAGCCTGAGGGTGCACAAATTACCTTAAAAGAAACTTTCAAACCTCTCTAAAACTGTCTCATCTTTGTTCAGTGACAGCAAGGACTTTAACCTTAAAATGCCGTTATACTCATTCTAAAGACAAGAACACTACCCTTGTAACAGGAGAGAATAAGTTAGGTCTCTAATTAGCTACAGAGCCAGGATTCAAAACTTGGTCTTTAACATAAACACTTCAATCTGTGCATTTTAAATAACTTAAATTTGAAGTGAATATAAATATGAATACATAATCTATTTTCTCTTTTAGATAAGAAACTTCCTGTCTATTCACAAAGTGGGAGGAGGGAAATATGACACATGATATGACACACGAAGAAACATCAACACAATAGTAAGAATCACTCCTAACCCAGGTGCATGGTCACTTTTTAAGCATAAAACACCTGACCCAATTCTAAGTCTGAGGCAAAATATAAGCTTTGAACAAGCCATTATACAATAAAACAAAGAAAGATTCAGGTTTCTAAAAGTATAATTTCTTTATTATTCCTTTGATTCCAGATCTTTCCCCTATTCTAATCAATCCCCCCATACACACACACAAATCTCAATGTAACCCATACAGACATTAGTTAAGTTGTCAAGTTCTACTTGATGAATGCTGATATGGACTGTCCTATGTAAGTCTAGAATGAGCTTCATGTAAGGAAGCCACTTGCTCTCCAAAGTCTGCTGCTTTCTTGAAAGCCAAAGCTTACTTGCAGGATGTTTTGTAAAATGAGCCACTTGACATCAACTATCCACCAAAAAGCAACCGAGACCCAAAGAACATGAAGCAAGGCACTCTACTTCTGGGACTACCCAGTCAGACCTATCTTTAAAATGCAAGTCTCTTTGCTTTTGTTGGTACTGTTTTCCAATTAGACCGCTAAATCAACTTAAAAAAAAGTCCACCAACATTCAACTAGAGCAGTGGCTCTCAACCTTCCAATGCTGCAATCGTTTAATACTGCCATGTTGTGGTGACCCCCTAACTAGAAAACTTATTTTGTTGATACTTCATAATAATAATTTTGCTACTGTTATGAACTGTAATGTAAATATCTGATATATAACCCCTGTGGGGGGGTCAACCCACAGATTGAGAACCTCTGAACTAGAGGCTTGTTCATCTGTCAGTTTGTTTACTGGAGAAAATATGCATTCAAAAAGAAAACAACCCTGTATGGTAGCAAGTGGTACATGCCTATAATCGTAACACTTGGGAAATAAAAGAAGGAGATTGAATCTAGGCTACATGAGACCCTGTCTCAAAACTAATGAAAATGCTTACATAACTTACTAAGGGGAAAACTAGTATCTCCAGTCCCAATTTCTCAGATTTGCTTAAGTAATATTTTTCAAGAGAATTTAATGCCTTTAATGTTTCTTAAAGCTCGTCTCTCAAATACAATACTGCCTTAGTTAGGTAGTCTTTTATTCAAAAGAAACAGAAGACAAAAAGGACATTGTATTAGGTCTTTATAGATTTATTTCTGCTTCCTAATTCCCAGTAGACATCTCCCTGTTGTTGGGTCTTCTACCTTCTGGATTTCACATTATCTATTATGAGGAAAGAAGGCAGACCCTCAACCTCTCTTCTCTAAGGGTTTGCTTTCCAATAATCTCAATCTTTAGAACTTTTTCTAACTACTTCGAAGAACAGCAATTGTAAATGCAAGGACATCCAAACTAAAATTATCTGGTCATGCATAAAAGATATCCTAGGATTTATGCATTTCCTATGGTATCAAGCACAAGTTGACAGAAAAATAAGGGATGGAGGATGGGCCAGGGTTGTAGCTAAGTGGCACAGAGCTTGCTACAGAAGTCATGTGAGGCCCAGGGCTCAATACCCAGAACTGTATATGTGTCATTCATATTTATATAAAAAAATGCCAAAGAATACTGTTCATTTCAAAATGATTAACTTTATTTCAAAAATTTCACCTCAATTATATATATATATATATGTACACATACATACATACATATACTCACTCACACATACATACATAAGTAAGTATGAGCACCTAAGATCTGCTGAACCCACGTAAAACGTCAAGTACAGCAGAACATACCTATATTCCAGTGCTAGATAGACACAGCAAGATTCCTGGGGTTTTCTGGACAGGAAGTTTAACTGAATCAGAGTTCCACTAGAGACCCTGTCTCAAGAAATAAGGTAGAAAGCAGGAAAGGAAGGTGCCCGAACAATACCTCTGGCTACCACATGCATGTCCACACAAGTCCACACACATTTAAAAAACATACACACACACACACACACACACACACACACAGAGAGAGAGAGAGAGAGAGAGAGAGAGAGATACACACACCCTTATCGAAGGCCAAGCAATTTAATAATTTAGTTGAAAACTCCCCAAAACAACAAAGACAAGTGTAAGAGAAAGGGGAATTGGGAGAAAGAAAGGAGAAATAGCTGGATACAATCACAGCCAGCATGCTTGGCACTCAAGGACCAGGTTAAGCTCAACCTCAAGAGATTCCCCTGCCTCTACCTCCAGAGTCCTGAAATTATAGGCATGTGCCACTGTGCTCAGCAGTAAAGGAAATGCATTATAAACGAAAGAAAGAAAAAAGTTCAATTCAGAATTCTACTATCCAGGAAGAACTGAAATGGAATGATGCAAAGGGCAATGCTGGGAGAGACTATGAAAGAGTAACATAAGCTCTAAACTGAAATGATCTACCAGGAGCCCACCACCTAGCACAAGAAAAAAAAAAAAAAAAAAAAAAATCACCCCTCAAGACAAAGCACTGAGCCTCGAGCCCAAACATCAGAATACAAAACAGGACATTCCAGGGCTCCCCAAACTATGGTCCAAAAGCCCTCTGTAGCCCAGTCTATCTCTGGAAAAAAAAAAAAAAGCGTGCAGATATATTGTTTGAGTGCTTCCTTCCTACAATAGAAGAACTCAGTAACTAATAAAAACCACGTGGGTTGAAAATGTAATCATCCTTCTTTAAAATATAATTATACATTTTATATGCATATTTACATATATACACATATATGTGTGCCACAGTCCATGTGTGGAGGTCAGAGAACAACTTTCAAGAGTGGTTCGCTTATCTCCAAAAGGCTCTAGGGGCACTATTTAGTCCTTTAATTAAAAAGTTTACAAACTGTGAAGGCTAATCTTAATTATCAACTTGACACAAAAGGAAAAAGAAAGTTCATCTGAGGAACTGCCTCATCAGATTGGTCTGTGGGCATGTCTAAGGGAAGATTTTCTTGATTGCTAATTGATGTGGCAGGGCCCAGCCTGATTACTGGAAGTGTCATTCCTGGGCAGCCCTGTATAGGACAAACAGCTAGGCAAGCCAAGGAAAGCAAGCCAGTATGCTGCATTCCTCTGCAGTCTCTGTTTCAGTTCCTGCCTCCTGGTTCCTGCTTTGAGCTCCTGTCCTGGCTTCCTTCAGAGATGGACAAAACTTTTAAGATGTAATAAACTCCCCAAATTGGTTTTGGTGTTTCATCATAGCAACAAAAAGAAAAATAGAACACAAACCTCATGTTACAGAGAAAGCAATTTTAGAATATATACACACAGAGATTAAGTACATATGATTTTCCTCCCAAATGAAAGAAATTGAATCCAGGGCCTACCGATTGTCTATAAGCATGCTATACTGAGCTACATTCCCTGTCCGAATATATATAATTACTAAACTTTAAAACGTACATACACTGGGAATGGTACATACCCCATATAATTTAATACTACTAAGTAATTCAATAAAAAGAAATTAGGTCTCAGGACATCTCAGTTTACTCAAGTTTAGAAAATGAGATGAACTACTGGGTTCCATAAGTGCTTTACAATACAGAGAGAGTAATCTAAAGTTAAACTTTTCAAACTAAAATGGTCAAAACATTTCTCAAGAATTGTTTTTACTGTGATGAAAGACATTGATGAAAAAGATAGTACTAATATTCTTCAAGTTTAGTTCAATAAAATATGAACTGCTTCACAGCTAATGCACTTTTTGGTTTTTTCATTTGGTTTCTTTTTCAGTTTTCTTTTAAGACAGAGTCATAACTATGTAGCCAAGGCAAACTCATAATCTTCCTCCCTCCCCAATGCTGCAATTTATAGGCATGCACCACCATGCCCAGCAATAACTATGTTTAAAAAAAAAAATTAGGAGAGATAAAAGTCAAATGCAAACTTGTTCTAATCGACCTCTGAAGCTTAACTGCCTGATATTTACTATGATAATAAGTATATAAACTAAAAGAACACTTCATGAACTATTTTTTTAAAAAATCTAGTTGTAGCTAACAACTCAATGCAATTTCACTTAGCTACAACAGAAAGGCTATGTCCTTTTATGAGAATAAATATTAAACTAAGGCTCTGAAGAGTATGGGAAGACCAAATTCCTCCCAATATGGCTGTTAAGCTCAGAAAGATAGCCTCTAGTAACTGAAAGTTGGGGTCGGATCATCATCAACAATGAATTGAGCTTCAAGTTAATTTACCAAATAAACCTGAATAATCAGGTTAGTGTTATCATTCTGTGTTGAATCA
The DNA here is from genome assembly GCF_907164565.1 of Psammomys obesus. NCBI lineage: Eukaryota > Metazoa > Chordata > Mammalia > Rodentia > Muridae > Psammomys > Psammomys obesus. Next base: position 1,127,784 of record NW_026591086.1, read on the forward strand.
GATTCTCCAACAAAAAAAGGCACAGTCCCCAGAGAGAACTACACTCTACTCTGCTCACCTTTAAGGCTTTCTCTGAGGCCTTCCGAGATGACTAGCATCAGACTTTTGAGGAAGGCTAGCCATTAGACAAGGCTTTTCCCCACGATATGACTGCTTGAAGTGACATCCAGGATCAGGTCGATCCTGTATCCAGGAATCATGACCCTCCCTGAGGCACCAGTCATCATGAGACAGTCAGTGCACTTTGGCACTTCTTGAAAACCACTGGGCTGCTCCTTTAGCTGAAAGGAAAAAAAACATCAAAACCACAACAAACAAAACAAGGGGGAGGGGGAATCAGTAATTCAATCTGAAAAGAGAGTGTGGGGGAAAAATATACCAAAACAGCCTTGTCTAGATCAAAATTTAGTCTTGCTTTGGTGTAAAAGCCAATGTTTCAAGATTGTTCTCCAGTCACTTCATGAAGTTTATTTTTAATATACAAATCTAAAAAACTTAAAATCTACTGTATTACACCTGAAAAGAACCAGAAGTGGAAATAGAAACCAAAAGTTTAAAATAGTGGGACTAGAGCTAAGTAAATATAATCAACATATTTATAAGTAACTAGAAGCCTAATGCTTATGTTAGTGTGGCCATTAGGAATTCCAATGATAACAGTTTCATTCTCTCAGACTTAAATCTGACTCAGGAAGGCAGACAATAACAAAAAAAGACTAAACTCAACAAAAAGTTGACCACACTGGGTATATATAGCTGCATTCAAAGCACTTGGAAGGATAAAGCAGAAGAGCAAAATTGAAGGCTTACATAATGACACATGTAAAGTTTTGAGGTAATTCTTTTTCCAGTGTACACATAAAAAAGCTAAAGGATATGGAGCCCAGCCTTTAGGCTAGACTAGTCGGCTAGGGAACCCCAGATATCTTTGTGTCTCTGCCCTTAGTTGCATAAAGAGCCCAGCATTTTCATGGGATACCAACTCAGATCCTCAGTCTTTTACTGACTAAGGTAATTAATACTACCTACATAGACACATGTTGAAAGCCTAAAAATAGTGCTTACTAGACCATTCTTTTAAAATATGATTAAAAGCTGAGTTGGGTGTGATAATACACACTGTCATCCAAACACTGACGCAGGAGAGTGGGTGAGTTTCAGGGCAGCCTAGACTGACATATTAAGACACTGTCACAAAAACAAAACAAAACAAAACAAAACCAGAGACAAATCTATAGACTTCTTCCTAGCATAGTGTACATGTGTGCAAACACAACGCTTAAATTACTTGAAGAAATTTACAGAGCCCTTAGGAGGCCAAGGTTCTAGGATCAGAACCCTGTAAAATACTTTTCCTCTTACCTACCTACCTAACCAATCTTTTAAAGCCTGCCTCAGATACTACCAAATCTCTTCCAGTTTCTACCTACCTGCCTAACCGGGCTAAATTCCCACACACACATGATTTTTCTTGGGTTATCGCATGTTGCCTACTCATTCTTTCCACACAGTACCTCCTTTAGTCTTCAGTCTTTCCTCACTCACCTGGCTGGCAGAATAGCTTTGCTAAAAATGCAAACTGGTCAACTTCAATCTTAATACCTTCTCCTGCAAATGTTAGCATAATAAAATTCTATATCCTTAGAGCACTGTCAACTGCATTCTATGCATAATATTAAATGGATCTTATACTTTCCAATTTATAATCACCTACTAAATGGTATTCATGTATTTATACTTTAGCATACTGTTCTGGCATACTGTTCTCTCTTGGAACATCACAACTCAATTCCTTACACAAAATTTAAAGTTTCTTTGTTTATACTCTGAGAAACTTCATTTTATTTCTGCACTGACATTTCTCACTCAGTATACTACAAGTGCTCATTTTGTTGCCTACTTCCAAAAACAGTATGTTTTGTAGGGGCAAGCATCTTATTTACTTCCATATTTGCTCCTGCAGTGCCTAGAATATAAAGTGAATCCAGGAAGGAAGAAAATGGAGACAAAAAATATAGTCAGAAAAAGAAAATGTAAATGATCTATATCCAATGAATTCTCTTGAATGTTCTTACAAAGGTGACTTGGTAGAGGTAACAAAGTACAAGTCTAAATATTTAATCACAAATAAGATGTAACTCCTTAAGAATTACTAGATCCCAATCATATCAGTATGAAGAGGCCACTACAGAATAACATAAAACTCATAAACATTCCATCACTCCATGAAACTCAAGATGTCTTTCAGTCTTTTTTAAAACAAAGAAAGTTGCTGGATGCTCTAAGTATCCCCAGAGTCACTTAGGGAATCACTCCAAATATGTATTTTTAAGTCTTTACCTATCAAATAGTTATAATAACCTTTGGCAAATTTTTGTGATTTCAGTGAATAAAAATATTTTGGGGAGGGAGGGAAACTCCTTCAAAAACTTTCTCAATCATTTCAGTTTCTCAATCATTTCAGATACTAGAATCATACTACTTCTGAATCAGAAGGCAAATGCATAACTACACACCACTGTCAAATAAAGTAAAACTATTTTCAATGATCTAGAAAACTATTTTCTAGAATGATCCAGAAAAAAAAATGCTGGTTATCAAATTCAATAATTCAAAGTTTGATGGACTTCAGTACCAACTTTAAGAACTGATAAATTAGTATACAAGAGCAACTGAACCCATATGCTGAAACTATTCTGACATTCTTGCTCAATCCAAGTGTCTTAACCGGACATCTCTCTAGGAAGTTATAAAAGTAATCAGCTTGGTCCTAAAAACCTAGTTAGCATTGCAAAGGCAAGAGTTCATTTTGACAAATACCTCTTGGGGGCGGGGGGGGGGGGTCGTCCCTTCACGGCAATCATAATATGAAAGTGGCAACAGACTCTTCTGTACACACACGTACATACACACATACACATACACACACACACACACACACATACACACACACACAATCTCAATATTTGAAATAGAATACTACTATTAGCACCTTTGGAAATAGGAAAAATAATGGTTTCACTACACTGAACTGTTTAAACAGGATTTCTTCTGCTGCCGGAACAATGCACTTTCAATTCAGAACACATTCCTGCTGCAACTCAGTACTCGAGAGGATCTTTGTAAACAAAACAAAACAAACAAACACGTTTTCAGCAAGGCATGGTGATCTCCAACTTTCACTTCAGTACTCAGAAAGCTGAGGCTGAAAAGGACTGCCCTCAATTTGAAGCCAGCCTAGACTCCATGAGTTTGAGGTCAGCCTTGGCTTTGGCTTCAAAGTGAGACCCTGTCTCAAAAACTTGAGTAAATAAAACAAACAACTCTAATTATAATTTGGTTATTTTACCAAAACTTTGAGAGACACCAGTAACACTGACGTGATTAGCATTATGAGTATTTGGTCACAAAAATATTTATCAACACTAAAAAGTAAGTACCATGAGAACAAGAGAAATAGCATCAGAATTCAAATCTGTTAATAACCCTTTTCCCTTAACTGAAAATACTGGAGACAAGCAGTTTTACTAAACGGTTGTATACATGCACACATACATACACACACACACAGAGAAAAGGCCAGAACAATACATTTAAACTACCAATCCAAACATTCGTCAGAAGTCCTAGACAATACTTATGTCACCTAGCAACAACCTAGACTCAGTAAGTTCCATTTAATTAATGTAAAATGATCACATCTAGCTCAAGATTTTCATCCACAATACAAAGCAATCAGTCTCCTTTCCTAACTCAACAACTGCTAAGCGCACAGAATGCACTGCAGCTTTATTATCCTTCTGACAAAAAAGTTGTAAAAAAATTGGCCTGTAGATACTCAGGCCAATATTTAATATGGTTCTAAATATTTCAATTAACTATTTTTTATTGCTCAAAACAATCTGATATTAGGCCTTTTTATAAATTTCACAAATATATGTAGTAAGCCACACACCATACCTGGTTATCCTAATAACTTTAGATCAAATTAGATTGTATATGCTACAAAGAATTGCCAGTTGCATGAGAGGTAGCAGTGTCAATGAGATGGGATGAGTTCACCTTTTCAGTACTTCCATATACTTAGAATCACACACACACACACACACACACACACACAATCACAACTTTTATCTCTCAAAAAACTACTTAAGTACTGTCATGAAAAAGAATACCAAAATTTATCCTGTTACATACTCATTTTCTAGAAATATTCAGCTCAGTAGTTATTCATGAGAGACTAAACAAGAACAGGAAAAAAAAAAAAAATATATATATATATATATATATATATATTTCTTTGCATAAAAAGCTGAAATAGAAAAATAATTCAAATAGGCTGTGGATTAAGTACTTGTCCCACAAGCACAAGGACCTGAGCTCAGATTCCCAGCGTCCACCTAAAAAGCCAGCAGAGTGAGTGCCTATAAGCCCAGCATTGCATAGAGATGGAGGCAGGAGGATCCCTGAAATGTGCTGACCACCTTTGTGCAGTTAGTGAGCTACAGGTTCAAGAAGAAACCCTCTCTCAAAAACTAAGGTAGAGACCAATAGAAGAAATCCAACACCAACTTCTAGACTGTATACATACCTGTACATTCACTTGCACAGCACATACACAAACACACACAATAGGAGGTAAATTCCAAAAACATTCAACAACAGAATCAAAGAGGTGTTGGGTAGATGGAAGCAAGAAGCGGGAGGGGAAGCACCATTGTGCTCAGATACGGTCATAACTTAGGTTAATTCTAACATAGATGCGGCAACAACAAATACCATTGCCTAACCAAATCATTTTGTTTCTTTTGATCTCATTTGTAAACTATAAGGTAAGACTAAATGAACTTCATGCATAACACACAATGAAGTTTATGTGAAAGCTACAGGGTCACTCATTCTGCACGAACAGACATGATCTACCACAGGAGAAGTCACACCTCTCAAGCAAAGGATATCATGAGCGTGGAACACACAAATCCACAACAGGTTATATCAACAAGTCAGAGCTGACCAAATGTGGTAATGCCATAATGTAACTACTTGGGAGGTAGAAGCAAGAGGATCTGAGTTTGATGACAGTGCTACAGTCTATAAAAAAAAATTAAAAAATAAAAAACAAAACCAGCAGCCCCGAACTGCCAAAAATCATATTCACACAGTCTGTAAAGTTCCTTAAGTGGAAATTAATCACACATTTACTCATTTAAAAATATAGAAAGAGAATCCAGCTCTACCAAAGGCAAAGGAAACAAGAATTGAAAAACCATAAAGGCAAAACTGACATTCCCTGGTAGAAATGACAACACAGATCATCTATGGAGCAGACATGTAAATGCACATATTCACAAAATATATTCAATGCTAGAGCACTTGCCTAGCATAAGCTAGGCCCTGGATTGAATCCACAGTATTGGCTGTAGAGAGAGAGAGAGATGGAGAAAGAAACAAGCAAGGACTTTCTCAAACCTAGTATATCAAAATAATTCACAGGCCTATGCTCCAACTTCATGATCAAAAATGCTTGCCTTAAAAATAAATGAACCATCTGCTTCAGGTAAGAAGCAGCAATAGGAATAAATTCTAAGTTTCCTACCACATTCAATAAATCAGTATCTGTAACAGTTTTAATGTAAACTTTATTCTTAGTACTATGTTAAATATTACACAAGAACAGAAAGGTTAAGATCTCTGTCCACAGGAAAATCTCCTCAATCTTATTTTTAAGACACAGTGACAAAAAGTTCAACAATTTCAACCCTGTATACATTTCAAGACGTCTTGAAGCTAGAAGTCCCATAAACAGATTTTTATAAATAAAACAGATCCAGATATTCAGAAACAAACTACATCATCAAAGGCAAGAGAAAGAATGTCTTGAATGGAAAACTTTACAGGTAGGTACATTTTACAACAGAAAATAAAGTAACTGTTTAATCAAAATTATTAAGGTAAAAAACAACCATCAAAAGACCTGGAATTTCTACAAAATGAACATGAATGCAAATACTAAAATTATTATGGTTAAGAGAGAAAAAAGTTTGAGAATTTCTAAGTTCAAGCTAAGTGACATTTTTATTGCTTGTGGTAATAGATATAATTGGTGTCTGTCTACTCCTAAGAGTGGCAGGACCATAAATGGCTATATGTGTCAACTAAGTCTAAGAAAGTTCAGCACTTCACTAAGTTCTACTTTTAAGCGAGTTATAAAATATCTAATTATAGTTTATAAACTGCTTTTTTTCAGTGCTACCTCAGTAATTATTCCTAAATTCTTTTTTAATATTAACTGCTGAAACAAAGCAATTCTAGCATTTCCCCCTTAAGTCAAATTAGGTAATCTTAGATCTACAGTGGTTCTATTGTCTCTTGATGGAATGATGCAATATACTTTTTTTATAGCCCACCACAAACTTTCATATATGTTATTCTACACATTTCAACAACCTTATGAAGGAAAGCAAGAATTATTGCCATTATTTCATTGATAAGGTAAAGGGAAAATTAGGTCAATTAGTACAAAGTTCACTGCTAGAAGTACTTGAATTAAGAATAAAACACACAAGCTCTGACTCCACGTAATTTATATTCCAGCATCAAAGGAATGGAAATAAGTTCCAAATCTCTAACTAAATTTTGATTTTAATTCTAAATCTTAATCTAACTCTTTAAAGTCTGCACTCTTCCCATTTCAAACTCTAATAAATATCATAGACACTAAGAGCAAATGCAAGCAATAATGAGTCTTTCAAAGAACACGTGTACAAAAGCACATTTAAAAAAAAAATTCAAATATAGTAAATACACTGTAAAGTTTGCTTTCTTTAATCTAATGAATTTATCATACTACAGCACACACAATTCACTGACAGAGCAAATAACATTAGCTCTAAATTATTTATGCTACATATGACTTAGAGAAAACAAATGTTAAAATATCTTCACTCTTTCTAATCTATTCTTAGTGTTACTGTATTCCAGCCTGGACTCTAGTAAAAAACATAACTGACATGATTGGGGATGGAATGTCTATGAAAGGCCTATGTATTAAGTCTTGGTCCCAAGCTCAGGGTGTTATTGGGAAATGGTGGCAACACTGAGAGATAGGGTCTGGCTGGAGAAAGTTAGGTCACTGGAGTAGTCTTGAAAGTGTTATTTGACTGCAGTCTCTTTCTGTCCCTTTGTTTACAAGAAGCTTGTTCCTGTACATAGTCCCACCAATGCTGCCTCACCAAAATGCCCAAACTCAGTCTACTGACTATAGATTAAAAGCTAACACAGTAAGTAATCAACTAAAATAAGTAAAATTATTAGAGTTCTGTTTCTGTGGGTTTTTAAACCTGAAAACAAAAATTTTATTACAGCCAGGTGGTGATGGCACACGCCTTTAATCCCAGCACTAGGGAGGCACAGGCAGGCAGATTAATATGAGTTCCAGACCAGCCTGGTCTACATAGAGAATGAGTTACAGGACAGCCAGAGCTATAAGAGAAGCCCTGTCTCAAAAAACAAAAACAAAAACAAAATTTATTACTATATATACACTGACGCTGTCCTAACATAAAAACTGATGTTTTTAAGAACAGGAGGTATACACAAACTCTGCACATAAAGGATTTCTAGTCAAGAAAATACAATGACAACTGCTATGAACAAAGATCAATGAGCCCAGGAGATAGCTTATTATCAACTGCATGGATTACTATTTTAACTCTTACTACAAAGTATTCAATCCTATTATAGGCATATACAGATAGGTTTCAGTTTCACCTGTATAACCCATATGACACACACGACTTACCTCATCCTGGACACCACTGGTAGTAGTCAACTTGCTTCCATCAGTGATTGTAATTATTATTGCTGGCTCCAAGAAAAAAGGGTTTCTTCCCTAAAGCCAAAAAAAAAAAAAAAAAAAAAAAAAAAAAAAAAAAAAAAAAAAAAAAGAATATTAAGGCTTAAGGGCTTAACTTTTAGTTACAAAGCCAATCTTAGAACAGAATGTCCACAATCCCCCTGGAATGCATACCATCTCCATTTTCACTTTTAAAACATTTTTTATTGCATTTAATTTACTTTGTGTGTGTGTGTGTGTGTGTGTGTACTCAAATGTCAGAGTATGTGTGGAGGCTGGAGGACAACCTGTGGGCATCTGTTCTCTCCTACCAAATGGGACCTGAGAATCAAATCAGTTTGTCAGGCTCAGCAGTCAAATGCCCTAACCACTGCACCATCTCACTAACACTACTTCTTCTAGTAGTAAAATTTACATAATAGATACCTGTGTGCACATTTAAAAACAATCTTTTTAGAATACATACTGATTAGAGAGATGAACATGGATTTCTCATGCTTTATACATCCTCTTGTTTCCATTTTTACAGTGTGCACTTGTATTTGTGCACCTCAAAGAAGTTCTGAAATTTTGTATTACGTGTAGGAGTGTTTGGCCTGCATGCATGCACATGCACCATGTGTGTGGTTGGTGTCACAGAGGCCAAAGGAAAACAGGAGGCTGTTCAGATGCCCTGAAACTGGAGTTGTGGACAACTGTGGGTACTGGGAATTGAACCCTAACCTGGAAGAGCAGAAAATGTTCTTAAACCACTGAGCCATTTCTCTAACCCCGATATTTAATTTCTTAAATGGTATCCTCATAGCTGAATTCTGGTAATTTGGTTTTGTCCCGCCCCCCCACCCGGAGGCTGTCAAAACGATGATAATAATCACTTTTCAGCCTTTTGACTAAGATCAAGTATGGTACAAATTGGAATAATAAAGATAGTACTAGCAGAATATGGTGGTACACACCTGTGATTGCAGTATGTCAGAAGTTAAGGGACCATGAGTAACACAGCAGAACTATCTCAAAATACAAAACAGCAGACTAAAACTTCGATACAATGGTACACAGTTGAAATTCTAGCACTAAGAAACTGATTCAGGAAGACAAGTGATTTCCAGGACATAGACATTTTAGAAAGCAAAACTTGTTTGAAAGTGAAGATGCTTACACAGAGTGATGCATAACCACACAGTCTCCACAGCTCAAGACACTGAAGCAAAATTCAGGACTAGCCTGAGCAACATAATAAAACCCGTATCTCAAAAAAGATAGGGGGTAAATTCAAATACTCTGTTATCATCATCGGCAAAAAATTGAATGGTTTTATTGGATCTGACAAAAGGATATGACAAAGTTTAGTAATTATAGGAATTACTTGGTAAAATGTAGTTGTTCATTCAGTGTTTATGAGACCAGTCTGAGAGATGCTGATGTCCACAGACCACACCTAATAGTAAAGGATTATATGCATAAATCATGTATAGTTTATTAGCCCATACTCACTACCTGCTGAATAAATTTATAGTTACAGTTATATGGTTATAATCTAATCATCATAAAGGAGGAGATTAAGTACTTTGATGAAGTCATGCAAAGTTGTAAGTAGCACATATATTTCTCAAATTGATGTCAAAGAAAAAATGTTATAGAAAGTGAAATCTAAAAAAAAAAAAAGAAAAGAAAACAAAGTGAAATCTTCTGTTGGTTAGAACCCCACCTTTGGAATAACATACATTTTTTAAAAAGCTAGTCAATGATAATTCCAACATTGAGGAGACAAAAACAAAATGATCCCTTGGGTTTGCAGGGCAGACAATCTAGCCAAATAGGTGAGCTCTGAGTTTACTGAGAGACTCTGTCCCCAAGAAATAAGGTGGAGAAGAAACTGAGAAATGAATTATTATTGACTTCTGATCTCCACATCCACATCCCAAATTTTATATACACTCAGAGACAGAGACAGGCAGAAAGACTGACAGAGACAGAGAAACACAGAGAGATTGATTCTAAATACACAACAGCATTAAAATATCTCGGGAAAGCTGGGCAGGGTGGTGCATACTTTAATCCCAGCACTCTGGAGGCAGAGGCAGGCAGATCTCTCTGAGTTCAAGGGCAGCCCGGTCTACAAAGTGAGTCCAAGACAGCCAAAGCTACACAGAGAAACCCCATCTTGAAAAAACAAACAAACAACCCAAGAACCTTCTAGAAAGAAAACATAATTACTAACTTCCCTTTGTATGTTAGATAGAAGGCATTTTGGAAAGCATTACATTCTACTGCTTCTTGTACCAGTCACAGTGGAACTCAATTCTAAATTCAGGTCTTCTCACGAAGCCACATATTAACAATGTCCATCTCCACCTCAGTCTTGTCTCACTCAGTAAAAGGCTTGTTATATTCCTTATTTAAAAACCTAACCAATTCCTACTTATTCCAAAATACCCAGTTTAAATCTGTTCTTCCATGAAGTCTTCCTTATTACTAAGGCCTTCAGTAGCCAAACCTTCCATTCTACAAAATCCAATACTAAAAATTTTGAGTTTTATATTACGATAAACATTCCTTCAAATAAACTTGGGGTTTTCAGTGGTTTTGTAGAGTATATTTAAAGTCCAGCCATAGAGTATCTGTGAGACACTTGAGTTAGTAGGCTTTGATACCACAGAATGTGTCAGGGGTAGCCTGAACAACATAAAAAAAGCTCTCTCAAGAAAGAAAAAAGAAATGATATAGATACCACTTTCACAACAATGAGAACATAACACTACTGTACCGTAGATTAAAAGTTAAGGGCACCATGGAGATGCACCAGCAAGTAAAGGCCAAGCCCGACAATATCTCCAGGATCCATATTGTAGAAGAGTGTCCCAAAAAAATTATTCCTGATCATGCATGGCATGTGTGTAAAGACATATACATATGTGCAGATGTTATTTTTTAATGATTTAGATACTAAACTTTTGTTGGATGTTTTTTCTTTTACTTATGATTTAAAATAGGTATCATCTAGTTGGGAACAAGAGAAATAGGTCAGAAGTTAAGAGCACTTGCGACTCTTACAGAGGATCTGGGTCCAGTTCTCAGCACCAATTTGATGACTAACAATCTGTAACTCTAGTTCCAGAAAGGCCTAATGCCCTCTTCTAAGCTCTATGGGCACCAGGCATACAAATGGTGCACATACTTACATGAAAGCAAAACATTCATACACATAAACAAGCCTTTAAAAATAATACTATATACATAAACTAATATTGCTTACTATTGTTTCACTTAGTTTTGTTTTTATTCTATCATAAGCACAATGCAAATTAACTTTTATAGGCCAGAGAATCGGCCAACTTTTTAATTAAATAGCAAAAAGCTACCTTATATTACGACCTTTGTGTATGATGCTCACTCCAAATAGTTGACCATTTCCCTCATGAAGTAGGTTTCCTACTAGTTGCACGTACAGATTCAACAGCTAACAACTGTTCAGAAAAAAATAAACTGTGTCTATACTGCATATGTTGTCTATTTTTCCCTGTCATTCCCTAAGCAATCCAACTATAATTCACACAAAATTTACAAGGAATTAGGCATTATAATCTACAGATAATTTATAGTTCAAAGAATGTGAATGGGTTTTTCTAGAACAAAAAACTGTCAGCTGCAATTTTACTAGTCTTATACTACACTCTCAAAAGCCATGCCAGAAATTATCGTACTACTGCAGATCTTGGCAATAACATAAAGCACTTACATTCTAAAAGTCAAATTTTCAGGCAGATGAAATGGTATAATTCAAGATGTGCTAGTAAGATTAATAAGCTGCAAAAGCCAGAACTTAAATTGTAAATCATAGCTATTCCATAGCATCAAGAAGTTGTATTTGGGCTCACAAGATGGCACAGCAGGTAGGCACTTGCTGTCAAGCCTGATGCCTTGAGTAAGATTCCCAGTCAAAGGAGAAAATCTACCAGTGAGCCACTCCCAATAGCTATCTTATGATCTCCAAACATACATGAAAAACACAACAAATAAAACGAAAATAAGTTATGTGGGTAGCACACAAGTTGTGCAACAACCTGGTTTGTGCTGCATCCAACCAGAGAATGCGACTATGATCAAACTGCTGTTTGTTATCTGTGGATTTTACAGTGCTGGTGACGAAACAGACCAGAGTCTCACACATGATACACGCATCTATTACTGAGCTGCACAGCCCACAATTGTCCTCGTAATAGTTTCCTGTTCTGTGATTTTGTACCAGTGTTTTGTTTTGCTTTGTTTTTTACGTATAAATCAATACATCTTCTCTCAACATAAAACAAACCACAATATACAGGAATAATTATTTACAAAAAACTACAAATTCCAGCCAGGCGGCACATGCCTTTAACTCTAGCCTTCAAGAGGCAGAGGCAGGCAGATCTTTGAGTTTGAGGTCAGTCTGGTCTACACAGTGAGTTGCAGAACAGCCGGAGCTACACAGAGAAACCATGTCTCAAAAAACAAACAAATGAACAAACAAAACACTTCCAGAATGCACCCACAGACACACACATGAATAAATAATATTAATGTCTTTACGTTTTGGGGAAAATCTACATAAAGATCAAAGACAGAAAAAATCATCTTGGCACTAATTATTCCCCTCTCTAATAGGGAAGATCCTTCTATGAAGTAAGCAAATCTCTCTCTCTCTCTCACACACACACATACACAAACTCACAAATAATTACAAAACTAGAGACTAACTAAAGGTAATCTATAATATACAAATGGAGTGCTTTTACTTCTTCAGGGTGAAAATCCCTATGCTTTAGAAATGAAGGAGCTTATTTCGCATGAGTTTCAAATGACCAACAGTAGCAGGAAGGGCTGCTGCAGTAGTTTCCTCATATACAGTTCCCCACAAAACCTCCCCTGCTTTTCACAGCACTTACTCTCAATGGCTGAATAAAAAGTTGACACTTTCTCTGTCAATATTATTCATTCATCAAATTAAAAGCTTTAGTTACCTATCAGCACCAACTATTTTTCATGTTTTAAAACACAAAGAAATTTTGCACTCAATAAGTCTGTATTAGAATTCTATTTAAATCCAATGTGTTATAAGCTGATGCCAAGCCTATACTCTTTAGTTCTCTGATCTTATATTTAGAAGACTATTTCATATTTATATTCTTATCAGAATGCATACAAAAGCACTTAATTTGAGTTTGCGTAATTCAAAATCCTGAAAAAGCAATGGAAGCATAGATTCTTATTGTGCTCTTAAACCAGTGCTAATTAATCTGAAGCAAATGAAAACTAGTTCTGAGCACTCAGTACAAAATGTTGTGGCCATATGTGCTACTGCCCTAGTTTTCTTACAATGTCACCACATTCCACACATGTGCACAGCTAAGAGCCTGACTACCATTTTGCTATGGTTGCGGCTCCTATTGAAGGAAAAATGTGAACCAAGAGTTAGCTCTCTGCCTCTCCTACCACAGCACCTTTATGTATTAACCCATATCTATTACTCAGTCTATCAGTCTCAGTGTTTTCCTATGTGACAGGAAGAAATGCCTACAAATAAGCAAGTAAATATTAAAATGTATATCCCTCAGCAAAAGCTATCACCAAAAGCAACAAATTTTTAATTTCTAAAAATAGCTCATGATTTTCTTCATCTAAAACTTCTTTTTCAAATAAATAGCCATAAGTAAAGAAATGTTAAAAAGTAGAGCAAGAACTGGGTGTGGTGGCACACACCTTTAATCCTAGCACTTGGGGAGGCAGAGGCAGTAAGATCTCTGAGTTCCAGATCAGTCAGGGCTACACAGAGAAACCTTTCTAAAACCAAAAAGTAGAACAGATATGACTTGAGAGTAATCAACAAACGTTCCTGAACATAAAATACTGCTACTCCTTCCAAAGGGTTAGGTTCATTAAATTATGAAGATGGGTATATAACTGGCTAATTATAGATCCCAAACAAAATATAATTACTGAAGTTAGTAGATTTCAAAGTCTTACTTCCAGAGTCAATATTCTAAAACCAAAATGGTAAATTTTATGTTTTAGAACCTGAACTTTTTATTAAAATCTCAAATGCTGTGGCACAATTTTCTGTCATATATCAAACTCTAGTCAATTTTTTCTTAAGATTTGTTATTTTATGTCTGAGTATTTTGCCCACATGTATGTATGTATACCACTTACATATCTGCAACGTAAAGAAGTCAGAAGACAGGGCTGGATCCCCTGAAATTAGCATTACAGACAGTTGTGACCAGTAGATGCTGGGAATCAAACCTCTGTCCTCTACAATAGCAGCCAATGCTCTTAACCACTGAGCCATCACTACAGCCTCAAAAGCACTCATCTTAAACTATGCTTTTAAAATAGTCTGTCTGAACGGGAATGGTGGCACACACCTTTAATCCCACCACTACGGGAGGCTGAGGCAGGCATATCTCTGTGAGTTTGAGACCAGCCTGGTCTACATAGTGAGTTCCAGAACAGCCAGAGCTCTGTTACACAGAGAAAAGGTACAGCTCACTATACATAAAGGATATATTAGAAACTCATTAGCCAAGGTTGCTTATTCTATTCTTAACACATCTTAAACATTTAAAATGATTAGACGTTTACTAAGAAATCCCAAATACTCATGAAAGTTAAAAATGCTTAAGATTAAAAAATAAAACTTTAAAAACTTTCCAAGTTTATGTTGGGCCTAGCATCTAACAGCTGTAATCCTTGCATTTATCTGGCTGCAGGAAGGCAATGCATTAACAGCCAGTCTGAGCTACTTTGCCAGTGGAAGGCCAATGAAGCTACGTTTATTAAGATCATGCATCAAAACAAAACAGAAAAAGCTACTGCACAAAAACTTAGCATCTTCACATAATTAAGAAAAAATGTTAAAATTGTAAACTCAAAGAAAGATTTTCAAGTTAATTCTACTATAGATTTGTATCCCAATATGATCCCTCTTTTAGCCCTGTAATTTCTTACATGGAAAATATAACAGCATTGAAAACATGGAATAAAAAGGTTTGAGCAAAAGTACTGACTCAAACTCTAGTACTGAAGAAAAAAAAAAGTAGGGCGATGTAACATTTATACCAATAGTAACTAGGTAATTCTATTCTGGAACTTAATTTAAAATAAATAATAAAAACAAATAACCTTCACCATAAAATTAAAGAATTACTAATGCTTGAATTTGTAAAAAGCTAACTTAAGGAACAAATGATAAGCCTAATTTAATAATTTAAACAGAATTTGGGGTTTACATTTAAATGGATCCTAAAGTTTGAAAAAGATTAATAAATTCATTTTGGTAATTCCTAAAAAGTAGTAGCAGGCAAACAGAATTTATACTGGCACAGAAAGAGAAATGAAGGTGAGAGGATAATTTTACTGAAGAAATGCTAATATTATGGATAAAAAACCTAATATGCCAATCCTATTACAAGGAATAAAAGGTGAAATTAATGTGGGAAAAATTAACGCTGCAAATTGTTAGATGACAATAGATAAAATAAATGCAAAGATGTAAACATGTTTCCAAAGTCTGGTAAATGAAGACAAAAAGATTAAAACTCAATTTGCCTCACCCAGATCTGTCTATCCTATCCACAAGTTTAATGATCTCCTTCGGTTGCTCACTACCACAAAATCTAGACACTACCCGGCAAAATCTTTTATTATTCTATTTTATGTATATGGGTGTTTTGCCCACATGTAAGTCTGTATACCACATGTATGCCTGGTATCCCAGGGTGTCAAATCCTCTGGGACTGAAGTTACAGATGGCTTTGAGCTGTCATGTAGGTGCTGGGAATTGACTAGGTCCTCTCAAAGAGCAGACAGTGCTCTTAACTACCGGACCATCTATCGGACCAGCCTCCTAAATCATTTCTTGAACTCAGCAATCAAATGTAATCTCAATACTAGCAAGCAGATCTTGATTGTATGACAAAGTAGGATGATTCGGTTACTTCTCTCTAAACATCCACACCACAAACAGGCCTTCAAAAGAATAAATTTACTCACATTACTGTTTTTAAAAACAAAAACATAGGAGTCCTAGAGAGACAGCTCAACAGTTAAGAGCACTGGCTGTTCTTCTAGAGGACCATGGTTTAATTCCATGAGGGCTAACATCCATAACTCATTTCAAGAAATTCAACGCTCTCTTCTGGCCAACAAGGGCACCAGGCACATGTGATACAGACATAAATACACCCCAAACACCTATACACATAGAATAATTTTCACTTTTTTAAATTAAAAATTTTTAAATAACTTGGAATTTTGCAACAGCTTTCTTTCTATATAGTGAGAAACTAGTTGATATGTTACAGATCACAAAAACTAGTAACAAAGCTTTACATTTTTTAAAGGAAAAGAAGTTCACCACAATTGTATTAATTTTCATATGATAGGGTTGAAAGTAAATCTTAACTGGGTAAGATACAGTTAGTTTCAAGGCTTTTTAGGGCTTTTTTTTTTTTAATGGCTTTTAATTTAGTTTCCTATCCAGGCCTATCTTTCAAAAACCGTTTTATTATCTGTTCTATAGTTCCAGAAGCCAAATTCAAGGCTTCATACAGTACAGGCAGGCAGCATGAAGTAATAACCCCACAGTACTCCCAAATGTCTATAAGCCTTCTTAGCTGCCCAAAGAAAACAGACACTGGCTTTAGCATATTAATATAGGCCATAAAGAACAGGTGTCACATATCTGTGAAAATACAGACTGCAACTTTAAAATCTTACTATATACATTTCATTGTAACAGAAACTCTATGAACATGATATAACACTTTTTCAGTTAGAACCTGCATTCAAAAGAACCTTACTTGAGATCAGACATTATCTACTGTGGTTAATAAGGCTACACCATAAAAATTAAAACAAAGACCTTTTAATCTTCCAGTTAGGACTATTTTTCTGCATGTGATCTCTTCTAACTTACTGGTTAAAAGTCTCTTTTCTATTCATAAAAGTATATAACTGACCATGAACTATCACAATTTAGGCATTACCAAAGGCCATGAAAATTATCTGTTTAGCTAAATCCTGACAATTCAAAAGTATTATGCCTTGTCATCTCATGAGCACAACCTTTGTGCCATCATCCACTGTATTTGCAGCCTAACTTTTCTCAGTACTCTGAATACTCAATCATCTTAATTAACTTTCTTATTTAAAATAATTGTTTTTAACTTTATATTTGAAGTTTTTAATCTTGAAGTTCCAAAATAACCCTAAGAAAAGTTTATGTTTTCTATTATCTAACAACATTCAACAGTTTTAAGACTAAGAAAATGTCTTAATAAACCAATATCAATTTTGTCATTCATTAATCATAAACTATTATCTAACAGGTAATATTACAATGATCTTTGCTCACATACTTAAAACAATTAATCAAGTTTTGTAGAAAGGAAGATCCTTGTTAGGCCCATATTATATTTGGGCAAATCAAACAGGAAAGAGTCCATGGTCTCTTAAGGTACAGATTACAGAAAAGTATATAAGGATTAGAATAAATTTTCATTATGAAAAGTTACTAAGCTGACAGAATAAAAAGTCTTTTCCACATACATCAGTATCTCAATATATAAGTAACTAAATTTCAAATAGTATATACCAAAAATACACTTCCTATTTAAAAAGTCATTCATAGATTTATCCCATTAATAGCTTTTCCCTTACAAAGCCACAAAATGGGAACATCATACACTTGAACTCCTTGGATAAAGTTGTCTTCTAACCTATCCATGCTAACCATCACCAATGTGAGTTCTAAAATATAGTCCTAGAAATAAAATGATCTGAGAAGACTAAAGGTGTTTCTTATTTTGAAATTCACAAGTATGTTTGCATGTGACTATTGGTATGAAACTGCTTTTGAAAGATAAATGAAGATTTCATGAAAGACTTCAGTTAAGTTTTTTAAAATATATTTTTAGAACATATTGAAACTCAAAATTAAAACCAAGAAACAAGTTCCCTACAGCAAAAACTATGACTTCAGCAGGAAGTAATGGACAGCCTCCTGTGGTGAGAGCAGACAGTGTATAACAGAGATTCTACAGATGCACAATAAAAAGCTTTTACAATCCTGGTGTTTTCCTTAACAATGAGAATAATGGTCCTTTATCAGCTGAGTTCCTACCACAAGCCAGGTAGTGATTTTACAGGTTGATTAACATATTTCTAATCCTTACAAAACTTTCAAGATCGGTACTGACATTTTATGGATGAGAAATTTGAAGATCAGAGATTAAAGGACTTGTCAAAACATAAACTGTTAAGTGTGACAAACCAGCATGTATACTTTACAAATAAAGTTGGAGATTTTGTTGTTTGGTTTTGGTTTTCTCTCAATATTCTAGAGAGAAAAGCAGGAATAAACAAACTAGGTTCCCATTATTTCAGTTTTTAAAATCCAAATGAAAATTCACAAACTAGATTACATTACAGTAATAAAGTGTGTCACATCACTCAACATTCACAGCAGTCAGCTGCGCTCTTCTATTCAGTTTTCCTGGTGGAAAGGTAGGAGAGGCTACAGGGCTTGCCAGGAAATCACCAGTATGGCAGATATCCAAACACAAGCCTTTAGTCAAATTTTTCTGACTCAAAACAGAAGGCTTGGCTTAAATATTTTCAAAACCATCTTAGACAAAAAGAAACCATAACAGTTACCAAACTACAAAGCTGTCTAGGGAAGTTATTACTGTAGACCTATTACTGGCTGGCTTATATGAAAAGATCAGCTAATTAACTGACAAGTTATTAGCTGTATATTAACTACCTAAATCATAAAGTAAAATGTTAAAATGTGTAAACAAAAATTCTATTAACTGCCTTGGTCCAGGGAGATGGATCAGCAGACAGACACACAGACACACACACACACACACACACACACACACACACACACACACAACTGTAAAATTTATTATTATAACCTTGTCCTTAAACCCAAAGTGAAGGAGAAATGGAAGCAATTAAGGTAACAAATAATATTTAGATAAAATGTTACACAAAAGGTTAAATGTAACAGCTAAATAAAATGTTATTTTCAAACAGGAATTGCAAGACTTCACAGTGGATCTTTTGTCAGAATAACAGAAAATCTGCTGACTCTACCTTGGAATAATACTCATTAAATTATAAGTAACTATAAGTTATGTATGACTACTTCAAATCAATTACAATCTTTTGAGATGTTCCAATGTTTCATAAGTTGGAATAAATTAAGCATTTAAATTTTTCAGGGCATTTCTTCTACAAATTTAAGATACACTAAACCACAAAAACAAAAAGTTGTCAGAAGATGAAGTACTGCTCAAGAGTAAATAAAAATTCACTAACCTTAAATAAAAAGGTTGGAGTAGAAAATAAAAACAATGAAGAAACTAAAGCAGGGGCTCAAACTATAGTTCAATAGAGTGCTTTCCTAGCATGCACAAAGCTTTGTGTTCAATCCCCAGCACCATACAAACCTGCATGGTGGAACACAGCACTCAGGAGGTGGAGGCAGGAGAATCAAGATATCAAGATCAAACTAGAGATAAATCAGTAGTTAACAGGACTGTCTGCTCTTGCAGAGGCCCCAAGTTTGGATCTTAGTATCCACACAGCAGTTTACAACTTTCCTTAACTTCAGTGCTAGAGGATCCAAAGCCAAGATACCAGACAGAAATGAAGTACACATATATACACAGAGGCACTAGCAAATATGCATACAATAAATATGTCAATCTTTTATAAGAAAATTCATGATCCTCAGCTACATAGTGAATTCAAGGCAGTCTGACACATTAAGAGCTTGACTCAAAAAAAACAAACAAACAAACGAAAAAAAGAGCTTGACTCAAAAAAAAAAAAAGCAAAAAACAAAACAACAACAACAAAAAAAAAACCAGAGTGGGAGGTTGAGGGGAGGACAAGTAAGATGGCTCAGCTGGTGCTTAGTAGCAAAGCCTGACCTGAGTTCAATCTATTGGGACTTCACGGTGGAAGAACAGAACCAAATTCTACAAATTCTCTCTCTAAACTCCAAAAGGCTATTTTGTCCCCCAATAAATAAGTAAATGTAATTTTAAAGCATACAGAAACAAAGAAAAGCAATACAAAACCAAAAATTCTGTATTATGTTTATAATCAGTAAAACATGCATAATTATATAATTATATAAATTAAGTTACAAAAATAGTTTATATAAGAAAATCAAATTTTAAAAATGGAAAAAAATGGAGTCATTATATGAGCATTTGTCTTCTAAAGAAAACATCCAAAATAATGATAATAATAAACCTCCCAAGGCATTTTAGAGCATAAATGTCAGAATCTTCTCATGTCTATCATGGCTGAAAATAAATTTAAATTTCAAATTACAAACGATGGCATAATTATGGCACTCTTCTCAAAGAACCTATAACATATTATAAGAAGGCTAAACAATTTTTAGTGTTTAGCCTTAAATTACCTAAAATCAGCTGAACACATTGGGTCAGCAGAAGCCTCATGCAGATACTTCAGTAGCTCTCTTGGCCTTTTACTTTACTGTATAGAATTTATTTGCCTCTTGTATTTAAGACATCCTAGACAATTTAGAACACAGTGATGTCCCATTCTGTCATTTTCTTCTGATATGCCAAAACCATGTAATTTCTTGAGTGTTTAGAAAACAGGTTTACAAATAAATAAATAAATAAATAAATAAATAAATAAATAAATAAATAAATAAATAAATAGGTGAGCCTGTAGCAGCAACTTTTTTTGGAAAAAAAAAATACACAAGCTCAGGGATGGAGAGATGGATCAGCAGTTAAGAGCACTGGCTGCTCTTCCACAGGACCGGGGTTCAATCCCCAGTACCCACATGGCAGCTCACTACTGTCTGCAATTCTAGGATCCAACACTCTCACATAGACATACATGCAGGCAAGCTACCAATGTACATAAAATAAAATATAAATAAATAAATAAATAAATAAATGACATAAGCTCCTGAAAGCTCCGTACAAATCAGACCTGTAGAAAACAAAAAATTCAAGGAAAATGTCTTCTGTCATATCTCTAACCTGTCAGTTAAATTTATATCTAGTTTTTCTTCAACATACTCCTTTAAAAATGTCTTCCCAAAAGAGGTATAATACTCATTCAGAAGAGCAAAAAGGATATTTATCAGAAGTAGAAGACAAGGAACAGCACAAAAACCTTCCACAGGGGCCTCTAAAAGACTTTACCCATTAGGGTATTGAAGCAGATGCTGAGACTCTTTAGCCAAACTTTGGACAGAGTGCAGGGTATCTTATAAAAGAATGGGGAGATAGAAATACCTGGAGAGGACAGAAACTCCACAAAGAAGCCAACAGAGCCAAAAATGTGGGTTCAGGGGAACCCTGCAGAGACTGATAAATCAACAAAGGACCATGTAAGGAGAGGACCTCAACCCCCTGCTCAGATGTAGCCCATGGGCAACTCAGTCTCCATGTGGGTTCCCTGGTAAGGGTAGCAGGGGCTGTCTCTGACATGGATTCAGTGGCCTCCCCCTGGCGAGGTGGACTAACTAGGCCACAGAGAAGGAGGATCAAGACAGTCCTGATGACACCTGATAGGTTAGGGTCAGATAGTAGGAAAGGAGGACCTCCTCTATAAATGGATGAGGGGAGGGACAAGAGTGGGGAAGAGAGAGGGAGGGTGGGACCAGATGGAGATGAGGAAGGGAGCTACAGCCAGGATACAAAGTGAATAAATTGTAATAAATAATAATAATAAAGAAAAAATTTTTAAACTGTCTTCCCAATATGTAACCCAGTTTCCATTCCATGTATTTCTTTAAAATTAAGTCTCATAATAATCAACTACCATTAAGACAACTTTGACAAAATCATATTGTTTAATTTTTCTCTCACACCTGCTTCCCTAGGATGAACTACAAAATACAAGGAAAAAAATCTCAACATGCTAATAGATTTCAAAGCATGTAATAATAGAACCCAACATTAAAGCGCACCAGACTTTTACAATTGTAATTTCAAACAGAGGAGAAGAAAAAAAAAAAAAAATACAGTAAACTGATCTGCACATCCTTACTTTGGATTTGTTTTGTCTTTTGAGGCAGCACTTCACTATGCAGATCAGGCTGCATTCTTGCTTTGATTGGAATTAAAAGTTTGCATTGTGACACCATGCCCATTTTACTATGTTTTTTAAAAAGTCTGTTTTGTCCCTAACATATTATATACATATACATATACATATATATTAATATGGGTACAATGAGTCAATAGTTGCTTATTTAGAATATGGTGACAATATCATTGCTCAACATATAGTCATCTAATGACAAAGTCAAGACTGGGCATTCCATATCCAGTATTGCTCGTCTCTAAAGCAATACATATATGAGGAGAATACTACGTGTAAAATCCTCTCTCACTACTACTTATTTAAAAATGCTTTTGAAAAGGACTTGCCAAGATTATCCAATAGTGCTGAAGAAACTAGACAGACACATATAAAAGTTGGATCCTTTATATTCACTGCATGTAAAAATCAGCTGAAGATTAAAAAAAAAAAACACCTAAATACATTCTAAAAAAATAATAAAAGATTCAGTAATTCCAATTAAGCAAACATTTATAGACATGAAAAAGTACAGGAAAAAAGTTAACAGACTCAACTACATAAAAACAAACCCTGCACACGAAAAGGGCATAATCAACAGTGTAAAAGTATAACCTACACAATGACAGATGATGTAGGAATTATCTGATAGTTAGTAAACAAAACATATAAAAAAATCCCCAAAAGCTGGGAATGTAGCTCAATGGCAGAGTACTTGCCTAGGGTATCTATGGCCATAATTCAACTCCCAACACTTTGAACAAACAGAATAAAAAACAAACAGAATCCCCTGTATGTGTGTATACGTGTGTCTTGAGTTCATGTTTAACTCAAGACTTTAAAAAAACATATCTCCAAAGACTGTATATAAATGGCTAATCAGCACATGAAAAAAAAATGCTTAATAATGATCTAAAAAACATGCAAATCAAAACAATAATGGTATCCTTTCACATCCATTAAGATGGCTAAAGGAGGTTAGTGAAGTTTGGTTGGGTCAGCGTAGTACTGCTGGCAATGTAAAACTGTGTAATTACTATGGAAGAAATTATGTAGAGTTCCTCAAAAAATTGACTATTTTTTGTTGTTGTTGTCTTTCAAGACAGGGTTTCATTGTGTAAGAGCTCTGCCTTGTCCTGGAATTTGCTCTGTAGACTAGGCTAGCCTCAAAGTCAGAGAGATACACCTGCCACTGCCCTAAGTGCTAGGACTACTGCCTGGCAAGATTTACTATTCTCTTTTAATGTGTATAGCCAAAAGAATTGAAAGCAAAGTCTTAAAGAGATACTTACATACGTACATTCGTTAAAGCATTATTCCTGTTAGTCCAGAAAATTCTGACAAAAACTCTACATGCTACAGCACTGATGAACCTTAAGGATTAGGCAAATAATCCTTAAACCATAAAAAGACAAACACAGCCATTGCGGTGGTGGTGTATGCCTTTAATCCCAGCACTGGGGAGGCAGAAACCAGGTGGATCGGTGAGGCCAGCCTGGTCTACAGAGTGAGTTCCAGGACAGCCAAAGTTACACACAGAGAAACCCTCTCTCAGAACCAAGCCCCAAACCAAAAAAAAAAAAAGACAAAGACACTCTAATTCCCTCAGCATCCATATAACCTACATACATCCACTTAGGTACTTTTTACATCATCTCTAGGTTACTTAAAATACCTAATGCAATCTTAATGCTATGTAAGTTGCATTTACTGAATAACATGGAAACATGTTCAGTACAGATTCAGGATTTGCTCAGAAATATCTGGTTGGTTGAATCCATGGATTAGCAAACCCCACAGAGGAAGGGTTCAACTATATTTATATTTATGCACATTAGTCTAACTCAAAAAAAAACAAAAAAAAACAAAAAAAAAACAACCAGTAAGTAGAAACAGGATCCTAAAGGAAGTGTAGGGAATAGAGGTTATTAATAGGTGTTTTGGTTCTGCAAGATGAAAAAGTTCTAGGCACATACTTGCACAACAATGTGAATATATCTAATACCATAGGCTTGCATACTTAAAAATGAAGACAGATAATTTTGTTTTCTACTTCTTAATTTTTTTTTTTTTTTTTAATAAGGAACTTTGGAATAGCAAGGTGACTTAACAGGAAAGGTACATGCCACCGAACCTTAGACCTGAGTTTGGAGCCAGGGACCAGCATGGTGGAAGATAAAAACCAACTCCTACAAGTTGTCTCTCTTATATCACATATGCAATGTGGCATGCTACCCACCCTTTCCCCACACGTCATTTAATTTTTTTAAACAAAAAAAATTTTTAATTAAGGGCTTAAAATTTTTGAAATAAGACAGATGATGTGGCTCTGTAGTAGGACCTTTGACTAACATGTACAAGGTTCTGGGTTTCATACCCAACCCACATAAAACTAACTAATCATTATTATTTCAGTTCACATTTCAGCAGTGTAGTCCATGCAGTGTACAGGGAAGTATAAGAAAAAAGAAAAAACATTTTCACTTGAGAAGCTTATCTATAGCTTAATAAATATATAAATAACTTAGTATTTATAGCTTAATAAAGAACTTGTTGATAATCTAAGGGAAAAGAAAAAAAAAAAAAAACCCTAAAATTCAAATAGGAATCACTATTTCACTAATTAACATTAAAAGAAAAACCTGGCCTGGTGTGGCTATACAGGCTTGTAATGGCAATGTTTAAGGTGGAAGCCCACAGACCTTTCTGCATTCAAGACCAGACAGTCTAGATAGTATGTTCCAGGCCTGCTAGTGAGACCAGCTCAAACCAAGACAGGGTCATCCAACTCATCTCACAAAAAACCCATCACTTTCAAATGGAGTAACTACTCCCACTGAAAAGCCTCAAAGCACTAAACATTTTTCTCTTTTTAAAATACACAGCAGGTCAGGCATCATTCTAAACAATCCAATCAGAGCTAAAATATTGGTAAGTGGCAGTAAAGAGTGAGGCACGTAAACCTAACTTTAAAAAAAAAAAGCAAACATTCAAGAAAAAACAAAAAACACAAAATATAAAAACATGGCAATCTGTGTAATAAAACTGCTCAATTTCTGTCTACTTTCTTAATCTTAGCTACTTGAGTTTATTTTCAGACTCTAACAAGATCTATACCATCTGAAACTGCTAATATGTGGACAAAATTTTTCAAATTTATCTGTAATAATAAGCAATTTATTAAGGTACTGCTTTTAAGATGAAGGGGTGACTAGAGGCCCACACTGATTTATGACTATAGAAATACCAGCAAATGGTATTAATTACCAAGTATTTAAAAGGACCTTCTATATAGGCATACCAATTGTTAGCAAAATATCCAAGGTGCTTGAGAAAAACATTCAAGAATGCTTTTGGCTCAGCTATTGTAACCTTAAATTCCAAGTATCCTACCTAAGTAAGAATACTCAGGTAACAAATGCAACACAGATATTAGTGTTCTTGCAATGATTATAAAAAATCACCTATGTGTCTGCATGTAGACAGAAAAGTTAGGTATGTGTACTGTTAACAACAATTTGGATCTATATCAAGTCATACAGATGCTCTGTAAGACTATCATGCTTCCAGCTAACCCACCTTCAACTACTGAGACTATATCCAATATTCCTATTATTCAGCATGAAATGCTTATAGACAAAATACTGAGGTTACACAATGAAGCTATCCTACAAAGTTCTTTTCCAAATACTCAAATGAGATTTAACATTATCAATCATCCAAAATTCTGACAGCCATCATATAATAAGAAATTTCAAATATTTAAATAAACAACAAAAAAAATGGTTTTATAATGGAAAATGCAGAAGCCTGATTTCTTCTAAATCAACTTTACGCAATAAAAAATTCCATTTATTCAGAAATCATAGCTTCTTAAATTATTTTAATGCTAGTTTCATTATGTGCAAATTCAGGACATAAACAAAAAGTATAGTACTGCATTCTGAATTCTAGCTGATTCACTAAAATAACCGAGAAGAATTATCCTTCCTTGTTGTCAAGTTAACAAACTTGATCTCCAGGTTAATTTTCTGTCAAAGTGATAAAGCACAAAAGCTCTGCCTTCAGCCTTAAACTCCCTACAAGTACACAAGTGTCCTGGGTCACTCCTTGGCAGTTCTCCTAGAGGGCCTTATGCTATGTTTTAAATATGTAGCAGGAGGTGGATGTAGCCAAATGTCCTTCCTTTTTATGAAATATGCCACAGAAAACCAGGAAATTACACAAAAAACACAACCTGACAACCAAATAAAGAAACCAAAAGCAAGTTTCAGATGTGTCTTTGAACTCAGCAAAATTTGGATTAAAATATTAAAATGACAGACTACATACACTACATACAAAAGAAAATGCTTTACAGAAACAGACCAGCAAGTGGAAAAGAATTATAAAATAAAGCAACAAAAAAAGAAAAGTACTGTGTTGAGTTACCTAATTAAATGATGTAAATGCTTTTCATATAATCTGACTTGTAATGCACACTTTAAATGCTATAGGACTAAATTCAACCATTTCTAAAGATGGTTACATGTTTAAGAATTATCCCCAATTGGGCATATATGTGAAGTCACAGGATTTCCTTATAATGTTCAAGATTTGTGAGTGCTGTGCATTATGGAACTTGGGAAAAGTATACATACAACATACACCCCTAAATGTAGCATTATGATCACAGTGCTTTGTGTACTGAATTCCTTGAGTCTGAAATTACTCCTCATGTGTACCACTGCATATTCTCTGGTATCTGTATTTCAAGAATAGCAATATTATAAAGTTATAATGGATCACCTCACATTCCCCTAAATGACTGCTGTATTTAATAGCTCTTCTTATTCTCACAGATGAGAAAAGGACTTTTGGGAAGCTTGAGGAAGACAAGAAAGCTTTGGTGTTTTCCAGAAAACATTTTCCCAAGGGTTAGGAATTTTTAAACTGTAAAAATTCTGAATCTGCCATTTATATCACACCTTCTACTGTATGTACTCAACCAGTTCCTGGACTCTGCTGAAACATCTTACCCTACCCTTTGGTGTAAACTAAACCCTAAAACATCTTACCCTACCCTTTGGTGTAGGGTAAACTAAACCCTAATCAGTCATTTCTTCCACCGTCTTTACTAATGCAACTGCGAGGTCAACTAATGGCAGTGACCCATTGCAATAGTTGCATATGTAGCCACATGTACTTTCAGACTGGTATATTGCTATCCTCCCTTTCATGTCTTTTATGAACTTTGAGGGACTAAAAACAAATTTGTGTAAACTTTCTGGCCAAGAACTCAGATTTGAATTCTGAATGCAAATGCCATTTAAAGGGGGAAGTGACACATGTAAGACCATATACTTTAGGTGTTTTGAACTGTGTGCACACTGTTTTTCAACCTCGAATGTTTTATATTTGCATTCCATGTTACATACTTTTGGACTGGATTGTGGTTTTGTACACATAAATAAAAACAACTCTTTTCTACCTTAGAATTCAACCTACCTGCCCATAGTTGTCTATGCCAGTTACTAATCTATTTAAATTTAACAAATCAAAAGCTGTCCTTAGGGATTGGCCAAGAGTCGTAAGTCCTTCTGCCTGAAGGTTTTTCAGTTCATTCATAAACGTTGCATGATTTTCTTTCCATCCAGCCTGAAAAGAAAGATGTAAGAATATTTTTTTTATCATTTGAAGCCTCGTACACACAAGGTCACTGATTATAATGTGATGTCCACCACGCAGGTATTCCATTTCGGGTTTGGATATTTAGCTTCACTTTTGATTGATATGGCCCCGGTACTGTGTTGTAACTGTTGTCTCTGGTGAGGAAACTCTTCCAAAGGTGGTCAAGAATGAACCTGCTTGCCCTACACCTTTTGATAAGTAACAACAGTCTTAACACTTTAATAACTTCACTAGGGAATGTGCTAAGTAACATCCTCCAAATTGTGTGTAAGGGGTGGGTGTTGCGAAGGTACTAGTGGAAGGCAGATGGCAGCAGGACTTCTTAAGTTGACCACAGCTGTCCCACCGATTGGTGGACTTCCTAGTTCCACTCTGTGATGACCAAGTCTCGAAGCCCCCCTCCTGGCTTCCCTGCCAGCTTGGCTGATTCCCTTTTAATGCAAACCCGGGCTAGGCAAGGCTGGGCCCGGCTGTCACTCGGGCTAACTTGAATAAATATCCCCCACAGTTCATTGCTGCCGCTCACGCCGCGGAGGGGAAATGTCGGCCATGTTGATCGTAGCGCCTCTGCCGCCAGGCCGAGCTGGACCCGGAGGGGACGGCAGTGGGCCAGAAACTGCCACCGCGCCGGCGCTCCCGAGCTGGGGAGGGGTGGGAGGCCGCAGGGGAAGGGACCTGGAGGCGGGAGCAGCGGTGGGGGAGGGGAGCATAATGAAGAGGGGGCGGGGAAGGGCGAGCTAGGAAGGAGCAGGGAAGGGGGGGAGGGCGAGGGCTGTTACCTTGATAGCATAGGGCGGCTCTTCGAAAGTGACCAGCATATACCTGTCTCCTCGGCTGGCAGGGTCCCGGGCACGGAGCTGCGGGCCAGGGTGGGGACGGGCGGGAGAGAGGGAAGCACGGAGGCGAGGTTAGCAGCCGAAGGAGGGTCGCGGGCCGCCCCCCACAGTACCGCACACGCAGGGCCGTCCCTCCGCCGTCCCCCCCCCCCGCACCCACAGCAACCCCACATGGGCCAGGCCCAGCAGAGCCCGCTCCCAGCTCCCGCCCGCCCGTCCGCCCGCCCGCCCGCGCGGTGGGGGAGGGGTCCCCGCGCCCGCGGAGCCCGCAGTAGCCCTGCCGTCCCCCCCCCCGCCCTGCCCCCCGCGGGCCACCGGGTCGGGGTCGCCGCCGCCGCCGCCGGGGCTCGGTCAGTCGGTACCTTCATGAAGGTCTCTACCGCGCCTTTGGCCGTGTCCAGGTAGGTGGTGCCCAGATGGCTGCGCTGGTTCATAGAGGCAGACGTGTCTATCAGGAACAGTAAGATGGGCATAGTGCTGGCCGGGGACACCGGGGCCCGAGGTGGTGAAGAGATGGCAGAGGTGGAGGCACCGGCGGCGGCGGCGGCAACCGCCGCTACGCGGGGCGGAGAACGCGGCCCCCGGGAGGAAAACACCGGCCACAGGGAGTTTCTCCCCCGATAGTTGAGAGGAAACTCCCCAAGCCCAGGTCCTCCCGGTCGCACCCCCGCCTCTGGCCTGCCTGCCCGCTGGGGCGGCCGCACGGCCGTCTGTCCGTCCGTTCCCCCCCGGCCTGGGGGTCCCGTCCCCGCTCCCGGCCCCTGTGTGTGTCCCCGCGGGAGACGGGCCCAGTTCCCCACCCCACCCCCAGTGCAGGGAGTGGGGCTCAGGGACCCGGCGAAGAGGGGAGTGGGCTGAGGGGAGATTGGCCCTGGGGCTGTTGGGAGAAGTTTCAGGGACTCCCTCCGCACCCCAGCGGTGTCACCACTTTCTCAGCCCCTCTCGCTACTGAAGCGCTTTTCTCTCTCACACTCCGGTTTTAACTCGGGCAGGGGCTACGTAGGCTCCACCCCTGACACGTACTCGGGTCATGTGATCCAGAGGCCCGCCGTGCTATTGGCCGGCCCTCAGGACCTCATTAGCATATTCAAACAGCTGAGGGGCGGGGGAAGCTCGCAGGCAGGCTGAGAGGACAGTTACTGAGCATGCGCGGGAGGCGGGCCCCCACCCACCCACCCGCCCGGGTGCACGCTCGAGCCAGCGCGAGGGGCGAGGGGGCGGCGGGCGCCCCGAGGCCAGCCGCCGGGAGGCGGGCTCCGGGAAGGGGCGGGGACACGCCGCGGAAGCTCCGAGGGTGGGGGCGGGGACTGCGTCGCGGCGCGCGCTGGGCGGCCGCGGCCCGTGGGCGTGTGTGTCCGGGCGACCGGCCCTGGGGCTGCGCTCGGTGACGGGGTCGGGAGAAGGGAAGTGGAAGCCGCCCACGGCCTGTGGGTGAGGGCTCCGCGTCGCGATCCCGAGCGCGGGGCCGAGGAGAGCGAGCGGGCCGGAGGAGCGCGCAGGCCCCGCGGCGGCGGCAGGCCTGGGCTTGGGGCGGGCCGGGGCGCGGGGGAGGGGAAGCGAGCGGTTGTTTATGACCTGCTGCTAATCCCCGCCCGGCCGTCGGCTCCGGCTGCAGCCGGTCAGGGGGCCCGCGGCGGAGGGGAGGCCGGCCCGGGACGGCCTCGCCCAGCCCTGCAAACACGAAGGGGAACTCGGATGAGGACGAGCGGAACAACCGTCCTCCCCGACCTAGTTCCCAGCCCGCTAGAATAGGTTAAACACGAGGGGCTGGCCAAATCCGCGTCCCCAGCCCTCGTCTCTAAGCGAACCAGGGTGACCGCGGCGCGCAGGTGACCCAGAGAATGGGTTCCCGCGAAACCCGCCTCTCAGTCCCTGCCAGTATTGTCAGAAAACATTCTCACCCCGTCACGTTACCTGGAGTCTTTAATCTGCGCCTGCGAGTCCGAAGAATTGTTCCCAAGTGTAGTTGGGGAACTGCAAGACGCTGCCTGAAACACGAGTTGAATTTGGAACGTAGAGGCCTTGAAAGACTGTAGGTATTTATAGGGCCTCTCCCACTGGCCCTGCATTTCCGGATTTTCGCTACACTGAAATTCTGGCCTGCTGGGCATCTGAAGTGACATGCTTGTGGCACTCTTTAAAAACTTGGCATGGTTGCTTGGACTTTTCCTAATATTTAAAAAAAAAAAAAAAGCGGAAAGTTTTTTATTAACAATAAATAGCATACTGTTCTAAGGGAATGAGCCATAGTAGGGCCATGAGTTTATTAGAGATTAAGAGTATAAAAATGATGAAATAACAGCCAGTGTTTGCTGCAAGCTAGTTAATGCCTAGGGCTGTTGGGAATTAATATATGAATGAAGTGTGATCCCTGTCTTCCAAGAGTCTACAGTATTCTAAGAAAAATATAAAAACATTGGAAACTAGAAAATGGTTACTATAATTGTGAAAGAAAAAAAAGCACCTGTTAAATTGGGATGAGTTCCAAGGTGTTCAGTACTTGTTGAGGCTCTAGATCTCAGGATGATCCTAAGATGACCATAAAAAATTCTTTTCACAGCCATGCCGTTTTCCTTTCCATGTTAGTGCATAATTTTTAGAGAATTAAAGAAGCAGCAGCTGCTAGTGAAAAGAAAGAAGGAAAAAATTAGGGCACTACAATAAAAATGTGAAGACAGGTGGAACAGCGTTGATGATAATCGCAGCTAGACCACAGCACCAGCCAGGAAGGTCATTGGGCCTAGATAGCCTTTTGTCCAGTGAAAGAAATTACCCCCCCCCCCCATGTTGGGGGTGCTCAACCAAAACCATGTTTGAAGGAAATGAAATGAGTGCTGATGTAACATTAGTAATCACTGTACCTTTTACAGTTGAGATCATTTTACAATAGAACCATAGCACTTCTTCCTTGACTCAGTGGCCTTGCTGGTTGCCACTCTAGGGTTGTCATGGAGGTGTGAGGTAGAGACACGGGGTTAGATGCAAAAAATCAGGAAAATCAAAGACCCAAGAACTAGCCTGGGGCAAATAAGTAGAACCCATGCTTGTGAGGGTATTGGAGACCAAAGATCAGGTTTTGATCCGGGAAGTTCAGAGTTCTAAATGAAAAGGTCATCAAGCTAAACAGGAAGTAGATAGTGCATACAGAGGCAGCAGATACAAAGTCGGAAACCAGGAAACATTGACAACCAGTCTCTAGACAAGATCGTGAAATGGGCCCCATTTATTCTGAAGTGACCGGTTCACTTGTCTGATGATGGTTTAAAAGGAGTGTTTAGCCAAGACTTAGACCTCAATTGCCTGTGCACAGGATGCACCAAGCCAGGGGATTAGTGTGGGGGAGAAGGTGGCTGAGAGGGTGAAAACACTTTCCTCCTTGGGACCTGAGTTTGAAGTATGAGAGACCATACTCCACGAAATTATCCTCTGACCCCCACATGTGTGATGTTGCCCATCACATACATAATATGCAGTGAAAAAAATTAAATTAGAATCAGTGTAGACCCTGGTCTCCGTGTTTGAGCGTTATATTTAGCTGAGTCTCATAGTGCTGGTTAATAACCGCATGTTTAAGGCTGGTAAGATGCCACAGGAGGTAGACACTTGCCTCAGAAGCCTGACAACTTCAACGTGATTCTCATAACACAGTGGCAAAAGGAGAAAACCCGACCCCCTCAAGGTTGACCTCTGACCTTCACACTCATATCGTAGCGTGCACCCCTCCCATATACACCAAGCACATACACAGTACTACATGTTTAATGTACAAGAAAAATGTGTGTATCTGGCCTCTAGTAGTTTTCACATATCCTTATAATTCCTGCATTTGTTTAAAAAAATAGAATGCTTGATGTGATCACCAGTTTGGGTAGTAGATCTATGATTTATGTGCATGACTTCAACTGTATTTGGCCAAAGAAGGGAGAGAGCGAGCAAGAGCATAAAATGGCTCTGGAGAGTATGACCAACCATTCCTCAGCAAGCTCTGACCCTGAGGTAAACAATAGATGAACACAGTGGATCTATCCTTCATTCATTTTCCGTTTGCAGTTCCTGAAGACTTCTTTTCAGGCTCACTTTCCTAAAACATGGTCCCTAAATTCAAGCAAGTATTTTGTAAGACTCAACTAAAGAAATAGCCCTCGTGTTGCTAAAGTGCCAGACTATGGTGTGTGCAGGGGCTGTGCTGCCACATTGTGACAGCTTTTTCTGAGAGGCACTAGTCAGAGAAAGTATGGGGGAGAAACTGGTCTTTGCTGGTGCTTTTAAAGGAACGCTATCCTGAAGCTGTCAACGTTTCTCAGGGGTGAGACACTTGCTTCTGTCAGGGTTTGCCTCCCAGCACCCACATGGCAGCTCACAACTGTCTAACTCCAGTTCCATGGGATCCATCACCCTCTTCTGACCTCCATAAGCCCTAGGCACACACATAGAACAAGCAAAACACAAACATAAAAACGATTTCTTTTAAAAATGGGGAGTAAGCCAGGGAGTGGCAGTGCCTGCCTTTATTCCCAGCAGAGGCAGGTGGATCTCTAAGTTCAAGGCCAACCTGGTCTACAGAGCGAGAATTCCAGGCCAGCCGCTACACAGAGAAACCCTGTCTCAAAAAACTAAAAATAGGGAGTAAAGTCCAAAAGCTCTTGCTCCACTTTCAAAGGGAATAAATAAATTATGTGGAAACCCGAAAGCATGGTGACTCTGTCTTAAATACCAGCCTACGTAAAATGTTGAAGTAGTGCTGTTCTGACAGAATGGAGAAGTAGTGAGTTATATTTGTAGGAGCCAACCAGAACACTTTTAGATGATTTTAAACCAATAAAGCAGGCTAACACTTTTAAATCATGTGCCAATAACTTGGCTTTTGATATCTGTGTATGCCATTGTCATGAGTGACTGTCCTCTGGGCCATGAGACCCCCTTATTTGGGCATTCAGCTGCACCAATTGCAAAAGATCATGGAAGCGGGGCTTGGTAGTTTAATCCAGCACAGAGGGGCTGAGAAGACCACGATATTCTCACCTGACTGTCATGGAAGCAGGGCTTGGTGGTGGTTTAATCCAGCACAGAGGGGCTGAGAAGGCATGATATTCTCACCTGACTGGCCAGCTGCCCTCTACCACCTGTTGTACCAACCGCCCCATTCAACTCTGCTTTAACTGCACATGGCTTGAGGGAGGGGTAGATAAGTATAATTCACGAAAGACTGGGGGGAGGGCCACACACCTGTAAGTGACCCCTCACCTCAGTAAACTCACTGGTTCCCCAGAGCTAGCTTTGGTGGACTCTGGCCTTGGTTTGTCATTGGGACCTTAGATATTACGTCTCCTCCTGGGAAGAAATTTAGCAACAGTCATTGGAACAGAACTATCTGTTGGTGAACCCAGTGTTCCTCAGAAGTAACAACAGTTGCATTTGGCTATATTAGCACTTCCTCAGCTCTCTGCTATTCAACCTCCTTTTAGATCATAACAGTGATGTTGAGAACAAAAAAAAAAAAAAAAAATTAGCACACACAAAATTGGATATGAAATTATATTAACAAGATAATACCCATAAAAGGAAACTTAGTTTGGGTTGTACAAATTATGTAAAAATGTTAGTAAAGAGAAATCACATCTTTCTGATGAGCAGTGTTTTACAGTAAGAGCTGATATATCCAGGTTGGGAATTAGTTCAGAGCAAACAGTTCTGAAAGAACATAAACAGTGTAGATATCCTCTCTCTCTCTCTCTCTCTCTCTCTCTCTCTCTGTGTGTGTGTGTGTGTGTGTGTGTGTGTGTGTGTGTCACTGGGGATTGAATTAAGGTCCTTGCAGATGCTAGGCATGAGCTCTATCAGCTATATTTTACTTTTTTCTTTTTGTTTTAATTTTGAGACAAGAGTCTCAGTAGCTCTGAACTCCCTCTGCAGCACACACTGGCCCTAAGCTTGTTGTCCCCTAGCCTCAGCCTCCCAAGGGACTATAGGCCTGAATCGTTCAACTAATGCTCAGCTAATACTAGACGAACATGGAACATGTGGCAGGCACTATGCCAGGCCCTAAGAGATTCTGTAATTCAATGGAAAGGAAACAGATAAAACACTGAGATGCAGTGTCCTCACAGCCCCTACGCATACATGGTAAGACTTAATGTTAAAGAACTACTTGGAAAATTCAAGGTAGTGTTCCATATTTCATGAGTTTGGGGACACCTTATATTGTCAACAATCATGATGGGGGTGGGGCAGCCACTGAGGGTTGGTTCAGTGGTTAAGAGCATTTGCTGCTTTTCCAGAGAACTCAGGTTCAGTTTCTAGCAGCCCACAAGGTTGCTCACAAGCTTCTGTAACTCCAGATCAAGGGGATCTGGTGCCCTCTTTTGGCCTCAGTGGGCACTGCATGCATGTAATGTACACATACACATGCAGGCCAAACACCTATGCGCATAATTTTATTTTATTTTTAAATTTAAAGAATCTTCATTTTGAGCCAGTGTTATAGGATGACTGCTGGTTAAACTATGAAACAATGGTACCTCATCACTTAGAAATTATCAACAATAATGAATTCTAATGAGTGTGAATGTCAGAGCATTTTTTTTCTTTTTTAAGAATATGCTGTTCTTATCTCTGCTATTTTCTTTCTTCCAAACCCTTGTCATCTGTCCTGTGAGTTTTTGATCCAATAGGTGCCACTGCGTGGTTTTCAGACTGCAATCAAGTTTTAAAAAATCCTTTCTTTATATGGCTGGCTGACTGAAAAGCAGGAGGTTTACAATTGTCATGCCACTGGGAATACTCACCACAAAATTTGCGTGTGTTTCAACTCTCACGGCCTGCTCAGAACTGCTTTCTGCCAGCAGCATTGTAAGATGTCATTGATTGTAAGTCCCATTCCAATTTAAAAGGGAACGTAGATGATAGTAATAGGAAAATACCACTCACTTCTGCTACCCCTGAAAATCAGTGCTGGGAGAAGATGCAGAGCTGTGTGAGCACCGAGGGCCAGCAGCTAACCCTCATACCATGGCAGCAAAGCAGAGGCCACACGAGGATTTGTGAAAGGGTGAGAAGGGGCAGGAGAGCCAGGGCCTCTGTGTAGAAGAATGCTGTGTGTGGAAAACTGGTGAGAACAGAAACGGGGCCATTTCCTGGAAGACTTTCTGTAACCAGTTAAGATATTTTGAATTTTGTCTTTGAATGATAGGGTGAAAATGATGGAGGGTCAGGGAGAGACTGAAAGAATCAGAGTCCTCACTTTACGAAAACAGTTTCATGTGTAGGTGTTGATAGCAGAAAATGTCCACCCCAGCTTCTTTCCCCCTGATGGCTGCTCCCTGCAGACACTGCTCCACTCTCTATACACCATAAACCCTGCTGTCTTGTTTATCTGTGTAATAAGCCTGACTCCATGTTCAGCTGTATGTAATAGCCCCTGTCTCTCTGTTCAACTCTATCTTTATAATAAACAAGCTGAGCTTCTAGGATGCCATGGTTTCTCAAAATGAGATCCCAGACAACCCAATCCCATCTTTCTGTATGTGTCTGCTTGTGTGTCTTGGATGTAACAGAGAAACTTATTTGTCTTATCACAAACTGACCCTATTAGCTTCTTAGGATTCAGTAGTTTTAAGTCAAAAAGGCCTAATCCCCATCTTGTGTCGGGTCAGTGAACGCAACATAGGATTGACAATTAAATTGGGCTATCAGATAACACATAGAATTTTAATATGAGTATGTTCCCTGTGATATTTGGGACATACTAATAATAGATACTATATATTCTTTGAAATTCACTCTTTATTGTGCAGCCTGTATTTTTGTTTACCAACCATTGCAATTCTATAAATTTAACACACTGGATGCCAATTCTTAGTAAATATAGTTAGGTTATGGGGATTATACTATGTAACCTAGGAAACCATGAATTAGAAGTCACTGGGACAATAAATGAGTGAAAAAATATCTACCTGACAACCGAGAACATTCTTATGTCAAGAAAAAAATTTCTGGCCAAGCATGGTTACACATATCTTTAGTCCCTGCATTCAAGAAGCAGAGGCAAGTAGAACTCTATGAGTTCAAGATAACCTGGTGTGCATAATTAGTTCCAGGACAGCCAGGGCTAAATAATAAGACCCTGCCTTTAACAACAACAACAAAATAATAATAATAACGAATTGTTTTAAGCTGGTCATGAAAGAACATCATATAAAAATTGCATTACTAATCACTCTTGGTTATTAAAATATTTCAAATATGTTTTTTTTCATTCAAGTAATTCATAAAAATAAAAATTGTGTAGATCCTAAAAAATAATGATAATACATAGATTTTGCCTTCAGAAAGTATGTGGACTAAGGAAAGAAGTAAAGATACATAATACTGGCAGGATATAATCAGTACCAAAAGATGTGCAAATCATACCTTCAGTTGAAATGAGAAATTTATTCAAATGAGGAGTTGTTAGAAGGAAGCTGGCCTTTTCCTTTTGAAGCTTTATACTTTTTGAGATTTTTTTTTTTAATTAAGCTGAGGTTATTGTTGGGGTGGAAGTATAGCATTTGATTCACCTGTGACAGACTCTGAGCTCAATCCCTAACAACACAAAAAGTAAATAAAATGAAAGTAGATGTTGTCAATATTTTTTTCAAAAAAAATTAACAAAAGAAAAAAAATAAGTTTTAACTTTACTATCCAGCAATTTAACCACTGACAGAATTTTAGTATATTTCCCTTCATTTATAGTCAAACTAAACTTGGAGTCTTTTATATTCTTCCTTTTTCTAGTTGATATATTGTGAGCATTTGGGGAGGTGTATGGACACTCTTCACAGGCTGGAACTATGTGTAGATGAAGTGGAAGTTTCTGGTTTCCTTGAAGACTCAGTTTTGTCATGTGATGTTTTGCCGAAGGTTGGCTTCTGAGAGGACACCTGATGTTTTGCTGTGAGCTCTCTCATGCAAGGGGAGTGACTTAGGCCAGCTGAGAACATCCATGGGTGGACTCTGAGGAGGAGATATATAGAGGCCCACACACAGTGAGAGCTCGCTTTTTGGACTGATGTCTCTGCACTGATCTTCATGCTTCGACACTTGACTTCACAGAGAGAAGTGTTCCAGAGAACTTCCAACTAAGTCTCGCAGCTTTTGCCAACTTGTGTTGCTTCGTGGTTTTGGCTTTTGGGGTGGACTGATGGTATCCTGACAACTGAGTTTGGTAATCCTCCAAAGACCCATCGACCTAATCAGCAGGAAGTAGACAAAATTGTCTATAGTGCTTTTCCCTACTAATCTCCTATTTAAGGGGCTCTGGAAGGGAGCTAAAGGTGTTTAAGAACCCTAAATAAAGTAGGGTTGGTGAAAAAT
This sequence comes from Psammomys obesus, assembly GCF_907164565.1. NCBI lineage: Eukaryota > Metazoa > Chordata > Mammalia > Rodentia > Muridae > Psammomys > Psammomys obesus. Next base: position 1,165,626 of record NW_026591086.1, read on the forward strand.
CTAAGCCTACGTTTGAGACCAGTCTGGCCACAAACTCACGGAGATTTACCCACCTTTGACTCCTGAGTGCTAGGATTAACGGTGGGCACCACCATGTCTAGCTCATATCATTAATCTTTAAATGTTAAAATAATTTTAAAGATTTTTATTAGCTTATATTAATTATATATAATACTGGATTTCATTATGACACACACACATATATATATATATGGTTTTATATTCATCCCCATCACTCTCCCCCTACACACTGATACCTTTTTGCTTTCATGTCTAAAATAATTTTTAACAAGTGCATGCTTTTCCGTCCATGGACATAGCACAATTTAATTTCCTCCAATTAGAACAAGACCATCTGAATCAACTGAACAAGGCTCATGTGAACGCACAGAGGCTGAAGCAGCAAGGGCAGAGCCAATACAGGTCTGCACTAGGAAATCCTGAGTGTGTGAATGAACAAATGGGTCTCTGATCCTTGTGCCTGCTCTAGAGGCTCCCTTCCTTCTGTTGGGTTGCCTTGTCCAGCCTCGATGTGGTGGGTTTTGTTTTACCTTATTATATTGGGTTGTTATCACTTAGAAGGCTGCCCTTTTCTTTTGAGAGACAGAAAGGGAGTGGATCCAGAGGGAAGGGGAGGTGGGGAGCAACTGGGAGGGGTAGAGGGAAAGGAAACTGTAACATGTTGCAATTATTTTTATAAAACTGTGTTTGTTTCTCATTTTCTCTCTTAACCCTGCTATCACATAAATAATTGAGACTCTTATATTTGTTTAAGAAGAATAAGCTTCATAGCATGAGAACTGAGCCATTATTACTCCATTCTTAAACCTCTTAGATAATTTGGCTTAGATAATATCCCAGAGATACTTCATTTTGTGGCTTTTCTGCTTCAGCTCCTTCTCATGGTCTCTTGTGGACATCTGGCTGAGGCTGAACCCCCTCCTACTCCCTCTTCTCTAACTCCTCCTTCCCTTCCCTGGCTATCAGGAAGTCCAGCCCTATGCTCTCCCCTGCTCAGCAACTGGCTTTTAGCTGCTTTATTGGCACACCAGGGCACAATTGGGGAGCAATGTTTATACAACAATGAGGCAAGAGATTCTCAGAACAAGGATTACAACCAGATATGGGGTGGGGGGGGGTAATCAGGATATATTATATGAGAAAATAATCCATTTTCAATAAAAGGAAAAGAAAAAAATCTTCCTATTAGATTTCTTTTCAGGGGCCAAGTCTCAGTTGGTGGAATGCTTGCCTAGCCAGCGTCAAGCCCTAGATTCAATCCCCAGCACTGCATAAACCTGGTCTAGTGGTGTACGCCAGCACCCTGGAGGTAAGAGTCAGGAGGAGTACATAGTGAGTTTGAGGCTAACCTGGGACACATGACATTGTATTTTTTAACAGAGGCTTTTGTTTGGTTGTTTACATTTTAAGATTTCTTTATTTATTATATATGCACTGCTGTTTTGTACTTTTTTTTTTGTCATTTGTCTGTTTGTTTTCTTAGAGAGAAAGAAGTCATGGAGTTGGAAGAGTGAGAGTCCTAGGAGGTACAGGAGGGAAAATTGTGACCAGAGCATATTGTATGGAAATAACTTTATTTCCAATTAAAAAGGATACAGCCTGATCAAGTCTTTGAAATGATTCCATGACTACTTTCTGCATAGTAGCTACTGCTCTGAATGTTTGAGGTCATTAGTGAACAAGTTAACCCCAGCTCATGAGGCGGATGAGAGTTTACAAGCTCTAAACTACATATGACATCAGGTACTGATATGTGCTCCAGAGGAAAATACAGCAGGGGCTGGAGAGATGACTTAGCAGGTAAAATGCTTGCTATACAAGGATAAAGATCTGAGTTCAAATCCCAAGGACCTGTGTAAAAGTAAGGCATAACTAGCACTGAAGAACAGGGTCAGGTAGTCCCAGTAGTTCGCTGGCAATCAAGACAGTGAGCACCAGGTTCCTAGAGACCCTATATCAACAAATAATATGGAGGGGGCTGGAGAGACGGCTCAGCAGCCAAAAGCACCTGCTGCTCTTGCAAAGAACCCAGGTTTGGATTGTAACCTGTAAAAGGAAATAAACCCTTCTTCTCCAAGCTGCTTTTGGTTATGGAGTTTACCACAGAAACAAAAAGTAACAGTACATACGTGTACACATTCAAACACACACCTCTGCATTGACTGTGAAAAAACAAGAAAGACATGACTCAGCAGTTAAGAGCATGCACTGCTCTTGTAGAGGAGCCAAGTCAGTTCCCTGCACCCACATGGTGGCTCAGAGCAGTCAATCCCAGTGTCAGGGGATCCAATGCCTCTCCTGACCTCCTCAGGCACTGGCATACATGCGGTTCCCCGACATAAATACAGAATGCCCATACACTTAAAATAAAATTTCTACTTTATTTTTTATTAAAGTGGTGACGTAGTGGCCTGAGAGTTGTGTTTTCAAATGAGGAATTTACAAAGGAGCCATTGAGAAAGAGATATTTGAGTACCATCTGATGGCAATGAGACAATGAGCGAGGTAGATAATGGATGATGACATTCCAGGCAAAAAAAAAAAAAAAAAATTGGAGTGGAGCTTGCAAATTTAAGGGACAGGAGAGAGGTGACCAGGGTGGGACAGACCATTGTTACAAGGTGCATTGCAAGGCCTGACAGTTGAAACTAGCACATGTCAAACTGGGTGAGTAGATTTGCCTCCTGGGGGACAGGAAGCCATTGGAGAGTGCTGAGCAGAGCATCATTTTACCAATTAGGCTAGAATAGATTGCAGAAAGATGAAAAGAAACAAGAACAATCAGGAAGTTGTTACTGTAATCCAGAGGGCAGCAGTGTGACTTGAAAGGAAAAAAAAAAAACAAAAAACCAACAAAACCCCATGAAGATAATGGTGAAAGTGACTTTAGATATGAGAAAGTATATATATGATATAGATATGAGAAAATATATATATATAATCTCTCTAAAAAAGCATGGAGAAGCAAGCAGAGCATCTGGGCTCTTGATGAACTGAGATGCCACAGGGCCAGTGGTCTGCAGGTAGCTCAGCAACCATCATTGCACATGCTCAGAGCAGTATACCTGGATGTGATGAAAAGTAAAAGGCAAAGACCAAATGTAGCTGGCCCCACAAAGTGGAGAAGAACAAACACTCCACTATATACCTCTTCTAGGCTTACCTTGATCATATAACCTAACAAAACTGTAGGCTGAGCTTTCCTTTTGACAAAAGGGAATTCATGGAGACTGTTATGTCTGAGGCCGCAAAGCAGAATGGAACTAGAATCTGGATATGAATCTAGAGGCAAGATGCTGGGTGTGACCTTAGCTATTGCTTACCTGCACATGGGAATATCGGCTAAAGGACCTCCCATCCCTGTGTTGACAGTCAAAATTTGGAACCAAAAGGACACTCGGGATCAGAGAAAATGACAGGGAGACCGTCAACAAAATGCCATCAAAGGCAAGAAGTTGTTCTTAAGCACGACATAGGATGAAGGGTAAAGGGGATTGCATTTGTTTTTTAAATATTCAATTCACTAATGTCCAAAGACCTGTGGTCTTAAAGAGTACATGAAATGTCTGCCATTAACAATGGGCACGAATAAGATTCCATGACATCCACTTAATTCATCATATAACTGATATCTCATTCTCCAGTGCATATTCACAAGGTATACAACTCAAAGCCATACATTTTCTCACACCTGTTTATGTAAGTTGAACTTGTGATTAGAATTATGGTAATTAATTCGATACTGTGTGAATCCAAAGTAAAAGCCGAGAAACATCTAGTAAAAGAATCAGCATGTATTTTACTGGTAGGTGAAATACATTCATGGTCAAGTTGAAATACATTTTTGTGTGTTTGTGTTTGGATTAGAACCCTTGCCCATGCTAAGCACATGCTATGCCGAGGAACTACACCCTGGCCATGTATCATTTTAAAATTTCTGTTTTAACTTTTTCCGTCCATATTTCTCACGAGTGATGGATGAGAAAGCTTTTATAATACCCAGTGTACCCCGAGAGCACTTTACAACACTCTCTGTAAAGACACAAAAAGCAAAGTGAAGAGCTGGGGCCTGCATCCTCCTGTGACTCCTTCAACACTTCCATCTGAAGCTGTCTGCATAGACCCGTCCCTCTAAGTCTTGGGAACTTGGGTGTTCTTACGTAATAACCCTTGTCACATGGACACTTGTGAGCCATAAATGTCCCGCAGTCATCAGGAGTTACATACTTGGGGTCAGGCCATCGTCACTGTTGTGGTTTCGCTTAGGCCAATGTATGTAACATCTTAATACTCTCTATAAAGAATTTCAGGAATTAGTGTGTCAAAGGTAAGTTAGGGCTAGACATGGGATTCAGGGGCAGACTTGCTTAGCATATGCACTTCCCTGGGTTCCATCTCCAGAACAGAAAGAAATAAAGGAATTAAAAAAATCTAAACAAGTGAGTAAACTGAAGACTAACAAGATTTAAAGAAACTTGCCTGAGGTAAAGGTATCGAAATAAAATTAAAGAAAATGGACAGGTGTGGTGGCGCACACCTTTGGTTTTTCCGGACTGGCTTTGTTGGTGTGGCCCTGGCTGTCCTGGAACTTGCTCTGTAGACCAGGCTGGCCTCAAATTCAGAGATCGGAAGTGCTGGGATTAAAGGTGTGTGCCACCACCCCTTGGGGGACGCGAGTCTTTTCTCCCAGCAGAAAAGGCAGAAGCAGGTGGATCTCAGTAAATTCAAGGCCAGCCTGGTCTTCTAGGCCAGCTAGGGACACATTGAAACACTGTCTCAAAAAAAGGGAAATGTTTATAAGACTCCACATTGTTTCGGAAGCCATCAGAAATCATCTAAGAAGCTATTCTGAAACCTACGTTTCAATTATCCTGTTCCGCCCTGTCTCCTGCCAGACACTAATTTAAAGGTCAACATTTTCTCCCAGGTGAATCAGTTGAGCGTTAAGGTTACTGATAAATAAGAAACCTGAAAAACAGGTTATTTTTATAATGTGTGTGGAAGGGGAGGCCGGCAGGCAGACAGAGGCTCCTACTCTATCCATTCTGTTCCACGCGTCATCAGGAGTATTAAGTCTTTCCTGTTTTCCCGTTCAGCCGATCTCCAGAAGGGCTCTCTTTGGTAGAAACGTTGAAAAGAAGGAAAAGAAGCGTGCCAGTGGAGCTGCCTGCCTAAAAGACTTTCCGGGCCTGTCCCTGTCGATGTCCTTTTAGGCCTGTGCTCCAGCTGTGTCGCACAGCTACTTCACTTGCAAGGGAGTCTGGGAAGGGTAGTTTTTGGCTGAGCGCAGGACTAGCTCTAATGAAACGGAGGCAGTTCCTGAGGAAGAAGGGAGCCAGGAGGAGCAACAAGCAGTTACTGAGAGACTTGAGGGTGGGCACTGGCTGGTCACGTGCAAGTGCCAGGATGAATCATCGTAGGTGCCCAGTAGTGGCTTAAAAACTAAACAAAATGCTAATGTCTCTAGACATTGTCTGTTTATTATTTATCGGAGCAGGAGCATGCGCACATGGAGGTCAGAAGACCGCTTACAAGTCAATTCTCTCCTTCTACCATGACGGTCCCAGAGATAAAGACTGTCAGGCTTAGCAGCATGAATCTACACTCACGGAAACATCTCACCATCCCCAGATTTCTTTTGCAATAATTATGAAGAAATGTTTTCATATGTAGACCGAACTCAATTTGCTAATAGAATAACTTAGTAGGAAAACAGGTTTCTAGTAAGCTTAAAATTTGGTTTTAGGGTTGGCGAGATGGCCCACAGGTTAAGAGCACTGGCTGTTCTTCCGGAGAACTGCAGGTTCAAGTCCCAGCACCCACATGCCAGCCCACAACTATCTGTAACTCCTGTTCCAGGGCACCTGACATACATGTGGGCAAAATACCAATGTAAGTAAAAATAAATTATAAAGTAAAAAGATATGTTGGTTTTAAATTCTTGGTACAGAACTCTTTTGAACCCTACTTTATAGAACATTATTATTTGGCTAACAATAAAAGAGTGTTGGAGTTAAGACTGTCACTTGGTTGGTCTTCTTTTTGCCTACCATGCGCACAGTGCTGGTTTGGATCCCTCGAACCATTACAGATGTGCCGTTACACCCCTATGATCCCAACACTCAGGAGCTCAAGGTGGGAGGATCAGAAATTCAAGATCATCTTCAGTTACTGAGCTGGAGACCAACTTGAGATTCAGGAGACCTTATCTCCAAAAGAAAGAATGAAAGAAAGAATGCAATCTCAAGTTTTTATGATACAAATGCTCTATTTCTCGTGTTTCATGGTTTGGAAAAATATTTGTGGTTTTTGTTTTTACTTTTGAGACAGGGTCTTATTACATAGCCTTGGCTGTACCTGGAACCCACTATGTAGACCAGGCTGGCTTCAACTCACAGAGATTTGCTGCCTCTGCCTCCCAAGCTCTTGGGTTAGAGTAGTGGGCCACCACTATTGGCTAATATATGTTGTTTTAATTGTCACTAAATTGTGTATTATATCCTAAGTAGGGTATATTCAAATTGATGACTTTTCTATTATTTATATACTGTTAAGTAAAGACCCTGAACTTCGAGGAATATCTCTGTAGGGGCCCTGGCTTTTTGTGAGTAAGATGCAATAATTTGGGATGTGTGACAAAGCCAGAAATTTTATAATAATATACTTGATATTATAAAATGAGTGAAAGGGCAAATATGCATTTTAGAAAAAAACTAACCACTTTGAACTACTTTACAGAAATAAAGAAATAAAAATAAAACTACTTTACAGAAATAAGCAATTACAGATCTAAAATTACCCGTGAGGGCTCACTTGGTGCTCTTCCAGAGAACTCAAGTTGAGTTCCCAGCACCCATGACCACCAGCTCCAGGGAATCTGATGCCCTCTTCTGGCCCCCAGTGACATCCACATACTTAAGCAAGCAGAGAGACACACATTTATGTACACATAAATAAAAATCCTTTTATTGAAACAGATTTGTTTTTGTACAACTTATTCTGATCACAATTTTTGAAGCCCTTATACCTAGGCATGTGACTTGGTGGAAGAATGTTGTCCTAATGTTGAGGTCCCTGGTTGGATCCCCACACCCCAAAACCAACAGTGAAACTGTTAGGGTCCAAGACTCACTGAAGAAAGACCCCAGACTCAAGTAGTGTGGAAATGCAAGGAGCGTTTATTCTGCAGAAATCTACCAGCCTGCCAGGGCCGCCATTCCTGAGGATGGGGACACGAGGGTCAATTTAAAGGCAACTAGGGGGATTCCAGAAGGAGGGAGGCAACCTTGCATTTGCTTGGTTACTAGCGACTTAGGAGGCCGAGGGGAGAGGGGAGTTAGGATTGGCTAAACACTGAGGACTTTCCAGACTTGCTAAGGCCTTTTCCCCGGGTTTGCTAAATCATTATACCTAACTCAAGTCCACGTGTGAACCTTTAAGCGGAGGGGCTGCCTGCGAGCTGTGGTTGTTCCAGAAGCTGAGGCCTTAGTTCGGCAAAGTTATAAAATGAAAGCCTATCATGGAGTCAGATCAGCCCTCTCAAAACACACTAGCATCTCCCTCATACAAGTGACACACACAAATGTGAGCCAATCCTATGAAAACCAAGGCCTATTTTTTTTTTTTAAGATTTTGTTTATTTTGTGAATGGGTGCTCTATCTGCGTGTACTCCTACACGCCAGAGGAGGGCATCCGATTCTACTATAGATGGTTGTGAGCCACCATGTGGTTGCTGGGAATTGAACTCAGACCTCTGGAGGAGCAGACAGTGCTCTTAACCAACGGGCCATCTCTCAAGCCCCCAAGGCCTAATATTTTTATCCTAGAATATAATCATAGAAATTACTGTTAAATGAATAGATAATTATAGTTCCTAGAAAACCTTTACCCATCATCTTCCAAGTAAACTCAGTATAAATAGAATGTGTGTATCCCTCTGTGTGTGTGTGTGTGTGTGTGTGTGTGTGTGTGTGTGTGTAGCAAAATAATCTAGGTATTGAAATTAAATCTTTCTCCACAGAAATCATTATACTTAATCTTTACTTTAATTCTGAATTAATTGGTAACCCAATAAAGGGAAGCTCACAGAAAGGATGCATTCGGAAACGCTGTGTCCCACACGGGTGCAAAGCTGTGACTCATCTTGCCAAAGTGTATGGTGAAAGTGATTGACCTCTTAGCATTTCCTGCAGCAGTTTGGGCTTTGATGCTGCCAGTAGATCCATTGTAGTTTTGGTGTTCTGGTCTATGTGATGTAATTTTGATTGACATTTGCTTTCCCAAGACAACCCAGCCAATACAAATATGAAGGAATGAATAATTGATGATTTCAGTTTACAAAGTTCAATCCCAAATTTTTCCACTTGAATGAGGCTTATCATTTTTTCTCTACAACAAAGGAAACTCTTGATTCATCAGCCAACAAATGTAATCATGCATATTCAAATTGCAAGAATGCAATTATATACAAATTGCAGTTTCAGAGACCTCAGGTCCCCTAGAAAGTCAGGTTTATTTTTTTCCCTTTTTAGATTGGTTCTGCGTATTTTCCCTTGGCCTACATTTATTCTACCATCTATAGTTAAACCTTTGAAAAATAAACTTTGGCCTTCTTTAAATTATTTCATTTAAGCTAAGCATTATGGCTCACACCTATAATTCCTGCATGTGGAGGCTGAGGTAGGAGGATAGAGTTAGAGGTCATCCTGGGCTGGATAGAAAGACCCTGCCTCATGAAATAGAATATTGTTTTTAATTGATTAATGAAGCCTATTTCACCACCACAGCTCAACCCCTCTGCCATCCCCTAAGTCAGCATGCATACTGTTTTGACCCAGAATACCTGTGTGAGCATGAACCACTATTACCTTCACTATCAGGCTTCACCTCATTATTAGGCTTACTCATGAGAAAGAATTTGTTTAGGTAGCTCTTAAAATAACAAGTAAAATACACGTGTTTAGTATAATCCACTTTTCCACAAAATCCTTAAGCCATCAGATACGCAGTATCTTCCTGATTTCTTTCTTTCCATATTTGTATTCTATTAATTGTTTCTTAGGATTTTCTTCAATAACTTATAATACTATGCATTATATTTTGTTTATTCCTATTTTTATATTGTGGTGATAAAATACTATAACAAAAGCAATGTATGGAAGAAAGGGTTTATTTTGGCTCATGATTCAAGAATAGAGACCATCATGGCTGAGAAGGTATGATGGTGAGCAGAGAAGACACGAAGACAGGAGCAGGAGTTGGTGAATCACATTTCATCCACACACAGGATAGGGAGAGAGCATGCAAGGAAGAAGCGAGGTGAGACTATAAACCCTCAATGCCCATCCAGTGACAGAGGTCCTTCAGCTAAGCTCCAGTTCTAGAAGGTTCTATAACTTCCACACTGTTCAAATATGTGAGCCATGGTGTCATTCAAACCACACCTCTTGCCTCCCACATAAGTTTATGGCCATCTCATGATGGAAAATCCAGTTAGTCCAATTTCATAGGTCCCCATAGTGTGTCTTGTTATAAAGCAGCCTGGGGTGATGTGTGAGAATGATTTGATATTCTTTTGACCCAGAAAATACAGCAAAATCATGCAAATCAGGAGGTTCAAGTTTTTATGTTCACTTCAGGAACACTCATGAAACTGCCCAGGCCATCAAGAGTATGCATATCCGAAAAGCCATCAAGTAGTGGAGAGATGTCACTGTAAAGAAGCCATGTGCAGTGGTAAAATGGTGGGGTTGGTAGGTGTGACCAGGCCAAACAGTGGGGCCAGTCACAGGGTCAGTGGCTCCCAAAAAGTGCTGAATTTTTGCTGCATACACTTAAAAATGCTGAGACTAATGCTGAACTTAAGGTGTTAGCTGTAAGTTGTCCAGTCATTCATCCAGGGGACAAAACACTTAAGATATGCTATCATGGCTAGATCAGTCCATACATACATTCCCCTCCTTCGACACTGAGATGGTCCTCACTAAGGAATAAATTGTTCTAAAGCCAGAAGAGGAAAGAGCACAGAAGAAAATAACATCCCAAAAGATTCTGAAGAAACTAAAACTTAACTTACTGCATGGGAATAGCTTCAGCATAAAATAAAAGCAAATAAAAGAAATTTTTTTAAAGTTCCCTATTAAAAGTCCCTATTAAAAGACAATATTCAAAGTCACTTCTGAGACTCAAAACAATCTTAACTGTTTCTTTATAAAATACATTTTTTTTAAATTACAAAAATTACACATCTCCAACATAAAATGGCACAGAATATATATATTACTATTCCAAAAGGGAACAATGGGGGTGTATTGAGAAAAGATGGCCAAAGAAAGCCCAGCATGGCAAACCCTAAATTCTTAGCTTCATACGTTGGTATCTGGGGTTTCGATTTCAAGGCAGTTAGGTAGGTGCACCCCCAGTCTCGATGCCGGCAGCATACAGCTCTCTTGGGCTGGTCCTACCCACTATATGCAGCTGTCCTTGGCACATGAGGCTCTGGCATCTCCAACATCGTGGGGTCTCTACTGAAACACAGCCTTCATCATCTGAGCTTCACACAGTGACCTCTCAGGGCCTCCTCTCAGGATCTCTGCTGCCACGAATTACCAGGCCCCAGTGGCTCTGAAACCAGGAGAGGAAGAGTACATGACCTCCTTAATCCTGTGCCATTTTTATGTCCAAAATCAGTACAATACGGACAGTACTACCAAGTTAGCTGCCAGCTTGGGCTGGTCTCTGCCCCGTTGGGCCTCAGTTGTAGCAGCTTCTGTATGCTGCAGCTGCTTTCAAGGAGAAGAAAAACAAAACAAAACCCTTAGGGTCTCTTTTACCAGGTGGAGGCTTGGCTAGGTGTGTGTGGTCTTGCCATCATGGGACTTTTCCTACTGCCACAGTGCAGAGCAAGAGGCCCCTCTTCAATGCTACCAATCTCTGTAACAGTCACGGCCTCTTTTTCTGTGTCTGACTTACCACAATCTTAACCTTGCTAGTCTTCTTTGCCTGTCCAAACTGGACATTTTTTCTTCCATTTCCATCTGCCTTGTGTGTTTGTTACTCTTTTTTTTTCACCATAGATCTGAATAAGAGTAATGAGTAATGGCCATGCCTAAGACTCAGTGTGAATTAGCCTAGAAATTTCCTCAACCACAGTAAATACTTTGACCCTCACCAAAAGTTTCATGACATGGCAGAATGCAGCTGTATTCCTTGCTAAAACATCACATGAGTGGCCTCTAGCCCAGATGCTAAGTGTCCTGTTTCCCTCTGAAACCTCATGAGCTAGGCTTTCAAACTCCCTCCCAAGCCCCTCACCCCCTTACTCTTAACACTACTGCCTCTTAGGCTCCTACTAAGATGGCCTATTAAGCTCTACTTACAGCATTCCACAGCTTTTCTAGTCCAAAAGTCCACACTACCTAAAAACCACACTCAGGTTCCTCACAGCCGCAGCCCCACAAAACCCACAAAAGCCGAGGGCCTGGTTAATTCATAATTCCAATTATTACTAGACTGTTGTTACAGCTGCCCAGATACTTGTTGGTTTAGCTAATATCTAGATAATACGAATTATTACCTGCTCTAGCCCATCTATGTTCATAGGTAGAATCCTCATTTTGCAACGTGTATGTGTGAGTGTGTGTGTTAATTTTGAGCTTTCCCTGAATAGTTCACTTTCACTTTTTTTTTTAAGACAGTATCTCATTATGTAGTGCAGACTAGCCATGAACTCACTATGTCGAACAGGGTGGCCTCACAGAGATCCACCTGCCTCTGCTTCCCAAGTGTTGGGATTAAAGGCATGTTCTGCCACCCTAGGCCAAACATTCTATTCTTTGCTGTTACTCATTGTCTCCCTTTCATGCATTCCATCTCTTGCAGATAAAAAAAAAAGTTAAACTGCTTTTCATTTTTCTTCTAAGTCATTCTTCAAGATTCCTTTATACTTTAAGGCATACCATTTTCACTTTCATAAAGAATGTGAAACCTTTGTGCTTAGAGCCAGTGTCTTCTCTTTTGAACAGATCAGACTAAACAAACTCTCCTGGCAGGAAGCCACCACAAATCTCGTTGCACATTCCTGCCATATTCCTTCTACAGAGAGCCTGGAAAGTGCTCGTAATGATTGATCTTAGTCATCCTTAACTCTTACCCAAAGAAAGGGTGAATAAAATGTGTAGCATGGTGGGGAAGGTGTAAAATGAAAACAATACTGCGTATATACATTATGGGTAAAATGCTTCCTAAAGTAGGCCTTACCTTATTTTCTCAGCTATAAAAATGTATCAAAACAATTTCAACTAGTCAAATCTTAGGAAACTATTAAGACCTTTTTGTGAGTTCTGTCCACTTTCTGATCTGCAATATGTATTTCAAATATCATGCTGTGCTGTGAGCTGTGTGGCACGCAGAGGGAAATTCTCTTTTAAAATCTCCATGACATTAAATTGTTCTAATAATAGGAGACCTAAATTTGATGCACCTGGGGACATCAAGGCACCTCACCTACTGTATTACCCAGGCTCTGGTAGGACACTACAGAACAGATGTGTCGCAAGCAGGAAGAGGACAGACAAAGCCTAGTGTTCTTTCCTCAGTGCCGATAATTCCTAAGACAAGTCGTAAGATTGTCAAGATGTTTAAGACTGGCAGGCTATTTTAATAAGTGAAGGAAAATAGAAGAACATCTTCTACATGTTTCTATTTCAGGGTACATCTTGCAATTGTCCATTTTTCCTCCCTGAGTGAGCGCAGAGCTCCCCGAGTTGCTGCAGAACTCTCGAGGGAGCAGTGACTTAAGATAGAGCTATGGAAGTCTACATTTCGGCCTTCGAGGGTGATTTCATTACGTGATGACCTTGAGAGTCAGCTACAATTGTACAGTCCACTAAAAGGGGCTAGATCAGCCTAGAAAAGATTCACTCTTCTTTTAGTCTCCTTCGGAGGAGGGAGGCCTGGAGACGGTAAAAGACAATGGGCATTTGTGTAATGTCCTCAAGTCCTCAATGTCCTGAGAGCCAAAATAAACAGGAAAAAAAAAAACAAAAAAACCCCATGACTTTGAGATTGTGACTTTGAGGCTTGGCACAAGCTGAGTTCACGTTTACCTTTGCACTATGAAAAAGTTTGCTAGGCTCTTGGTAAACAGTAGAGTTTGTCTTTTCTGTAATGAGCATTAGACTGTCCAAGATTGTTTAGCCTCACACATAATAAAAACGAGCATTGAAGGCATAACAGAAAATTACCCCATTTCATTGTCAACTCCACTTCTTTGCCTAGCAGTTGTGTTGATGTGCTTTGAAGTTGAAACATTTGTAAAAGTTATAAATTTATTTAAAATATGCAAAACTTTGAGAAAACCAAGGAAGTGGATGGATCGATTGACAGATGATATGCATATTTTTACTCCCCCCCCCCTTCTTGATGTAAACCTTTTCCTTCTTGGTTCTCACCTGGAGACACTTAGCTAGGAAACATTTCCAGAAATGTCTGAGAACATTTTCTTTCTCGGTGGTAGTGGGTGGTAAGGACTGAGCTCCCCATTCAGTGGTAGTCTCCGAGAGACCTACACAGAATTGGTGAAATCCTCATTTTGAGCAACCCCAGAAGAAGGGGAGTGGAGGGCATTCGGGGTGGGCTATGGAGCCAGACAGCTTGACTTGGAGAGCATTTCCGGCTGTGTGAGCTGCATGTCATTTAATGGTCTGAAAGATGAGCATGGCAGTAGCACTTGAACATGGACTATGGCTGTAAGTCTTAAATTAAAATACAAAACAGTGCTTGGCATATGGTATGCCCCAGTGTTGATTCTTGCAACTGTGAATTCATGCAAGTTTTTTCTATGCTAATGAATATAGGTAAGAAAATGTTCAAACACATTTTTTGAGGGGGAAAAAAGCTTCTAATTTTAAAAATCTTCAGGCTAGAATCTATTATATGCTAGAAGGATCTTGAAGGTTGGAAATCATAATGTACATTGTCCTCAGAGTGTTCTGACAAAGCAATAGGAAAGGACCAGGGGGTGGAATGAAAACTCCTATGAGAAGGAAGCTTTTCACTGGTGAGGTGAAGCAAGAAGGCTGGACTAGAACCACACTGTAGCGGACTGTGGCTGAGGAAATGCAGCCATGGGGTAGTTCATTGCTGAGCTGGGGTTACAAGGAAAACCCAGATCCCAATCAGTCAAGGTAGAGGGCCTTTGGGGGACACTTCTCTGAGCCTGGGTGCACACATGGAAAACTCTGAACGGTTTAACGGGAACTGGGACAGAGAAGACACCTCACTCTGCAGCAGAATCTAGGCTTTATTGGTAGCGCGCAGGGGGGACTGCTTACACCACTTGTTTTCACATAGTGCTCTGGTATGTAAAGAAAAGCCCAGTGTTGTCAACTTTTACTCTCTTTAAGGATTGGTAAGCACAAAAGTGAATTGGACATGAATTAAAAAAAAAAAAAAAAGGAAAATAAGCCAAAGAAAAGTCAGCTACTGTCCATGGGATGAATAGATTCACTCGTCATAGGTGATGACACATTATTCATAAGTGTAGAATAAGCAGACTGAAGCAAAAGCACTAAGATGGTGAGACACCTGGTCAAAGGCCTGTGTCTGGAGAGGTCATGAGGTCTACGGAGGAACCTGCTGTTGATGCTTTGCTAAACGTAGTCTAGTTTCATTCAAAATATTGTTGCTCCCAGACTTAGAGAAGGGAACATCATGGAAGAGGGAGTAGAGAAACTAAAAGCAGAGGATGAGGAGTACTGTAAAATGTGGCCTTCTGGATATGGCCTGCCGTTACAGTCATGAGCACCCAGCAGCAATGACTGCCTGCATATGCCCTGCACATTTAAAAAAAAAAAAAAAAAAAAAGACAGAACACTTTACCCAAATACCAAACAATATAATCAGCTCAACACTCCCACAAAATCTTCTCTAAAATATATCACATACTAGGAAACAAAGCAAGTCTCACCAAACAGAGAAAATTGAAATAACATTCTGTGTTTTCTATGTGACCACTATGGGATAAAACTAGAAATCAATAGCAAAATAAAACTACAGAAAATACAAACTCATTGAAATTAAACAGTTATTGAATGATGACTAATATCATTACAGAAATCAAGAAGGAAAACTTAAAACACAACATATCCAAATCTATGAGATTTGGTGTGCTCCTCAGAGGGAAGTTTATAGCTCTAAGTGCTTAAAATATCAGAGGAATCTCAAATAAACAAGCTCACAATGAACCTTAAGTCACTGGATAAATAAAAGAAAGACAACATCAAAAGCAGTAGATGGAGAAAAATAATGAAGATCAGGATAGAAATTATTGAAATAGGAAAGAACTCTAACAACAACAAAAAGAAAATTATAAGCCAATCTTTCTGTGTCTGTGTACAGACACAGATTTTCAATAAAAGAATTTGAAACTATATTCAAGGACATCTCCAAAGGATCATTCACCATAATCAAGTGGACTTTATTCCACAATTGGAGGTATGATAAGCACAGGTAAATCAATAAATATGATTCACTACATAAAACAGACTCAAAGGCAGAAATCACTTGATCATTAACATGGTCTATAGAGCTAGTTCCAGGACAGCCAAAGCTACACAAAGAAACTCTGTCTCAAAAACAAAACAAAACAAAAATCCTGTAGAGACTAAGGGTGGGATATACCTTAACATCTATTACAAACCAGTAGCCATTATCATATCAAATGAAAACAAAGCAACGAAACAAAAAAACTCTGAAGCATTCCCACTAAGATAAGATCAGGAAAAAGTCAAGGGTGTTCGTGTTCACTATGCCCATTCAATATAGAACTTTAAGTCCTGCCTAGAGCAATAAGACAAGAGGAGAAAAAAAAAAGTGTATACATAAGAAAGGAAGAAGGCAAAATATTTCTATTTGAATGTTACCTGATTCTGTAAGTGAGAGACCCTGAAGGCTCTCCCAGGAGATATCTAGAGCAAAGTGTCAGAAGACAGTACCAAAATCAACAGCCTTCCTATATACCCAAAACAGATGAAGAAAGGAATCGGGGAAACAATCCCATTCACAACAGCTAGAAACAACAACAAAAACCCTCAGAATAGACCTAACCAAGGAAGTGAAATACCTTAACAATGAGAATTTTAGCTCACTGAAGAAAGACATTAAAGAAGACACCAGAAGATGGAAAGACTGCCCAAGCACATGGATTAGTAGGATTAAAGGGTAAACAATGGCCATCCTATCAAAAAGATTTGATCCACAGATTCAGTGCACTCTCCATCAAATTTCCTATGCAAAGTTTCACAGGAATTGAAAAACCAATCTTAAAATAACTATGGAATCACAAAAGGCCTAAACTAGTCAAAATGACATAGAACAACAGAAACATAATTGGAGGTATCATTATACTCCTTTCAAGTTCTACCACAGAGCCATAGTAGTAAAACCAGCATGATACTGGCACAAAGACAGACATATTGATCAGTGGAATAGAACTGAAGATTCCTGTATAAGTCCCTGAACCTACAGCCACCTGATTTTTTGACACAGATGCCTTCTGGAAGGAAAACCAGTACTCTCTAAAGATGACACTGCTGGTTAAGCAACTGCATTTCAGTGAGTAGCCTAAATTGAAGTCAGTACTTTTTTCAAAAGAGAGAAACATGAAGTTGGAGTAGGTAAAGATACAGGGAGTGGATTTGGGATGAATTAGAAGGAGTGGAAGTAGATATCAAAATGCATTGTATGAAATTATGATAAGTGATGAGTAGGGCAGGAGAGAGACAGTTGAGCAGTTCAGAGTACAAACTCCCCTTCCAGAGGACCTGAGCTGGGTTCCAAACACTCATGTGAGGCGGGCAAATATTTCTAGCTCAGGATACGGGATGCCTCCGGCCTCCACAGGCACCCATAACACACACGCAGCAAGTACACATTATTAAAAATAAAACAACTCTTTAAAAGGAATTCACATATATGTACAAGACATCAAGGTAGGAGGAGACTAGGTGGGAAGGAAAGGGGAGGCTCCAGTTGTAGGGGCACGAGAAAAGATAATGGGGTCAGAAGAATCGCATCACACTGAACAAATACGGAAGTTAAAGCTAAAATATGCACGCCTCCAGACATTTGTAAGATTGGCTCTCTCTCTTCCCTGAGGTCCTCAGTCAATTCAGGGCTTCTCTGCAAGAGCTCCCCTAACTGCTCCTGAATGTTCTCTCTCTCTCTCTCTCTCTTTCTCTCTCTCTCTCTCTCTCTCTCTCTCTCTCCTTGCTTTATTCTAGTTCACAATACCTGTCATTGACATAAGCCGCAATTTACATTTCCATGTGTTCTGTCGGCTTTTGTCTCTCCATGGAAAGCGTGATGAGGCCAGCCTGCTTTGTCCTCTGATGGATCATTGAGTACCACTTTGTACATTTGCCTCAATAAGCATTTCTCAAACGGCTCCAGATTTGCCTCTGAATCTTCTTAAACCAGCTTCTAATGCAGACAATTTTTCCTGAACATCCATCTTACTAAAATATGTATCCAGATTAAAAACACGGCAATTATCATTGTCTCTGGCTTTAGGATATCTGATTTGCTACTAATTTCTTTCAGTGTTAGAATGTTCATAGACTCTGCGCCCTCTTAGCTTGACTGCTGCCAGCTTTGCTAATGATGGCTTAGGTTGGAATCAGGCTTGGGTTTGGGTCCTGTCTCCTCTGCTAACTAGTTGTGAGATCTTGGAGAAATTCATTGGGAAGGGTAGAGGAGGTCCCAGGGTCCCAGATGTACCTATGTGCAGGATGGTTATCAGTGTTAAGATAACGTATCTGAAAGCCCTAGTAATACCTGATACCTAGTAAATGAAGGAATTGATCATTAGAACGTTTTCTGTCTTTCAGAGCCAGGTGGTACCCATTCACAGCAAAACACTGGGCACAGTCTCGATGAGGTGAACACTCCCAGAGACTAACGAGGGGGCCTTCTACCCAGGCCTTAATCTCAAGGTTTAGGTAAGGCCAAGCACAACAGTAGCCAGAAGACACAGTAGCCCCCTCCACACAGTTTCTATAAACTGTGAAAAGAGTGGAGCGGAGCAGGACTCAGCTAGAAACTAGGTCTAGTGCAGGAAGGCTGCATATCAGGGGTGACCTTCCAGGGCCTGCTGTGAGCAACTAGGGGACACTGATATGATTACATGGAAGGAAAGCAGGCAAGCTATCATTTGATACAACCTAGTTAGTTAGCTAGTTAGCTAGTTGTTAGTTATAATCGTGAGTCATTATGTTGCACAGGCTAACTTCTCACGCCTTACTTATCCCAAGCTAGCCCTGAGCTCATGTTCTCCTGCCTCAGTCTCCTGAATGCTAGGATTACAGGCATGCACACCATACCTGGCTCTGATGGCTCAGAATTAATGTACGTCTTCACTCTTTCTTCTTCTTTCTTTCCTTCCTTCCATCCCTCCTTCCTTTTTCTCCCTCCTTCATGCAGTGCTGGAGACCAAGCCCAGGCCTCTACATTCATGCACAGTAAGCATAGACTCTACTCCTGGGTCATACTCCCAGCCTCCTCTTTAGATGCTCTCAATTCATCTTTCTCAGTCTTGATTTTCCAAATCAATACAGAGACATTTGCCAGGAAACTGTAAATATTTTAATTGTAAATATTTTCTAGTCATGTCAGAAATGGGGTCGACTTTATTTATTTATTTATTCATTTATTTATTTATTTATTTATTTATAATAAATTGTGGGAGGGGGGTATCTGTGGAGGACAAACAAGGCCATATGATCTAGAGTTATAGGTGGTTGTGAGCCACCTATAACATGGATGCTAGAAGCTTTTGTAAGATCAGCAAACACTTAACCACTAAATCATCTTACCAGTCCCAAGTTGTTTGGTTTGGTTGGTTGGTTGATTGGTTGGCTGGGTTTTCCAGACAGGGTTTCTCTGTGTAGGCTTGGTTGTCCTGGACTTGCTTAGACCAGGCTGGCCTTGAACTCACAGAGATCCACCTGCCTCTGCCTCCCTGAGCGCCAGGATTACAGGCATGCACCACCGCGCCCAGCGGTGTCTTCTGGATAAGATCAGAAAGAATTTATTTGAAAGATGTAGAACAAGTCACAGACTAGAAAGGGCCTGAAAAACAAGGTACATGAAGAACAGCCTGGATTTCCCCAGGGACAGACAGCCATCCAGGACTCAGACACTATTGTCAAAATAAATCCTGCTCCAATTTTCTTCAACAGCACTTGAGTTACCTGGTTCAAGATGCACCGGCCCAGAATAAAATAAAGCAGCCCTCATTAATTAGCAGACTGGCTAGATTGCTGCATGGAGGGACGAAAACAATTACTGACAAGGAATGCAGAGTTTTCTCAAGAACCTAGGAGGGCTATGAGCTAAGAAGCCAGGCAAATGCCCAGCATAGTCTGAGCTGTGATCTTGCTCCAGGGTTCCTTCCTCCTGTTTTGTACAGGGAGGAAGGCAGGCTTTCAGGCCAGCCTTGTGGAACCAAATGGTCTTTCACAATCTCTAGGCATGAGGTTACTATCTTCAAATGCCAGACTATTTGTCACAAAGGGAATTAGTGTTTAAAAACAAAGGTATGAGTCAAGCATGGCGGTGCATTTCTGTCATCCCAGAATCTGGGAGGTGGCCGCAGGAGGGTTATTAGGAACTCAAGCTTTTGCCACATAACAAGTTCAAGGCCAGCCTTGGCTACCTGAGACTATATCAAAAGACAAGCAAAAATCCCAAAGGCATGTAATAAAAAGTGATGGTAAAATAGGTACAAAACAGAGAGAAAGCTGAAATGTGCTGATGTTCAAAAGAAAAATCTCACACGCCACTGACACAGCTGATGACTACAAATGTGTGTTCCAGCAGCAATCAGAGCTAAGAGAGAAACCTGGAGTGAAGACCAAGTGGGGCCACAAGCCTTTCAAGGTAAAGAGAAGATTCTGTCTTTCAATGGCATAGTTTCCCCTGCCCTCACTGTTTCACGGCTTTCTCTGTAGCACCAAGTTCCACTACTGCCTCCCTATCCAAAATTCAGCCCGCCTGTCTTGTGTCTGAGCCAGACTATACCATCCAACCCAAATCATAACAAGGAAGTGCTTTCTGCTTATGTCGTGTGCTTGTTGTTTGAGAACATGGTTCTCAAATGTCCCCCTGCTTCTCAGTCTTTCTATGCTTTCAAGAGTGTGGAAAGCACAACCCCTAATGATAACAAGCTAGATGTGGGGTGTATATATGTGTGTGTGTGTGTGTGTGTGTGTGTGTACACGTGTCGAAGTCAGAGGACAACCTCAGCTATCATTCTTCAGTTGTCCTCAATCTCATTTCTGAGACAAGGTTTCTCATTGGCCTGGGCTTCACCAGTTAGACTAGTTTTGCTGACCAGCAAGCCCCATGGATATGCCTGTCCCTGCCTTCCCAGTCTCTCTGTCTCTGTCTTTGTCTCTCTCTCTTTTGCATTTTTGAGACAGGGTTTCTCTGTTGTAGCCCTGGCTGTCCTGGACTTGATTTGTAGACCAGGCTGGCCTGGAACTCAGAGATCCTCCTGCCTCTGCTTCCCGGAGTGCTAGGATTACAGGCATGCGCCACCGCCATGCCCATCTAGCCTTCCCAGTATCAGTACCACCACACCCAAATACTGTGACTTTTAAAAACCTGGTCTCTCTTTCTTTTGGTAGTTTTCTTTCTTTTTTTTTTTTTTTTTTCCTTTCTTTTGCCAGCATCGTGAAAAAAAAAAAAAAAGACAAGGATCTGTCAATCTTGTTTTTGTTTTGTTTTGTTTTTTAATCACCATGTTGCATGTGAAATACTGGTGAATGAGAGCTTTGATTTTTGTCTGACCCCTCTCCCCATGCCAGGTTCCCCAATGTGCCCATCTGTACAGTGTTCCCTGCTGTTGGTAATGCTGATCTCAATGCCCTTGTGCATTTGAGGTAGCTTCAGATCTGATCTGTGAGTGGATGAGTCTCCACTTGTCTCCAACTGACCTAGCTCTGAAAGCACAAAACCCATTTTTTGATTGGCTATTTTGTAAACATCTCATCTTCTGTGCATCCCTCCTTCCAACAAAACTTAGTCCTGCTGCATGAGGTGGAGCCCAGGGGAGTTGTGTTCCCTTCCTGTGGAAGAGAGTGTGTGGGTGAGAGGAATAGAAGGACCTGGAGGGGATAAGAACACCACAAGAAGACCAACAGAGTCAACTAACCTAGACCCATGGGGACATACAGAGACAGAAGCACCAACTAAAGAGCATGCGTGAGCTAGACCTAGGCCCCCTACACATATGCAACCAATGGGCAGTGGGTACCCTAGTAGGCTGATCCAGTGCTGTTTTTAACATGGACTCTGTTGTCTGTTTTCAGTCACTTCCTCCTAATGGAGCTGCCTAGCCTGGCCTCAGTGGATGAGGATGAGCTCAGTCCTGATTCAACTTGATATGCTGGGGTGGGTTGGTGGGGATTCTCTCCTTTTCTGTAGAGATGGGGAGGCAGGTAGGAGGAAGAAAGTGGGAGGAAGGGACGGGGAGGAAAGGGAGGAAGGGGCTACGATCATGATGTAAAATGACTATATAAATTAAAAATAAATTTAAAAATAAGTTAATCCTGCTATGGAAAGTCCTGCTAGCTCCAGTCAGGGCTGTGCTGGGTGTGGCTTGTGCTCAGGCTTAGGAACATTGTAGCCCCAGAGACTCTAGTACTGTCACTCACCTAGCCACCATTGCCAAATCCCTTGGCGATTCGTGATGCTTCATTTCCTTTGCTGCCTCAGTGGTCCAGCCCTCAGAATCTCAACCCAGGCCCTGCCAGAGAATCCTGGTAAGTCCTCCCCAGCCCACACCCTCAGCTCTGCTCTCCCCAGGGTGACTCAGCTTCTGTGGCCACCAGAGCTCTTCTCCCAACTGAGAAGATCTCGTCAGACCCTAGAGTTCCCTGACTAAGGCGAATAAACAACCAAATCGGTAGCACCAACCTAACTTTGCAGCCTCCTCTCAATACCACCTCTGAAAAGCTTATTTTTTATTATTGATTCTTTCATTTTAATTGCGTATATGCATTTGTGTCTGTGAGTGGGTCTATGCAAGGAAAGCCAGAGCCCATGGAGGTCAGATCCTCTGGTGCTGGAGTTAGGGACAGTTGTGAGCTGCCTGACACAGATTCTGGGAACTGAACTCAGGTCCTCTGCAAGAACAGTATGCACTCTTAGCCACTGAATCGTCTCTCTAGTCCCTTATCGCTTTGTTTGCTTGTTTGTTCTTGAGACAAGGTCTTGCTAGACCAGCATCCTTGGCTGGTCTGGAACTCACTATGTGGACCCTGCTGCCCTGAGCTCATAGAGAATCACCTACCTCTGCCTCCTAGGTGCTGGGTGGAAGGCCTCTTCCACCATGGCTTCAATACCACCTTCTTGTTTCACATTCTCAGAACATGTCCCCCACTGTCCCACAGTGAATTTTGCAGAATCTGTTCCCCTTGTCTTGACTGTGCTTTCATCATCTTCCTTACCTTGCAGGTATTATCAATTAAAATGAATCCTTTTCCCTAGCAATAGTAACTATCTGTTCTAGAGAACTGAATAGGGGCCTACATAACGGTTCAGCAGGTAAAGGGAAGTAAAGGCACCTGCCACTTAGACCACTTGAGTTTTTTTTTCTCAGAGACTATATGATGGAAAGAGAGAACTGATTCATTTAGGTTGTTCTCCGAAGTCCACATGCATGCCGTTTGGACCCCTTCAATAAATTAATGAAAATAGAGAGAGAGGGAGAGGGGAGGGAGAGAGGATGAACTCAATAGGGCTTTCCCATCTGCTGTGGCATTTAACACCACCCCCACCCCCACCCCCGCCATAATCCAGCAGGTTAGGTATTACCAGCCTGCACTCCCTATCCAATGCCACGAGGCCTGCTGTGCTTCTAAAGTTAGACCAGACTGGGTTTTTGAAACCCAGTGTAGTGCCTCTCTTTGTCTGTAAAGTGGAGAGGGTAGATGCGAACACAGCTCCTTCCTCTTAGGATGCTGTTAGCCAGGCCGCGTGTTCTCTCAGAGAAGCGCCGAGGGAGCCGCCCCGTTGAATGCATCCCTCCAGGTCTGTCTCGTTAACCACTGTAATAATGGTATAGGAACGATGCCTTGCAAAGGAGACAATCAGAGCTGAATTTCACAGCCACTAACATGTGCCGGAAAATGGTGATAAAGTCTTCATGTCCATGCTTCTGGTTCCCATTTTCTTTCTTCCCTTTGCTTCCTTCAGCTATTTAGATGCTTTACTGTTTTTCCTGTCAAGAGTACAGGCCTTTGCTCCCACAGGAAGAATTCTTTCTTCGGTTTTACTGTTAATTCATATTGTGTTCTATTTATTGTTATTGTGTGTGCTGTGCATGATGTGCGAATGGGTTTGATACTCATACCGCTGCACACGCATGGAGGCCAGAGAGCAGCTCTGTGGAGTCCTCTCTCCCTCTACCTTTACATGGGTTCCAGTATTGGACTCAGGTCTTCAGGCTTGCAGCCAGTGCCATCTCCTCACTGACTCTCAGTTTTCTCCAGCAATACACACACACACACACACACACACACACACACACACACACACACACTTTAATTTTTTTGTTTTTTTAAATGTTTTAACTTATTATAAAATTATGAAATTTTAAAGAGTTTGGTGTTTTCAATTTTTTTTCATTTGTTTTTGTTTTGTTTTTTGAGGCAGGGACTCACATGGCCCAATAACCTTGAACTTACTGTGTAGCTAATAATGACCTTAAACTCCTAATCCTCCTGCTTCCCCCACTCCCCAATGCCAGGTATACTCTGCCATGCCTGTTTCATGCCATGTTGAGAATCAAACTACAGTATGGTAGGCAAGCACTGTATCAGCTGAGGTAATTTCCAGCCCCGCTAGTCCTGTTTGCCTGGCAAAACACTTCGTGATACTTCTAGCATGTTTCAGGAATTGATTATAAAAACTCAAAACGTGTATGTTCTCTTCATTGTTCTGTAAGTCTAGGTACAGAGGAGACCAAGAGTTTAGTGCCAGGCACTGACAAGATGATTCTTGTGGTACAAGTGGTTACGTAAAGGTGCTTGATGCCTAGCCAGGAAACCTGCATTAGAGTCCCAAGATCCACATGAAGAAAGGAGAGGACCAACTCCTGAAAGCTGTTCCTTTTCCAACACACACACACACACACACACACACACACACACACACACACACACTGGAAGAGAGAGAGACAGACACATACGCAGAGACAGACAGACAGAGACAGAGAGACACACACACATCCCATAGCATGTACCACCCCAGATCAATAGCTAAATAAATGTACTTAAAATTTTAATTAGTGTTGAACTTATCATATGAATGGGAATAGAGGACTTTGTGTTAACTGACAAGAACCAGGCCCAGAAAGACAAATACAATGTATTTTCAT
Organism: Psammomys obesus; assembly: GCF_907164565.1. Taxonomy (NCBI): domain Eukaryota; kingdom Metazoa; phylum Chordata; class Mammalia; order Rodentia; family Muridae; genus Psammomys; species Psammomys obesus. Next base: position 1,190,090 of record NW_026591086.1, read on the forward strand.
TCGCAGACATTAAAATGGATCACAATAGTAGCCATTTGAGACCAAGAAGTTCTCTTCTCTTTGTTTCTTTTCTCCTTGTGGAGACAAACAAAATACATGACAGAAGCAACTTATGGGCAGACAGGTGGGAAGTCGCTTTGGCCCTAGGGACACAGTTCATCACACTGGGGATGGCATGGCAGCTGGGGCTCCATTCTTAGTGTATCAAGTCACCTCTTGTCTCCCTGTGGGCCAGAGTGCTTGCTCAGGCTTCAGGAAGAAACAGAAGAAACAGTTAGCCTGTAAACATCAGGCCACACTCCTAGAGCCCAGGGCCCACCAATTAGGACCTATTGCCAGAAGGTTCCTCAACCTCGCTCTGCAGAAAGCTCCGCTACCTAGGGACCAAGGGTTCAAATATATTGTGCCTGACTGGGGACAGTTCACTTTCAAACCACCAGAGGATGATACCAGGAGACAGAAGGAAGTCTGATGACAGATCCCAAGAAACAGGTAGGGAGGGGGCCAAAGTTCAAGCACCCATCTTGCAGTAAGGTGGCAAGAGTTTGCAACAATTTATCATTCATTTTATAAGGGGCGATAAGGTAGGAATTAGAAGGTTTCCACAGCTATGTACACATGACAGCTCTTTCAGGAGTGGGAAATGCCAGCTTTCCTGATTTGGCTCTTCTGCCTTGTTTATATGCATCATAGCATCACATTGTAGTATATAAATGTGTAAATTATGTGCTAAGTTACGATTTTTAAGGGTAAGTAAGCATTTGTGTTGGCAAAGGGATAGGGCTAGAAGATTAGATTAGCACTTAAGAGCAATTCCTGCTGTTCTAAAGGACCAAGGGTCAGTTCCTATCATCCACCCACACAGAGAAGCACCGTCTGTAACTCCAGTTCCAGGGAACCAGACACCCTCGTCTAGACTCTGAGAGCACTACCTGCACCTGGTGTGCACTTAGGGACCTTCAGGATGGGCTGGCACTGGGCTGGAGAGGTGGCTCAGCCAGCCATCCACTACTGTTCTTGCAGGTGTGGGACACAAAGAGCCTCACTTCATAATAAGAGCCCCAGAAACTCAGAGCAGATACCAAGAAGCAGTTTGATTTACAAGCAGCGGTCGCTAGAATTGCAGAATCATTGACTGAGCCCCAAGAGCAGTTCATGAACCCTAGTGCGCGGGCCTGCCTCTTTACTGAGTCACCAGGAAGGTGCCATTTCAGATGCCTTCTGTACCTTATCGTTACATTTCATCTCTACATTTTACATTCTGTTTATTTTAAAACTTATCAGACCCGTGACCTTGCGAGGCAAGCTTGACTGTTAGCAGTTTTCTACTCTAAACTTGTAGTTTGGGTGAGGAGCATAGCTTAGCAGGTAGAGGAGAAAAGGTTGACCAGCAGGCATTACAGGGGTCTAGAGTTTTCTGTTTATTTGTATCTAGACCTGAGCTGGCTGCAGGCACCTTGGGAAGTGAGCTCACCACACCTATCTTTAGCATCTCAGGGATTCACCCACATGGTTGGAAACATTGAGAAACAATGCATTTTCAGTGCTAGGTAGCATTGCAGGCTAGTTAGTCATTCTTCTGTGGCTTTATATTAAGTCTCAAGATAGGTGCTTTCTCCAACTTCTTATCAAATGGTGTTTGCTATTTTTGTTTTTTGGGGGAATCCATTTTTGTCCAGCTTTGCCCTACAACATGGAATATCACTCTATTTGTTTAGACTTTTAAATTCTCTCAGCAGTGTTTTGTACTTCTCAGTCTGCAGGCATTGCACAGGTTTAAATTTCATGAATATTTCATGTCTTGTGTTATTATATGCAATTTTAATCCCATTGTCTGTCTTCATTGCCCATTTCATTGTGTAAAAACCCAATTGACTTTGTGTATTAACATCATGGGGAGCATCAGTCCAAGGATCTATTTCTTGGTCCTTTAGGACATTCTACGAATACAGTAACTTTTGCCGTGAATGAAGTCAATTTTCTCCCTTCATTTAAATTTGTACATCTTGGCTTCCCTTCCGTCTTTCCAACCAATGCCTGCCAGGAGCCCTAGTAAAAGGTTGAGTAGAAATGCTGACACTAGGAAAAGCTTGCTGTATTCCCAGAATTCAGGAGAAAACCTGCAGTATTTCAGCATCAAGGATGACTTTAGCCTTAGTATTTTCATTTGTGTTTGTTTTGTAGCTATGTTTCATTAAATTGACGAAGTTACCTTTCATTCCATTTTTTAAAAAAGATTTATTTGAATTTTAGAATTGTGTGTGTGTGTTTGTGAGCTTTCTCTCTCTCTGACGTGTGTGTGTGTGTGTGTGTGTGTGTGTGTGCGTGCATATACTCGGGGGTAGGATATCAGGGCAAAGGTCCAGTGAATCCAGAAGAGGTCATTGGATCACCTGGAGCTGGAGTTACACCAAACATGGGCGCTAAGATCAAAATTTGGGCCTCCTGGAAGAACAGTCTGTGCTTTTAAACACCAAGCCATCTCTCCAGTCCATCTTCCATTTAGTTTATTATGTTATCATGATAAAATTCATCTTAGCATGGTGATGAATTGCATTGATCAATATTCATTATGTAATAGCCTTCTGTCAGAATTCAATTTGGAAGGATTTTGTCTAGGAGTTTGTCTCCTTTGTTAGTGCTGGGACTCTTGGGACTCGAGCCCAGGGCTGCACGCACACTGGGCAGGTACTCTTGCGCTGAAGTGCACCCACCCTGTCTTGTCTGTGGCTTTTTAGACGAGTAAATCTTTGTGTGTATCATGTTGGGGGTGTTGCCTACATATTTGTCTATGCACCATGTCTGTGCCTCGGCCCTGGAATGCAATTACAGATGGTTGTAAGGTGGCACGTGGGTGCTGGGACCTGAACCTGGGTCATCTGGAAGAACAGGCCGTGCTCCTAACCACCAAGCCACTGCTACAGCCCCACAGGGCTGTGAATCTTAAAAGCCGATGCTGTTAATTCAGTCAAGAAACTAGCTGACATGAAATGCAAGAAAAGCTGGTTTTTCAGTGTGAGTCTGAAGACAAAAAAAAAAAAAAAAAAAAAAAAAAGATGAATGCCACTCATCAGGACATCATGAAGGACTGGGTCTCTTTGTTCTACTGAGGGCTTCAGTTGATGTGATGAAGCTGCCAACTGGAAGACAGGCTGCTTAATCTAGTCCAGTGATTCTCAACCTGTGTGTCGCGACCCCTCAAGGTTTGAACAACCTTTTCACAGAGGTCATTTAAGATATCTACATCACGACTCATAATAATAGCAAAATTACAGTTATGAAGTAGCAATGAAAATACTTTCGTGGTTGAGGGTCACCACAGGATGAGGAACTGTATTAAAGTGTCACAGCATTAGGAAGGTTGAGACCACTGCTCTTGTCTGTCAAGTACCTTCCCCTACACATCCAGAATAATGTTTGACCAAATGCCTGGGCATCTGTGGTCTAACCAATTGACACATAAACCTAACTATTAATGGCTGGAAAACAGAAAAACCAGAGGAGTTTGGGGGTTCAGATCCATGATCTGGTTCCTAAATTATTTTAGGATTCTCTCTTCAGAAGGGGAGATGCGGTAGTAGCATTGAAGACTCACTAAGGGAAAGTATCACCTCCCACCCCCAAAATTGTTATCTCTCTGTGGGCTGAGACATGGCACTGTCTCCCCTCTGAAGAATTAATCATGTTGGGCTGGTCAGTCACCTGTCCAAGGAAACAGTCCTCAGTAACGTGTGTTCACCTTGAGCTGCACTAAAAGGATGGGAGGAACAATTAGCATTTTAAGGAGATGCTGTACCTTTTCCTCCCAGAATTCCCACACCCTCGCACAGTTCCTAAGAGCCACCACACTCTCTGTTGAGTCTGCCTCGTCTCTTCTTCCTTCTGGATGCTGGCCAGAGCTTGCACATACTTTTTCTGGTACTCTGAGCGTCCTTACACCCTCTCTAAAGCCTCCCACCCATTTCTGCCGTGTAGCTGCTTGTCCATCATGTAGGTGATGTAGAGGACGCCTATGCTTGACTCAAGCAGCATGGCTCCCTCTCTTTAACTCCTACCTTTGAGTCTGTAATGCATGTCTTCCTAAAACTCAAAACAAAACAAAACCTACAATAACCGAAACTAACCGTTTTATCTCTGAGATGAATTCTTGAAAATTTTAAATTTGCCAGTTGAGAGCTGTATTGGATAGGTTTCTCCAACTAACAGAACCAAGGTTTTTATGACATTAAAACCAACCATAAGCTGGGCATGGTGGCACATGCCTTTAATCCCAGCAGTCAGGGAGGCAGAGGCAGGTTGATTGCAGTGAGTTCAAGGACAGCCTGGTCTACAAAGTGAGTCCAGGACAGCCAAGGCTGCACAGAGAAACCCTGTCTCGAAAAACAAAATGAAACAAAATAAAAAGCTACTTAAAAATTCTCTAGTTAGCATCCTTATTTTGTACTCAAGTAATATACAGAGGTATAGTGCTTTGACCCAAGTCAAGTACATTCATTCATTTACTTAAATACTTAAAATTCATGACAGGAGCTTTATAGAGTGCAGAGAAAGAATGCTTGTTGACATGTATGAGGCCCCAGGTTCAGTTCTCAGCAGTGAAAAAAATATGTTGAACACACATTGTAAAAATATTTGGGGCACTTGCTTCCAAGCCTGCATATATGAATTCAGTCCTTGGGTCCCACATGGTAGAAGAAGAGAACGGACTCCCAAAGATTTCCTCTGATGTCCACACATACCCAGAGGAACATGCATGCCAGACACATAAAGACAGACACAGTAAATTAGTCAATGAAAACAAACATACACACACACAACACACACTTTATCACTCAGTGCTGAGGCACCTGACTCCTCTGAGCACAATTTCTTAATTCATACAGTCTTTTGTTCCATATAAAAGTTACTTTTTTTTTTTTTTTTGGAACTATAGGTTGAAATCTTTTCTTCTTTTCCTTTTGGATGATGATGTCCCATTTGTGGCTGAAAGCATTCAATGGTCACTTATTCTCAGCACTTCCTCCGGTCTTCACAGTAACTGCTGACCACCGCAGTTCTCTGGCCAAGGCTGAGGGCGGTCACTAAGGATATAAGCATAAACATTCAGAAGGCAGTTTGACAACGTGTCCAGTTAGCAAGACAACAGCAGAAGGTTCCCCCTAAGACCTTTGACCAGGCTCACAGCATCCGACATGGACTCTGTCCTGCGAAGCAGACTTCAAATTCCATCCCCAAATGGTTGGTTACCCTCACACTTTAATACCACTGATGCACCTGTGGCTAGGCAGGCACCTTGGCTACACACATTTTCCTTTAGAAAGAAGGGAGCATCCATTATCCTAGAGAATGCGATTTAAGGAAAATCACTGAGAGGGAAATGCACATTTTAAGAAGCAAAAGGCTGAAAGACGTATCTTGAAATAGGACATAAAATTTTAATTCTATAAATCTAACAGACTGAAAGAACTGAAACTTCAGAAGAAATGACAGCTGGTATCTAGAGCTAGCCTGTTTTCATCCTCAGTTTTAGTCGGTCGGAGGGCTATGTAAACCGTGAGGGTAGAATTAAAAAATGTTTTCACAAATTTTAAGCATTTGGTTATTGTCGACCTGACATTCATATATTATTGTTAAGCTAAGTGTCAGAACACGGTCCAAGAACTGAGTTGTGTGAGGAGAATTCTGAGTTCTTGTGACCTCAGTTTCTTCAAACCATGGAATTGTTCTTGGAATGTGTTTTGGTGCTCCTCACAGGTGTAGTGGGCAGAGGTGAGTTTGCTTCTGATTATCCGTCACAAGTGGATATTCTTACTTGTTAATGTGACTATGGAGAAAAACAAGTTTTTGCCACGTGCAGCTTGTCCTTGGGATTGTGCACTTTACTCAGGTGACGTCTTTAAACCCTCAGAGTATGTGTAAATTGTCTACTGCTCTGAATAAAGTTGGCATGAGAATTTAGTCTGCTTCATTTATTGGCTCCGTTCTCCCACGTCCCACCGCCTCTAGAGGAGTGACACTAAGCAATGAAGAATAGGAAATGGTGGGAACTGGACTATAGGAGTTTAAAATACTTGGATTCTTTCCATATAAGTAAAGCAGACAATGTCGTACCTTTTGTCATATTAAAAATAAGCGGTAAGCCAAACACTTACATATTCATTTATTCATTGGGGGTACCTTCTTTGCAAATGGAGATCCCTTTGTAACCCGGATTGATGGGACAAAGATTTTACTGGAGGGATCCAGAGAATTATGCTAAGACCCTTTCGTTTCTTTGGAGGAAAAAAACAATATAAAACAAACTACATATTTCCTCATATAGTTCTAATTCTAGAGTACAACTTTACTGTCAATAAAATTGCCCTGTGTCTTTATAAACTTCCAAGTTAGTAGACCTCTGGCACATTCTTATTATTATCTATATTTGACCGAGGTGGGAAGTGCATTTGAGTTAATATCTGTGTTTTCAGGGCTGGGGGTGTGGCTCGGTAATAGAATGATTGCTTGGCATGTATGGGGGCCTGGGATTAAATTTCCTACACTGAAGAAAACTCTTTTAAGAGTTTATATTTGCAGAGTAAAACTTTTCAAAGTTCTTAATGTTTTTTTAGCGGCACTTTGTTGTTCTGGGTATGCGCGCGTATGCCTCTGCACTCACGATAACTTCTAGACAAGAAAGTCACTTGATGACTTCCTCTATAGTATGATGAATTATGAATAATTGCGATTTCTGGTCCACATAGTCCTGGTGAAGAAGAGATATTGAAGAGCGGGGAGATGGCTCAATGGGTAAAATGCTTGCTTCCCGTGCATAAGGGCTTAAGTAGCCACATAGAATCCAGACACGCCAGTAAGTCAGTAACTTCAGTGCTTTTCGGTGAAGACAGGTGGATCTTGGGGTCTCACTGGCCAGCTACCGTATACAAAACAGTGAGCTTTGAGTTAGACTGGAGATGCTGATTGAAAAAATTAGGATGGAGAGTGATAGAGGAAAGGCATCCAACATTGGCCTCTAGCTTCTGCACGGGTGAGAACACACACGTACACATGCATGTAACACACACACACAGAAGAAGAGACAGACAGACACACAGAGATAGACAGAGAAAGAACAGAAATAGAAGGGAAGGAAAGATGGTGGGGCCTAGAGTGGTATCAGCTTAACTAATTTAGTGTGTCAACAGAAGAAAAGAGAAACAAGAGAATTGGGCAAATGACTAGATCACAAGGGTAGAGCATGCTGGTTTAGAGAGGGGGTTTTGTCGCACCCCAGCGTTTCTAGAGTGCACACAGGCTGTGGAATGTCATCACAGAACCCCCACCCCATAGATAACCATGTTCTCTCAGACTCAGCTCTCCAGTGCTGTTTGAGGTGACCCTACTTCCTATGTACATCATAGCGGTTCTACAAACTATTCACAAAATCCAGAAATGATAAAACTGCATGAAATTTGTTGCTGCTGTTTTCAAGACAACAGTGCTTCACTGTGTCGTTTGGCTGTGTGGAACTCACCCAGTAGACTCTCAGACTCGGGGAGATCCACCTTCCTGTGCTTCCTAAGTGCTGGGATGACAGGTGCGCGCCACCACTGCCACGCTAATTCCGTGAATGTTTATCTTGAACTCTGAACGACTATTTCAAAATAAATATCAGTTCACTGTGTGGTGTCTTTCTAAAGCAGCCCTTGGTTGGCATTCAAGGCTGCTGCTTGTCTGACACTCGAGGAAGCATGAGATGGATGGGCTAGACCTTTGCTTCACCCTAAAAAGCCATGGCTGCTTTGCTCGTAGAGGGCTTCTGAACCTACTTTTTTAGACCTGTGAAACACCATGTTCTGGGCTCTGAAATGGCATAGCCAGGCCTTGGCATATGAATACCCCTGAAATAGTAACAGCTGCACTTGGGTTTGACAAACTATGCTTTAGTGACACAATAATCCTTTTATCACAGTTCTCCGTTGCCAGGTATGACCTGCACACTCCTCTGCTCTTACCACTGCTGCTGAAGGTTGCTTTTTTTGTTTGAAGCACTAGTTAGAATTTGGGAATTGGACTAGGGAGGAGGGTCAGTGGGAGGACATCCATCCAGCATGTATGAAGTACTGGGCTTGATCTTGAGGTCGACCAAAACCAAAACACAAATTGGAGGACGTCTTCTCCTTAGATTTTAATTACTTTGTGCACATCTATAAGCATACTAAATATGGTTATGGAACAAATGATCTTCTAGGTCAATTAAGAATACCTGAGCTAGTCAACAAAAGTCAAAGTTTGCCTGTGAGCATGCATGTGATCTCATACACAACTGTGCATTCACATGTGCACATGGAAGGCAGAGGACAACTTCAGGTGTTGTTCCTCTGTAGCTACCCACCGTGGTTTTTGGAACAGATTCTCTCACTGTAGCCTACCAAGTGGGCAGGGTAGCTAGTCAAGGTGCCCACCAATTCACCTATCTCTGGCTCTCCTACAATGGGACTAGAAACATGCACCAACACACCTGATGTTTTAAAACATGGGCTCTAAGGATAAAATGAAGATCTTTATGCTCACAAGGCAATAATTTTACCATTGAGCCATTTTCCCAGCTTCTAAGTCATATTTTTTGATTATTATTATTATTAGAGACAGGGTTTCTCGGTGTAGCCTTGGCTGTCCTGGACTCTCTTTGTAGACCAGGATGGCCTCGAACTCACAGAGATCTGCCTGCCTCTGCCTCTCTGAGTGCTGGGACTACAGGCCTGCATCACCATATCCGACCCAAGTCACGTTTTTAAAAGATGTCATTCGTGTCAAATTCGTGTTATTTTTGTGTTACCAAGTCTTCATCTTGCTTCAGATGTGAATGTTTTCTTTAATCTATTTCTTAAAGAAAAATTAAACTTAGGGAGATTTTAAAATAATGACCATATTTTATTATGAATATTTTTTATTATCATTTATTACAATTTATTCAATTTATATCCTGGCTGTGGCCTCCTTCTCCTCCCAATCTTGCCCTCCCTCTTTCTTCTCTTCCCATGCCCCTCCCCTAGTCCCCTAGTCCACCTCCCCCTGAGGGGGGGGGTCCTCCTCCCCTTCCATCTGACCTATCAGGTCTCATCAGGACTGGCTGCATTGTCTTCCTCTGTGGCCTGGAAAGGCTGCACCCCTCAGAGGGAGGTGATCAAGAGAGGCTGTCACTGAGTTCATGCCAGAGAAAGCCCCTGCTCCCCTTACTAGGGACCCCACTTAGATACTGAGTCTATGGGCTACTTCTGAGCCGGGGTTTTAGATCCTCTCCATGCATTGTCCTTGGTTGGGGTATCAGTCTCTGCAGGGCTTCCAAGGCTGGATTTTTTTTTTTTTTTTTGGCTCTGTTGTTCTCCTTTTGGAGCTCCTGTCCCCTCCAGGTTATTCTATCTCCCCCTTCTTTCATAAGATTCCATGCCCTCTGCCCAAAGTTTAGCTAAGAATCTCAGCCTCTGCTTCAATACCTTGATCAGCAGAGTCTTTCAGAGGCTCTCTGTGGTAGGCTCCTGTCCTGTTCCCTGTCTTCTCCTCCTTCCAATATCTATCGCGTTTGTCCTTCTGAATGAGGATTGAGCATCTTCCTTAGGCTCTTCCTTGTTGTTTAGCTTCTTTAGGAGTATAGAGTTTAGTATGTTTATCCTATGTTATATGGCTACCTCAAGACCCAGCTATACCACTCCTAGATATATCCAAAGTATGCTCAACTATACAACAAGCACATTTGCTCAACCATGTTCTAGCAGCTCTATTCGTAATAGCCAGAAGCTGGAAACAACCTAGATGTCCTCAATGGAGGGATGGACACAGAAATTGTGGTACATTTACACAATGGAATACTACTCAGCTATTAAAAACAAGGAAATCATGAAATTTGCAGGTAAATGATGGGAACTAGAAAAGATCATCTTGAGTGAGGTAACCTAGAAGCAGAAAGACACACATGGGATATACTCACTCATAATGACCCATTTTAAAATGTAGGCTTAAGGATATTGATCTAGTTGCTCTGCACCCCTGGGCAACACAGATAAAGGGCATCATACTGAGTAAGCAGAGTCCACCCCCTCAGATTCATGTTTAATAAATGAGGACAACACAGAAACCTTTCATGGAAAGAGTATCTTTGCAATTACCCTCACACTCTTTTATCTTAATATAACTTGTTGGTTTCTAACCTCCTCCTATCCAGGGGTAAAGGTTTTGATTGGATATTACCAATCAAAAAGCAAACATACAGCCAGGCTTGGTGGTACACACCTGTAATTCCAGCACTCTGAGAGGCAGAGGCAGGCAGATCTCTGTGGGTTCAAAGCTAGCCTGGTCTACGAAGTGAGTCCAGGACAGCCAAGACTACACAGAGAAACCCTGTCTCGAAAAAAATAAAAAGCAAACATATTTCTTAATGTTAAAATCATGATATAGGCCCTGCCCCACACTGGGCATGCAGTGGTCAGGTTTCGGGAGAGATGAACCCTACCCCTCGCCTGGCTAGCTTGTGAGAACTGACACTGAGGACGCACACACACGCACACACAGTTAAAAATAATTTAAAAAATCTTTAAAAAATTATGATGTATTTATCCTTACAAATAATATTCCTCATTTCAAGTTATAGCTTTAGCCAAGGAAGGAGGGCAGGTCATGGAGTTATTTTTAGTTTTTTTAAACATTTTATGAGCATGAAGGTTTTGGCTGCACGTGTAACTGTGTGCCATGTGACTGTCTGGTGCCTGTGGAGGCCAGAGAGGGCATCTGGACTTATATTTGGTTGTAAGCTGCCATGTGGATTCTGGGACTCAAACCCAGGTCCTCTGGAAGAGCAGCCTGTGTATTTAACTGCTGAGCCATTTCTCCTATCCCACAAGCTACTCTTTTTAGACCACTATTAATATTCATAAATGTTATGTCTCTCCTGATAAGGTCCTGGTATTTACTACATTTTATAAATGGGTGGAGATGCAAGCTGGGAATTTAATCTGGGGCCTCATTTATGCTAGGAAAATACAGAGTTATATAGTAACCCCTGTAATTTTTGAGCTGCCGTAGACCTGGGTATCTGTCAACAAGGACCATGCTAAGGAGCAGGAGAATTCAAGCATATTTGTGTGTAAACACCATTGCCAAACCACGTTGATGACTGTAGCAGAGGCTGTGGAACAAAGATCTTCGGGACTAGCACTCATTCCCCAGCTGCTGGGGGTGGGGGAGGGTGGCCTTTAGAACCCTCAGCTAAGTTCAACCAGAATTGTCCTCCACCCAAAGGCTACCTTCCTTAGGTCATTGCTTCCACTGCCCCCTCCGAAATCAAGAGATCTTCAGCGATTGGTTGAAGACTGCGGGGTAATTGGAGCCTAAAGCTCCTGACTGGAAGCAAGCTAGCTCAGACGGAGCCTCCCTTCCCTGGAGCACTTGACCTTTATTACAGCTATCACAGATTTATTTCCCCACTCTCCCCAGCCCACAGGCCTCAGGCTCCTGCAGCTACTGACCACAGAACCTTTAGAATGTATTTCCTGCGCGCAGAGTCTGATTGTTGTGGGAACCCGGATGTAGCAGCACCAAACTCTTATACGGTGAAAGTGTGCTGGGCGAGATGGAGACTGGAGCAGGAAAGTCACCACGAATGTGTGGCTGGCCTGTGCTGCACACAAGGCTCTGTCTCAGTAATAACGCTAAGCACAAGAGGTCCAGGTCTTGTTCTTAGTACTGTTACATTGTGTCGTATTTCTTAGGGTTGGGCTAGCCCTCCAAAGCAACCCATGTCCCTGAAAGTCTGGTAGTAACCATAAGCACTCAGTCATTGCTCCTCTAAATATTAGTCCTTCAACTGAAAAAAAAAAAAAAATAGTGTCAAAACTCAGTGAATTGGGCCAGGTGGTAGTGGTGTATACCTTTAATACCAACACTTGGGAGGCAGAGGCAGGCTCTGAGTTTGAGGTCAGCCTGGCCTACAGAGTGAGTTCTAGGATAGCCAGGGCTACATGGAGAAACCCTGTCTTGAAAAACAAGCAAACAAAAGCGATAACAACAAAAAACCCTACAACTCAATGAATTATTTTCTAAGTCAGTTACTAACTTGCTTTGTAATAAGAAATAGATAGACTTCCCAGGTATCTTTTTAGAAAGGAGAAACTCTTCTGAATGAATTGTCTGTTATGGGTTTTACCCCCTCCTCCCCCCATCTTTCAGCCCCCTTCTCTGTGCTCACAGATAGAAGTCAGGTAGATCTACTCAACCGTCTTATTCCTGGGACTGGGAATGCAGCTCAGTGGCTAAGAGCCCTCACTGCTGTAGCAGCTAACACGCTTGCCAGCTTGACTGCATCTGCAAGCAACTGAAACCCAAGCCGGGCGTTGCCGTGAGGGGTTTTCTTGTTCAGATCACTTGAAGCAGGAAGACCCACTCTAAATAAGGTGACACTTTCTGGTGGCATCCCAGATAAAAGGACACGGAAATTTGGAAACTCTTGTGTTTTTTTTTTGCTTGCTTGCCCTCACTCTTGCTGGGGCATTCATCTCTCCTCTTGCTGAAGCATTCCTTCCCTGGTACTAAACTTCTTCACAATTATAATGTATGCTGAAGACCAGCAGCTCCCCAGGAAACCCCCAGGCCTCCAGCACCAGATTGGAACTGCTGAGACGTGACAGCCCCATGGACCAAAAAACTATCAGGCATGTCAGAATCAAGCAATACTGCATTAAAAGTTCTAAATTGTGACTTTGAAGAGGATGGCAGAAACTCCTTTAAAATAAAAAAAGATAATATAAAAATAATAACTAATTTATTAAATAAAACAGATCCAACTAAGTATGATATGTTACTTCCTGCTTAGGTTCTCAAGTCCATGGCACTGTGATTGGGTAATAGCCATTGCTAAAGCCACTGAAACACTGGCATTGATCTTCTTAATCGGTCCCTTAGGAGAAATTAAAGTCTCTGGAAGAGGTACAAAGCTAGCTATTGCTACTGACACCAGGGCATACTCGATGATGATGATGATGATGATGATGATGATGATGATGATGTGGGTTTCTTTGCTGTTGTTTTTGCCTACTTGCATGTTTTGTGTTGAGGTACAAATCTCTGGTAGCTCAGGCTATCCCTGAACTTGGGCTCCTCCTGTGTCTGCTCCCTCAAGTTTGTGCCAGCACACCGGATTGTTTTTGTTTTACAGTGATAAGAATTGGGTCCTGTCCTGAGGTGGTAAAGACATATGGGAAAGTGTGTTCTGTTTCATTGCATATGCTGTTCCCTCTGCTCGGAACACTGTCCTGCCATATCTGATTAGTTCCTAACGCTACTCACACCCTCAAAAATCTCAGCTTAGGCACAGTGAGGGACCTTTCACCGTCCTCCCCAAAGGCCATGGCCATTAGGGAGTTTAATCAGTGATTCCCCCCACATACAATAGGACCATTAGTATTTTAAGAGGTGATTTTTAAAATATTTTCTTTTATCACTTTTATTTATTTGGATATAGCGGTGGGCGTTTTTGTGCAGGAGCCCATGGAGGCCATAGGTATGGCTCCTCAGGAACTGAAGTTAGAGGTGGCTATGAGTTGAAGATATGGGTGATGGGAATCAGACTTTAGTCAGTCCTCTCCAAAAGCAGTATGCTGGTTAGTTGGCAGTTTAACATAAGTTAGGGTCATCTGGAAGGTGGAATATTAATTGGGAAGACGCTCCTGTAGACTGAGCCTAAGGCAAGCGTGTCAGGCAATTTCTTGATTAATGACTGATGTGGGAGGGCTAGGCCACTATGCATAGGGCCACCCCAGGCAGGTGGCCCTGGGTGGGATCAGAATGCAGAACGAGCAAGCCATGAGGAGCAAGCCAGTAAGCAGCACCCCTCCACGGCCTCTGCTTCAGCTCCTGCCTGAGTTCTTGCCTCGGCTTCTCTCAATGATGGAGCATGACGCAGATGTTGTAAGCTGTCATAAAACCTTTCTCCCCAAGTTTGCTATTGGTCACTGTGTTTATTGCAGTGATAGAAAGCAAACTTAAGACAAGCAGTACACTTTTAACAGTTACAGTTTTGTTTTATTTTTCTAAACTAAGAAGAGATGGGTTTCATTTTCCATGCTAGGGACGCAGCCCAGGCCTTGTATGTCTCAGTAATCACTTTACCCTCAAGCTACACATCCAGCCCCACAAATGAAGTCTTTATAAAAGCAAAGGCAGCCTCACTTTTCAAGGTTTCAGTCATCAAGAGGCAAGTTATGTGTGTGTGTGTGTGCAGGGGTGGTGTTTTGGGGTCTTGCCCATAGTACCCACTTAGACATCTGATGCGTCTTTCATCTTGGTTTCTATTTTAAAAATCAAAACCAAAACCAAAAAATGCTTCTTTCATAAAAATTGCAATAAAGCTGTGATAAACTGGCCCTCTGTAAAATTAGAATCACATGTTTTGAGAAAAAAACAATTTTAATGTCTAGGGTAATCTTTCTTCCGAGCACATAGTATCTGAAGATATAAAAATTAGCATGGTTACAACTTTTTCTCCATCAGAGTAGGGTTCAAGTAGTGTTGAAGCCAATAGACTGCTCAGCTAAAATCTTTCTGGAAAAATAAAATCAGCATTCAATCAAGTTTAGACAAGACATATTTTTTGGTAATTGATTGCTGCAAGGCATTCATGCTAGGTTTTTTTGCACGGTTCTAAATTGTTTGCAATCACCTCCTCCCTCCCCAGGGGCTGTGGAGTGAGTCATCAGCTTTTCTTCAAGAACAGCATTAAATGAAGCTGTGGCCTGTCGGTCAACTGCTGTGGGAAGCAGAGATTCAGTGGCTGGGCCTTATTTCCATCAAGGCAAAGGCAGAGAGCAAGGCCCCACCATTGGAACAAAGTTTGAAATGAGTTGTATGGACAGAAGAAGTCATGCTAAAAATAGAGAAGGTCAGTTTGAATGTAGGCGAAAATTCATCATTAATTTTAATGCATAAGGAATAAATGTCACCCTTGCTGAGAAGAAGACTACAAACTTCTTCCTGTAGTCTCTTCCTTCCTCTCAGGTGCCTGGAAAAGATATCCACATGTGAAACAGTGTCGTCCATTTCCAGCTTGAAGACATTAAAGGTGCTTTTGGTTTAGTTTTAATGTCAGGGAACATCAACATCGAAATAAGGGACATTATTTATAATAATGTCCACTACTGGTAAGGTACTAGGATGAAAGTCAAACATTGGTGAGAAGACACACATGACATGGTAGATGTGGAAGCACCTAGTACTTCCTTGAAATCATAACACGCTGCTGTCATCCAAACACTGCTCAGTCCTCTCCTATGGAAAGTCCATTGCATATGCTAGGGTGCACACACAATAATAGTGATGATGATGAAACAACACGGAAAAGAAACACAATAAAATAAACTTAAATTGGAAAAAAAGAAAAGAAAAGAGAAAAAAAAAAAGCGGTACCTGAGCGAGGCCATGAAGATCTGCCCGGAGAGGAGAAGAGCACTCCGGGCAGAGGGGCAAATGCAAGGGCACTGGCAAGGCTCAAGAATAGCTCGGGGTGTGACCTGCAGAATGGAGAAAGACAGGCAGGCTCCGAAATCCACTCACAGCAAGCCACACTGATGGCTGACAGGCGCAGTCACTGAGAGCACAGTGAAGACCTTGGCTTTTACTCCTTATGAGACGGTGTAGGCCGAGTTCATGTATGCTTGACACGAGCTGGAGTGATCTGAGAAACGCTTCGGCTGCAGAAATGCCTCCATCAGATTGGGCGGTGGGTATGCACGTGGGTGTTTCCTTGATTAATGACTGATGTCCAGCCAGCCCACCGTGGGCCCTGCTGTGCTGTAAAGAAATAGGCTGAAGGAAAGCAAGAACAGGATAAGGCAGGCAGTGAGCACCCCAGAACCAACCACATTTTAGAGGTTGAATCTTAACATCAAGCCTCATCTTTTTCCTCCAGCTTTTCTACCTTTTAAAAAATTTACGTCATTTTCTTATTCTCTCTTTTATTTGAGATTGTATTATGTTCACACTTGAGAACAATCCGGTTGCATCTTTTAAAACAGTTGTGTGGTTGGGAGATGAGAGTCAGCAGTGAAGAACATTTGTTGTGCAAACAGGACCTAGGTTCAAATCCCCAGCCCCTGTGCAGAAAGCCAGGCGAGCTAGGTATGTCTGTAGCCCCAGATCTCGATGTGGAGAGCAAGCGGGACCATAGGTGTTGCAAGAGATGAGGAGCGGCAGGTGGAAGGGGCAGGAGAATGGACACCGGAGGATGGTTTATCCGACACTGCCCAGACATAGAGAGCGTATCTGTTGTCCCCATCACCAACATTAAGTCTAGTCTGTCACAGAACTGCATGCAGAGGAATGAGAACACGCCTCTGATCTAATGAAGCCACGGCATGTCTGTGTGTAAGTCGGCTCTTCGTGAGTCTGATTTCCTTAACACCTCTCTCTCCCCTCTGCGGCGCCCAGATGGCTGCATCTGCCTCCACTGCCCCAAGCTCTAGCAGCGTGACCCATCCCGCCCCTCTCACACTGGCTCCAGCAGCCTGCCTACCGAGGTCCACACGACTGCTCCAAGTTGTTTATAGCACGGTACACTTTTACTCAGGGAAAGGCTTTTAAATCATTTTCGTGCCACGGTTTTGATTTCTTTAGTCTTTCATGTAACCGAAGAAACTAAATAGTTAGGTACAAATATCTGATTTGTTGTTATACCCCTGGCCGGCCATCTCGGGGATGTGAAGGGCCAATCTCATTTGTCATCACTAGCAGAGTAAAATGAGGTCGTGGGCATTTATTCTTCATGCTGCTACGTGGTATGGAGTCTAGGCATATCTCTTGATGTAACTTGTAAGTTGGAGTTTAGATCACTGACTTTCCTGAAAAAGCACAAGGAAGTTGAAATTTGCTTAGTCCCTTCTCTTGGGGCTCTTCCCTCCTCACCACCCCTGCGGCCTCGGCTTTCCATGGGACCACTTGACATCATTTTATTACAAAAGCATCTGATATTTTATATGCTACATATTCACTCCCATGTAAAGGTTTATTTTTAAATGCTTGTGTTGATCTAGATTTTTTAACAACCCTACTTTATTTAAGGTTAGTAAATGCTTCCACCTCCCTTCCAACCTCCCAACCTCAGGTAGGAGGGAAAGAAGGTTAGGGGGTGGAGTTCTCTCTGCTATTTCCCTCTGGGTAGGGTCATAGGATTCTTTTGGGTGCAATACCAACATCAGTCGTCCAGAAGTCCAGATAACCAGCCAATCAGCAAACAGCAAAAGCAGCCCCAGGACAAACCAGCAGCAAGCAGTTCTACTCCAAGCAGCCGTGCCTTCTTCTGGGCTGTTCATATTCATACCTCTCAAAATCCTCAAAATTCAACTAATTCCACCTGGCAAAGACCATCCTCCCCACAAGATACTTAACAGGTGTGGACAAACTAAAATCTCCCTACTTGGGATTTTAACAAAAACATGTTTACATAATATAAACCAAAACATCTACAACATGTTTGTTTTCTATAGTTTTAAATCGCATGTATGTGTGTGCATGTGCGTAAGCAAAAGAGGTAGGCCTCCCTGGAGCTGAAGCTACAGAGGTTGCTGTGTGCAACCATGTGTAGGAGCTCGGGACCAAACTCTGGTCCTCCTCAAGAGCAGTGTGCACACTTAGCTGCTGAGCCATCCATTCTTCAGCACCTCTTTTTTTTTTTTTTTTTTTTGTAATCTCTGATACAGATATTCTAGGTAAAAGAACCTACTGACTTGGTTCCTCCAGGAAGAAAGTTTATTTCACTGTGTACCACTCTCTCTACCTTTGGAAACTGACACAATATT
The DNA here is from genome assembly GCF_907164565.1 of Psammomys obesus. Lineage (NCBI taxonomy): Eukaryota > Metazoa > Chordata > Mammalia > Rodentia > Muridae > Psammomys > Psammomys obesus. Next base: position 1,207,909 of record NW_026591086.1, read on the forward strand.
TGTGAACTACATTAATTTATATGCTCTTAAGAATAAACTGCTTCAAACAGCAAGAAATTAGTTCCTCCCTTACATAGAATCAAAAGCACCATATCATGTATGAAGAACTGTTCCTAACAGAATTAAAAGCATAAGGAAGAATGTGATGATGTGGTTTGTCGGCAAATGGCTATCACTGAAGAGCACCTTAAGTGAAATTATCCAGCCTCAGAAAGACTAAACATGTTTTCTCTCATGTAGATTCTAGATTGGCTTTCTCTTCCCTCCACATGGGTTCCAAGAATCGAACTCAACTTGTAAGGATTGGTGGTAAGTGCTTTTGCCAGATAAGCCCTGGTGTGTGTGTGTGTGTGTGTTGTTTGTTTAAGACAGGATCTTGCTACTTAGCCTGGATGTCATGGAATGATTAATAGGCCACGTTGGACTCAAACTTAAAGCAATCCTCCTGCCTCCCAAGTGCAAAGATGACAGGTGTGTAGCACCCCCTCAGCTATGACATCTTTAAGGATGTTCTACAATAATGCCATGTTTTTTCATAATATACCAACTGCAGTATATAGAAATACAGTGATAAATAACAGAAGGCATTAATTACTAAATAAGAACAAAAGATTTTACTTCATGGTGGCAAAGCTCTGTAAACATTCTCAAAAAGTGAGGGGAAAGGCAAGGATGCTTTGATCCATGTCATTTCTTGTAACATCTCAGGAGACAAACGTAATCAATATTAAGTATTGGTTGGGGAGAAGCTACAAACGCCTGCCTCTGAGACTTCCCCACAGTGATGGATTGTATGTGCTAAATCCATGAGCCAAAATAACTTTCTTCTTCTTCAAATGCTTCTCTCTGGTATTTTACGCCAGTTCTCAGAAAAATAACTAATACAAGAACACAGAAGTCCTCTTTTATGGAGAGGCAGCTGTCACCAGATACCAAAATCTGTTGGTATTTTGATCTGGACTTTTCAGACTGTAAAGCTGATTTTATAGTTTATAAACTATCCTCCCTCAGGTATTCTGGTATGGTAGTCAAAAAAAGAAAAAGACGGTTCTTCAAATAATATAAAATATTTTGAGGTAACTCTAACCAAGCAAGTGAAAAAATTGTATGATAAAAAGCGTTAAGACAATGAAGAAAGAAATTGAAGAAGATATCAGGAAATGGGAAGATCAACTCAAGATGGATCAAGATGGAGCAGATACACTGAGTCTGATAGAAGAGAAAGTGGAGAATAGTCTTGAGTTCATTGTCACAAAAAAAGACTTCTTGAACAGGAAACCAATAACACAGGCACTAAGATCAACAAGTAATAAATGGGATCTCATGAAACTGAACAGCTAAAAGCAAAAGACACCATCATTCAGACAAAGCTAAAGAATGGGAAAAGTTCTTTACTAATTACACATCTAATAGAGAGTTAATATCCACAGTACACAAATAACTAAAAATTCTGGACATCAAGAGAACAAACCCAATTAAAAAAATGGGGTACAAAACTGAACACAGAGCTCTCAAAAGATGAAACACAAATAGCTGAGAAACACTTAAAAAATGTTTAACTTCCCCCCCTCCCAACACAGGGCTTCTCTGTGTTTCCCTGGATGTCCTGGAGCTCAGCTGCTGCCTGCCTCTGCTTCCCAAGTGTTGGGATTAAAGGTGTGTGCCACCACCACCTGGCAAAATGTTCAACATCTTTAATCATCAGGAAAACACAAACCAAAACTACATTTCATCTTATACCCGTCAGAATGACTAAGATAAATTAAACAATAACAGCTCCTACTGATGAGACTATGGGGTAAGGGAAACCCTCCTCCATTGCTGGTGGGACTGCAAACTTGTCCAGCCACTATGGAAATCAGTGTGGCAATTCTTCCAGAAGCTGGAATTTGACACCACTCTTGGGCATACACCCAAAGAATACTTCATCCTCCACAGAGACACTTGCTCAACCATGTTCATTGCTGTTCTATTCAGAATAGCGAGGATCTGGAAACCTGTTGTCCTAGATGTCCATCAACAGATGAATGGATAATGAAAATGTGGTACGTTCACACAATGGAATATTATCTAGCCGTTTAAAAAAACATGAAATTCACAAGTAAGCTAGGAAAAACAAAACTAAAACATCCTGAGTGGTAACCCAGACCAAGGGACAAATATGTGGATATTAGCTGTTAAATCTTCCATTGGCATGATGCAATGTATAAACCACTGAGGTTAGGTATAAAGTAAGGGGCCAGAGGAAAGGGAGAAGCTCCCAAGGAAGGAGAAATGGAATATAGAGTTATAAAGGGATAGGGGCAGGACTTGAATGGGAAGGTGAAATACAAAAGGGTAGGGAAGAGGTAGGGAAGGGAGGGAATGAATAGAGGGACAGCTAAGACTAAGGACCACCTGAGGGTCTTATGGAAAACTACCACAGCAGAAGCTTCTTTTATACACATATATGGAAGATAATCTAAACGGAATCACCAAATTGTGGGGAGACAAAGCCTGACTACACAGCTCTTTCCTCCAAGTGAAATCTCCACTGTCAGAAATGGATTATATCTAATTGAGTTGTTGTCCAAAGGGGCCCCATGGAAATCCTTAAATAACTGGGACTATTTCCAAACCTCTTGGTTCATCTCTACAAACTGATCGTAAGGCCCTATTGCTGAAGACAATGCTTACATATTTCATTGACCACGGAAAAGTTGAGCTGGTGTGTAAGCTTAAATATTTCAAAAACCTACTTTATTTAAATACTTCAACCTTAAATGCTTCTACCTCCCTTCCAATCCACTGACCATAGGTAGAAGAGAAAGAAGGTTATTAGAAAAAGGGGGCTGTGGACCTTTTCAGACTTAGTTCTTTGTTGCTATTCCACTCTTTCTTGTCTGGATACCAGCAGCCGAGTCAAATAGCAAACACCACATAGCAACACAAATCAATGTCAGTGGCACAATTCAGTAGAAACAGCAAGACTCCACCAAATTGGCACAAGTGAGCGAAAGTGGCAAGACTCAGCCGGAGTGCCATGAGAAGTTCTCTAGAGCATTTCCCTCTGAGAAGTGAAGTGTGGAAAAACAAAAACCAGTGAAGTGATGTGAACTCTATAAAATGTAGAGATGCAAAAATGTTGTCTCACTGTTCATGGGCTTCTATCTATCCCTTCTCAGAGTCCACACAAAGCTGTTCTTCCAGCTGGCAAAAACCATGCCCCTTGCAAGAGACAGCTTCCAGCAAAACATCATGAGCCCTCTCATGTGTTTGATTTCAGCTGACCAAGATCATGTGCCCTTTCATGAGTTTTTCAACTAAGGATGCACTAAAAACATTTCCATATCCCACATTTGAGGCCAAAACAAACAAACAAACAAACAAACAAACAAACAAACAAACCACATAAAAGAAACTAAAACTTTCACTACCCTGGTGTCATCTTAGAGCCTTCTCTCCTACTGACCAGTATTTAGGGTACTGCATGCTCCTAGAGAAAAAGGTCAACACCAACTCAGCTATGAACCTTTTAACCCACAATGGTGACTGCCTGCAAGACGTACTGGTGCAACTGTGGTACAAACATTGTAGAAGTTAACCAACCACTATCCGACTGGATTTAAGGTTCACTCCATGAGATGGGATCCACGCTTGGCACTGCTCAGGTGGCCAAGGATGTGAGACTAGATAGGCCAATTGTCTTTAAAAAGGCAATTCTGGAGTGCTGGGGAAATGGCTTAGTGGGTATGAGCATTTCCTGTAAAAGCAGGGGGGCCTGAGTTCAAATCCTCTCCACCCATGTAAATGCTAGGCATGGCTTCATGTGCCTATAACACCAGCACTGAGGGACAAAGACAGATGGACATGGGAGCTTGCTGGCCTGGTGGCCTAGCCAAAACAGTGAGTTCCAGATTCAGTGAAAGACTCAACTAAAAAAATAAAATAAGGTGAAGAGTGACAGAGGAAGAGAATTCACATCCTCTTTGGCTTCTACATGAGGGCAGACTGGTCCACATATGTGTGCATATATGACTCATGCACAGAAGCCAACTTTTAGAGTTGTTTGATTTAAGCTACTAGTAAATTGACTGGCACTATGATTTTTTTTTTTTTTTTATCCATGAGTGGATATTGGCTAAGTTGGTCTGAAAACAGCAGATTCTCCATTCTTGTTTTCCTTGTGCAACAGTGTTCTTTGTAAGTTACAAAGGGAGGTCTCTCTTTCTTAGCATTAGTAAATCCAGTCCTTTCTCTAGGCACTGAGGAGGCAGAACTGAGCCTGTCAGAGGTTTCCTGCTCCCATGGACTAGAACTCCATTTCTGGTCCAATGATGTTTCTTCTATACATGCCACGCAGACAACCCTGTAGAGGACTTTTAATTCAGAACATCAATGTTCTGGCAAGAGATGACATCCAAAGATCTTCTAGGTTTGTGTGATCCAACTGAAATATAAACAAGCCTTTAATCCAGGAGACAGAAGGAAGCAGATCTGAGTTCAAGGCCAGCCTGGTGTAGAGCAAGTTTCAGGTAAAACAAAACAAAACAAAACAAAACAAAACAAAACAAAACAAAACAAAACAAAACAAAAACACTAAGGTCCAGGCATGGTGGTACACGTCTTTAAACCCAAACGATGAAGGTAAAGTTAGTTTGTAGAAGGAAGCACCCATGTTTGAAAGTGATGTCTAACTGAGTGGCAGAAAAAGTGACAGATCAGAGAAAGATTTGGCAGAATATAATACCCCCAACTCTCAGGAAAACAGAGGAAGGAGAAGCTATTCAAGGGAGCAACACAGGGAATGAGAGAGGAGGCAGTTTTACAGGGAGAATTTTACAGAGAGAGGTTGAATGAGAGAACAAGCTAGACACAGGTGAAGACTGAATGAACCAAAGAATGAGGAGCCAGATTAGAAAAGATTGCTGGAGTTAGTCTGAGACCAAGCAGAGCATTTCAGAGGCTGAGAAAAAAGCCAGATTGAGTAAATTAGCTGTGTGAGGAGTTTGAGCCAGAAAAGCTGAGTTGAACCTGCCAGCCCAGAGCTCAGTAAGAACAAGAAAGGGTTAGATTATTCAGCTGTGAGTCTCAGAGGCTGAAAGCATTCTAGGCCTAAGTTAGATTTTAGGAGGCTAGAAGCTTTCAGGACTAGGCCTAGGTTAGCAGACAGAGGCAGTAATCCTTCGATACAGCAATTGAGAACAGGAGAATAAAAGTTCCTTTTACATAACCCATTTCTATTTCAGCAAATCCCTGTCATTACAGCATATACTTGCATCTCTCACACTGTTTATTCAACAAATATTTATCGAATAGCTTATATTACCAGACTCTCTGCATCCTGCTGGGCACCCTGATATAAATTAACTCTCAAGGCACTTGCAAGACTGGTGGAAATATAACCTCATACACAAATTTCAAATCAGCATATGAAGTCCAATGGGGGGAGAGGTACTTTAAGCATATAAGGTGCTGATATAGTTCACAGAAGTGACTGACTGACTCCTTCTAGGATGATATCCTGGTTTGGGTTTGAAAGGTTAAAGGATGATTCACAGGCAAAGCAAAGACAGCGTGAATGGCATTCTGAGAGGGACAGAGCCAGGAACAGGCCAGAAACTATATGCTGTTTGGTAGCGAAGGAACAATGTACAAGGTACACTGGAGGCAGGAAATTGATGGAATTTCCAGCCCATGGTGTCTGCTTTCTTTGTGAGATAAGATAATGTTTTTCAGATTGAAGGAGCTGCAGGCTAGGTAGGAAATTTGAGGCTTAGATGAGCTGCTGAAATGTTTATAAGATGAGGAGGAGAAGGGTCCTGAGACTCTGAGAAGAGTGCATTTACAGGATTCTTCAACCAGGAGACTAGTTGAACAGATTATAGTTGAACAGTTTTTCTATATAAAAGACCAAAAGGTATGAGAAATATCTAAAGACAGAAATTGTTGCCAGGCATAGTGGCACGTACCTTTATTATTATTATTTTTTATTTATTTTGTGAACACTGGTGTTTTGCCTACATATATGTGTGTGTGAGGGTGTCGGATCCCCTGGAACTGAGGTTACAGACAGCTGTGAGCTGTCATGTGAACGCTGGGAATCGAGTCAGTGTTCTTAACTACCAAGCCTTTTCTCTAGCCCTGTGGCATGTGCCTTTCTAGTACTCAGGAAGCAGAGGCAGGAAGATCTCTGTGGATTTGGGGCCAGCCTTGTCTATAAAGTGAGTTCCAGGACACCTAAAGCTACATAGTAAGACCCTTTCTCAAAAAAAAAAAAAAAAAAAAGAAAAAGAAAAAGAAAAAGAAATTGTTTAGTAGAAAATAGTAAGAAGCAGGACACACATGCTCATGTAAAACCAAGCCTGCTAGTTGGCCTCTAATAACAAGCCTCTGGTCACTCCTTTTTCCATAGAAGCCACATTGCTTTGGTTACAGAGACGCAACATCTCACAAAAAATTCTAATCACTTTACTGTATCTGTTGATGCAAAACCTGTAAGTATAAGGTGAGCTAAAATCCTCCCTGAAAAATCTAAGAAATTCAAACATACCAATTATTATATTACAGATTAACCAATAATCAACAAAAACTGGCTTCTGGGTCAGATTGTTGAATAAAATCTATCGTCTTACAACCATGCTTCTTCTTTTCCAAAAAACAATCTTCTGGGTGTTGTTCAGCAATGAGCCTATGTAGTGTTGTGAGCGGCCAGATAATGTCAGGCCACAGTAGTTCAGAGAAGACTGAATCACTGTTTCTATTGTCCTGGGCCACAGCTGACAGATATAAAGAGAAAACTAGAATCAGCTGGGAGGCTGAGAGATAGCTCAGTCAGTAAAATGTTTTCCTTGAAGCTAAAGGACCTGAGTTTGGTCTGCGGAATTCAAGTTTTTAAAAGCTGGGTTATTGCACTGGAGAGACTGAGACAGGCAGAGTCCTGGGCCTTGCTGGTAAGCCAGCCTAAACCTACTTAGAGAGATTCAGGCCAGCGAAAGATCCTGTCTCAAAAACCAAACCAAACCAACAACAACAACAAAACAAAACAAACAAACAAAAAGAAAGAAAGAAGAATGAAGGAAGAAAGGAAAGGAAAGGAAAGAGGCCAGCCCCTGAGGCGCAGCCCTTGACGTCAGCCCCTGACCTCCATATGCACACACCTGTGCACTCACACGCACAGAGAACTGAATATGAGTCATCATCACCGAGGCACCGACGGAATTCTGTGGTAATCTGGAGAAGGCAGGGAGTCATTCTTACATTAGAATGCTTCGCGGAGAAGAAAGTATGTAAACCAGTGTAAACCATATCTTAAATGAAGAGCTGAAGTTGAAGTGAAGACATTCCATTCAGGGTTGTAGCTATGTGGCAGAAAGTTTGCCTTGCTTGTATGAAGCTGGGTCTGACCCTTAGCACTAAAAGAACAAAAGGAAAACAGACGCTCGAGCCAAAGAGGTACTCTGTGTCCAGGGGCAACAAAGCATAAAATGGCACATTAGTCACCCTGAGCTGTCACCTTCAGTAGGCGTTTTTCATGAATCGACAGGAATCGCTCTCAGAAAGCAGGTTGGGACAGATTAGGAAGCATCTTACGTATCTTCCTAACGAGTTTGGACTGTGCCGTGTCTGAAAAACTGTCTTCTCAGGGGGTGAACAGAGAGCTCTGCCTTTGCCATTCCTAAACACTTGTCAAGCAAGCTGTCAAGTCTCGTTGGCTCCCCTGGTCTTGTTAGGTTAGTTAGAAAAGTTGCAAACTTGCTGTCATCCCCATTCTTCCTATTGGAATGTTTGTTTTGAGGGTCCCAAGCATCCCAGGCTGTTCTCACACTAGCTATGTAGCTAAGGATAGCCTTGAGTTTCTGATCTTCCTGCTTTCATCTCCTGAGTGCTAAGATTATTAGTGAGCACCGCCACTCATAACCTGTTGGGGATTTAATCTATAAGCTCCTGTAACTGAGCTACATGCCAGCCCTACTTCCTTTTTCATTCTTTCTCACGCTGGCATTGAGTTACCAAAATTCTGACATTCTGTCATACATGATTTCTCCTTAGATAAACTACTAAGCAGCGTTTCTCTGTGGCAAGGACTCAGAGCTTTATGTATTTATCTTTTTCTGTCCTCAAAACCAATTCTGAAGACCTACTCAAGATTCTTACTAACAGTAGGTAACTGAAAAAAAAAAAAAAAAAAAAAAAAAAAAAAAAAAAAGCCCCAAGCTATCATCGAGCAGTTTTATTGGCAAAATGAGGGGGAAAACAACAACAAAACAGCTAGAGGCATCTGTAAGTGTTCAAACTGAACTGGACCCGTGGTACGGCCAGGAGCAAGAGAAGAAGAGAAGAGAGGAGTGAAGGGGCCCAAGAGAGGGGCTGAATACCAAGAGGCCAAGAGAAGAACCAAGAGAACATGTAGGCAAAATGGCTGGGTTATATAGGAGAAAAGGGAAGCTGAGCAAAGGGAAGTGAAACTCAAGGACGGGAGAGGTTTAAGGTAGGGGACAGCTTAGGCCAGCCAGGATGACTCTGTAATAAGTACTTGTGAGCAGGGACTGAGGGAGCCTAAAGGCTAAGCACACTTGATAGGGTAGTAGGCACCACAGGCATAGGTTAATTGAAGAGCCATATGTCCTTTTTGCCAGAGACAGGAAGAATGACTCCTTTTAGCAAGTAGGAACTACTTCTTAAGTCCCAGAGGAAATGCTGGCTTTTGTCTAATTGCCAGACTTTGGGAAAAGGAACTTCTTGGGGTCTATCAGTAACTCACTTGGAATTGAAATTTGTAGAAAACATTTAGGCAACTCAGAGCATCCACAGGACAGTGGAGGTCTAGAAACAGGTGGGAGCTAAGATAAGAGGCAGAGCATAAAGTTCAGACCCCATTCCAGTGACAATTTATTAGTTTTATTTCAGTGCCTTTGCTTTTGAGACAGAGTTTCCTTATATAGCACCTTGAACTTATGCCACCCAGGCTAATCTTGAGCTCTCCATCCTCCTGCCTCAGTCTCCTGAGAGCTAGGACTGTGTGTGCCACCCTCCACATCAGAACACTCTCTCAGTTGGATTCTCCCAGGTCTCTGCCCGTGACTGTGGTCTGCAAGATCTCACACTGGCTATGCTGCCTCTACCCACTACCCTCAAGTACAGAGACATGGGTCAGTCTAACTAGCCCTGGTCAGGCATGTGCCTGTGGACTAACTACTAGACTGGACTGGTTTATTCCAGTCAGGAATGATATTCAGACAGTGAGGGGATGAATACTCACAGTATCCTATCATCTCTTGCACGTATGTGTAGATAAGAGAATAGTCTTAGAGTGGGCCAACTGGTTACCCAAGTAACCTGAGTGGAGAGGGGTAGGGCTGGAGTTGGAGTCCAAGTCAGTTTATCTGCAAAGCTCATGCGATTGCGCAATAGGCGGTGCTGCTGTGTTTAAATCATTTCCACCACATCCCACCGCCCCACAGTAGGCTGGTTCCCCTCATCCCATTTGTATTTCTGTCTCCTGCCTGGTCCTCTTGCCTTGTGCTCTTTCCCTTCACTTCATTTTCTACCCTGTCGCTAAGCTAACATTTTAAAAGTATGATCTGTTTCATGTCAGCCTCTTGTTCAAAAGTCAGTGACTCAGCCCCTTCAAGAGCCTTCCCTGACTAATGCCATTTCATACTCACTCTCTCCATAGTCAGGCGAATGATGCTGCGGCAAGGCCACAAAGACACATGATTTACACATCTTAGACTTATTAATGGTGCCTAGCAGTTCCATTTATATGTGACTTACCAAGGTCACGGAGCTGCCTTCTGTCAACTTTACAATTTGATTGAGAGGAAAGCATCTAACACGAAACCTTTAAACTCTAAAGTTTATAATATGTGGATTAATCATCAGCAGCATTATTATTTTCAGAGCACCACCATTTGCTAGTTCATTATTGATTTGTGTGAAATCCCAAATTGCTTCTTATATTTCTTGGCTGTAGAGCCCATAGCTAACCAGGAGTAAATGTACTAAAAGACTATTAACAGTAATTAATTACCATCTTATTTTTAAACTAGTTGATTCCTTGCCTGTTACTGAACTTATTTACTTATTTAAAGCTCTGGGACTGGAACACAGGGTCTCATATGTGTTAGCTGAGCTCCTGCCCCTGGGCCCTCCGCTTCAGATACTGTTAATTGAGGGAAAGCAAGGGTAAAGGTGGACTGTTTTCTCAAGGCTGTAAGGTGGGAGAAAGTGGTGCCAAGGAATGCTCCTCCTTTTTGACTAGGAAAGGAAACATGGGTGCATATCAGTGACTGCCACCTCCTCCCCACCGACCTGCCGGTGTGCCAGTCTCCAGTGAAAGGTTTGTGGGCTGTCTCTTCAGTTCGTGATGCCAGAGCAGGTCACACCCACAACAGGGAGAACACACCTCGGTAAAAAGGACTTTCAGCAGAATTAATAAAACCCAGAGTTTACACAAGGGGGTGCTCATGCATGTGCTGGTCATTTCAAAGGACCAAGAGTTAGAAAGGAAAGAAAGAAAGGGGGGAGGGGAGGAAGGAAGGAAGGAAAGAAAGAAAGAAAGAAAGAAAGAAAGAAAGAAAGAAAGAAAGAAGGAAGGAAGGAAAGAAAGAAAGAAAAGTAAGACAGGGGCTCTCCTGGTAAGAGCATGTTCCATTAGAGACAAGAATTCAAGTCTGCTGTGACACACAGTGAAAATGTGGAGAGGCCAAGGTTTGGCAGAGGTGGGATATTTGTCTAGATGTGAGGGGCCCTGAGTTAGGTGGTGATGGTGGTGGTGATGCAGAACCACACAGAGAAGGGAGTCGTTAAGTGGCTTAACAAATAATTAGACAGTAGACCAGAGGGTAAGAGAGAGAGAGTTTTCCAGATAGCTGAAGTGGAGCACGGCACCTGAGGAGACAGGTGGGGAGGTGTACCAGGGCATTTAGGAATAGTAAACAATTCAGTCTCTGGAGCTGCTTAAGAGCATCTGTCCTCTTCCCGGTCAAATTTCCTAGTCACAGAGATGAGAACAACTGACCTCATTCCTAGCTCCTGGGTGGGCCCCAGTCACCACAGTGCATTCTCTTGCCACAGCTGGTTCTCAAGAAGCATGTCCTCCAGGCCTAAGCAAATTAGCCATGGCTTTCTCAGGGGACTGAGACACACTCATTGCTATTGGACATGGAAGAAGCATGCAGACCTAAGATTTCTGTTTCTCATTGTGTTTGGATGAGGAGAAAACAAGAAGAAAAGCTGTTACAGAAAGCTAAGGGGATTGATTGCAGAGAAATGGAGCCAATGACTGGACCAAACTCTGAGGAATCTTCTCTTCATTGTTTAAACAAGCCAATCAAGTGGTTTCTCACTGACACCATTTGACTCTGCAGTGTTGCCAGTTTGAGCTGACAGAGGATGGGAAATGAACCCTGCAATGAGAATGGGGTCTTCTCTAGAGACACAGAAATCTCTTAAAGCCTTTGGTCATGGTACGGAGTGACATTATCATCTGATATGACTTTAAAAGACTACTGTAGCTGCACTGTGGATGGCTTGGAGAGAACAAGGCTGGACCACTGAAAAACTCGTCATGTTCCTCTTCTTTTACTATTCCGTCCAAAAGTGCCACTTTTATATCCTTTCTCCTCCAATCTTAAAAGGTAATTATCTTTAGAAAAACATTTAATTCAGTTAGGGGTGGTGGCATAGGCCTTTAATCCCGGCACTCAGGAAGCAGAGGCAGAAAGATCTCTGTGAGTTCCAAGCCAGCCAGAGCTGCATAGAGATCATCATCATCAACAACAACAAAATCTAATTCAGGGCTAGAGAGATGGCTTCGAGGTTAGGAGTACCTGTTTTTCTTGCAGAGGACCTGGGTTGGAACCCAGTAAACACGTGGTGGTTCATAACTCCAGTTCCAGGGAGAGTGGACGGCTTTTTCCGTTATACCGGACACATACATGGTGTACATACATACCTGCACATTGAAAAACACTCACAAATAAAATAAAGTAAATAATAAAATAAATATTAAAAATCCAAAAATACTTAATTTGATATCATGTACTGTATGTTCACAGGAGGACAAGGAACTTCGTGTGAGTGAGAACTCAGTGTAGGGATGAGCTGCTTGGGCATCAGGAACGTCTTTGGTATCCATTTTGGGTTGGGACTTCTGACTCTTCCATACTCTGCATGAACTCTTTTCACCTTCATTTTAAGGATTTTGTTTGTTTGGTTTTGCCTTTACTACTACTACTACTTCTTCTTCTTCTTCTTCTTCTTCTTCTTCTTCTTCTTCTTCTTCTTCTTCTT
>NW_026591086.1:1220284-1222706 GCF_907164565.1 Psammomys obesus
CCCCCCCCCCCCCCCCGCCACTAGAGACATAATAACAGAGGCAGTAAAAGCATAACATTAAATCTTTCAGTACGAAAGCCCTTTTCCCTGAACATTTGCTGTTCTTCAGAGATATGAACCTGATCTTTATCAATTTTTTCCAGGAGGGGTGTCTCTGGTAATAAATATGTGCCCTGATCTCTTTGATCTCTGTGATAAACTGCCAAGTCAATTATGTTGGTAGGAGAAACACAGGCACAGCACATCTCCTTGCTCTTCACTGCAAACTGCTCCAAAAAGGTCCAAGGAGTCAGCCAGTCTTTCGACTTTGTCGTTATTATGTTCCCTCTTCAGGCCTTGCTCTGCAGTCCATTCCAGGGGCAGGAGAGGTAAGGAGAGAATAGGAGAGTGTCTGCTTAAAGGAATTTCTAATGTGGTGTCAAGGGTGGGGAGCACTTTGCCGGAAGCCATGTTGATGTGGCAGAGGCATGTATGATAACAGCTGTCTCGTCTAGCGAGCAATGCACACTTTGCTGACCCTAAATCACATGAAAAGTATTTAAAAGTCTCATCAGATATATCCAAAGAATGTCATATGCCATTTCTGCCAGGATTCTAGGGACAACACTAAAATTTTTGTTATTAACCAGTGGCCTCCAACTAGTGTCCTTGAGAAGAAAGATTGGCTTAGTCTTCATCAACAAGAACCATTTACCTTTCTCATTTCTATAATTTGCAGTGGAAATCTGAACAAAAAGCAGGCACCTGCTGAAAAATATGCTATTTCCAGGTTGGTCACAAGATACAAATTGTTCATTCCTTAGCTAAGGAACTATAATTAAATTTGTGCTTCCAAGTTAATAAATCATTTTTTTCCTAAATAGCAGTGTAATATTGCAGCCACCTCTCTTCCCCATTTGACTATCCTCAGGGACTATCGCCATTCTTTATTGATACTTTCTACTAAATACTCTTTGATGCACAACACTTGCAGCAGCCCTCACCACTTCTAAGTTCAGCTGGAGCCTGACTTTTACTTACTGAATTCTTGTCACATCAATCCTCTTCTTTCCTTGTTTCCTGTGCCCCAGAGCTAGAGGCCTTCTAATGGTAAACTCGAGGTAAGTGCAGCTTTGAGCTTGCCCCTGATTTCGTAAGGCAGCTGATCACGTCCTGGCATCCAGCTCAGTATCTGGCACACAGCAGAAACTGAATAAATACTTTCTGGAAAAAAAAAAAAAAAGAAAGGTATAAAGATTTTGTCTATTGAATGGTGAGTTAGGCTGAGATTCCTGAGCTAAACGCTCCTGGTTTTTTAGCTCCTGAGGTTCCTGATCTTGCTTTAGTTTACCAACAGCTTTGGAGCGCTGCCCTGCCCTCACTGTTCCTGACCAAGGCTCCTTGGGATTTATAAGCTCTAGGTCTTCTAAGAAGCAGATCTCATCAACTGTAGTCTCTGCCTCTTACCCCAGCCAGTTCAGAGCCAGTGGTCAGGGTGTTTGTAGTTTTGTGGTGGCATGGACATCACGGAAAAGGCCTTTCCTTCTCTTTCCACTCACTTTCTCCATCACCATTTCCCTAAGACTAGGTTCTATTATCCTTTTGTTTTCCTTTGTTTTCTCAGTTCCTCTGAGAGATTTTGTTGTTGTTTATCGAGACAGGGTTTCTCTGTGTAGCCTTGGCTGTCCTGGACTTGCTTTGTAGTCCAGGCTGGCCTCGAACTCACAGTGATCTGCCTGTGTCTGCCTCCTGAGTGCTGGGATTTAAGGCATGTACCGCCATGCCTGGCTTCTCTGTAGGGAAGCCGAAGAGTTGATTTTCCTCTGAAGGTTAGGTAATCCGAACTGGCGTATGTTGCTGTTTAGGAATGCAGCAACTTTAATGATAATTTGCCAGTTTCTTATAAACCTCTATGGTCTTGCCATATGATCCTGAAACCCTGCCTCTTCATGCTTGTTTGTTAGCTGAATTATGTATGCACTAAAGCTAACACACTGATATTTGTAGCTACTTTGATCACAGTTGCTGAATCAGGCTAACAAACAAGATACTTTCAGTAAGCAGATAGAGTCATAAAGGGCACACCTACACAATGGGATGTTTCTCAGTGATAACAAGAAATGAGCCATAAAGACATAATATACCACAAGGAACCTTCAACCCAGGTTAGCAAGTAAAGGAACGTCTGAAAATATTATATGTTGTAGGATTGTAACTATGAAACATTCAGGAAAAAAAATCTATAGCTAACTGGCCTGAGAACATGGAGCAGGCCAGTCTTTTTCCCACATAATCCAGGCCCTGTGTTCAGTTCCCAGACCTATAAAACAAAACAATGCTGTGGAGACAGCGGAAAGAATCATTGCTTCATAAAGGTTGAAGAGAAAGAGGGATGAACAGTTGCAACACAGAGGATTTGGGGAGGAATAAAACTATATTGTGT